>NC_136483.1:201635565-201725565 GCF_053919585.1 Euprymna scolopes
ATCCTTCTTCCCTTCACGACCATACGGTTAGAAATTTTGGAAGAATATCCTGAACGTGGCAGATCTGAAGTGTGCTGCTAGGACTTCCATCTACGAATCGTGTCACTAACGGTCGAAATTGGGATATTCCACATTGTTAAAATTTTTCTATACCCTGAACCATCAATGTGTTGCTGATTGATTTCCTTGTCTTTTCCAGCAATTCTTCAGTGTGACTAAATTGACCAAAATAAATAATACAATAAGTCAAGAGTTAACTGAATAAACGTAACTCTCTGAACCAACACATTGACATTTGAATGACAAATATTTGGCAAATTAAAAGTATTTTTCTTTGTGTTGGATACTTTTTAACCTTAGATATCTAGTGAATGCGTAATTATTTTTTTTTTTTGATACAAAATTTGTATTTATCAATAAAAAAAATCAATTAGAATAGTACTTAATTACATGATTTTGAGAGAAGGAAATAGAGGTATTATGGTCCCGCCTCGCCAAACATTTACGAGAAACACTCATCTAGCTGAAAACACTATCAATAATTTCTCCCACTCTTTATCCGTGCCTAAACCTAAACGTAGATTCCATGAACAAAGTTTCTTTCTTAGAACTGCACACCTGTGGAACTCTCTTCTGTTTGCCTGCTTTCCGGCTGAATATAATATGGTCGTCTTCAAGTCCAATGTAAACAAGTTCTTGATGAGCCGTTCCTCATAAGTATTCCAATTTACCAAATTTCCAATACTAACATTTTTTTTTTTTTTTTTTTTTTTTTACACAGTGGTCACCATTTATCAAGGCCCGGAAGCCACTCAGGGATAAGGGTTATTGCAAGTATGCAAGTACATTACGTTAGTGTGGAGATTTAATGAAGTGTTTACTTAAGGGGACGGTTCATTAGGAATTTGTTAACGTTGGACTTGAAGACATCCAGGTTGTAGTCAGGTGGGAAGCAGGCAGACGGAACAGAGTTCCACAGGCGTGCAGTTCTAAGAAAGAAGCTTTATTCATGGAATCTACATTTTGATTTAGGCACAGATAAAGAGTGAGGGAAATTTTTCACAGTGGATTCAGCTAGACGGGTGTTTTTCGTGAAAGATTGACGAGGAGGGACCAGAGATTGGAGTTCAGACGAGCACCTGCCATGGAAATAATCATAAAACAAGGATAGGCTCGCAACATCTCTTCTGTCGGGGAGAGGTTGCAGGGTAGAGAAAAGGGCATCCCCCACTAAGCCACAAAGTCTATTTTGTACTCTGTCAAGGCAGGATCACTGTCCCATTGACCACTGTACACATTAACCCTTATCCTCGAGTGGCCTCTGGACCTTGATAAGTGGTGACTCCTTTGTAAAAAAAAAAAAAAGGATGGCCAAGTTTATCACTTGACCTCAACTTAATTGAAAATCTGTTGTAGTTGATTGTACAAAAGAGAGATCTGAGGAACCTGACAGAACTTAAACGAATTTTCCAAGAAGAATGGGATAAAATTCCAGTTTAACAATCTCGTAAGGAAGTATCCCAAACGTTTGGAAGCTGTTATGGCGAGTAAAGGCCATATTACTAAATATTAATACTATTTTTTGTGTGTGTTGGATACTTTTTGAACTTTAGATATGACATTTATGTAACTATCTAATGACTGTGTAATTATAAAAGATTTTTTATACAAGATTTGTATTTATCATACAAAAATACATTAGAATAGCATTTTGTTATCGTTTTTGTTTTTGTGTAACAAAAATTAATGAACTTTTTGCTTTGTATCGGATACTTACTGCACCCACTATATATATATATATATATATATATATATATATATATATATATATATATATATATATAAAATGTAAATGTTGGTTCGTTCGGAGTTAATTGTCTAAAAAACCACTGGACGGATGGCTTCCACGTTTTGGTATAATATGTTTACTATATCCATGTGTGTTTTTATATATTCCTTTTTAATTATAACATTATACTTAATTTTTCTATGATAAATAGGGGGATTTCTTTTTACCGAGAGGCCATTTTTTTTATTTAGGGACAATTATTTATTACCGCTTCCTGTCACGTGACCAGTGTTACAATTTAGCGGTTTTCCTGCTAGATCTGGAGATTTCGTTTACAATCTAGCGGGAAATTCTAGAAAATCTGGAGGTATTTGGCACCCAGACACCCGCATTAGATTGCTTGAAAATACTTTAAAACATAAAATAAACTCATTCATGTAAGTAAAAAAAAGTAGCATTTATTGCCTTTGGTAACAATTATTTATTGATTATTTGTTTTGTTTTTCACCTTTTTTTCGACTAACCATTCTAAAATCTCACTATAAAATCGATTTTTCCAAGTACATTTTAGGTGGGGGGGGGCATTCCAATCTCCCCGAAGGAGTTTGTATTACTGTACACGGGTTTGTATTACTGTACACATAGATTCGAAAAAGTTGTCAAAAACAAATATATAACAAATAAATATTATCAAAGGCAAGATAAGTTACTTTTCTGCCAAACTGGCTAGCGATTTTCTGGACATTTCTTTCTCCTGATCTCGCGGGTTTTTTTTTAAATCTCAGTTGACAACATTGCATCACTAAAAAAACACCACAGGCTTAATGTAAACAGAATGTGTTTACAATATCGGTAAATTTTCAATGGGTTTATTGATAATGTAACCATGTGATTCAACTTTAATTTAAATTAACCACACGTGGTCGAAAAATGAATGCCGACGCTCAAAGTGTATACACATTTTGATTCCTCCCTTTACTTAAAAATTCACCAAAAATCAGGAAATTAACGAATTTTAATGAAAATTGCAGTATTTTTCAAATAATGATCGCAGAATATAATGAACTAATTATTTTTACTTAACTCTTGGTGAAAATGTTTTATTTTGTTTAAACAAAAAATACCTTTACTAAAGTTATGGTTTTCAGTAGTAAATAAAAAACGCAAGAATTTATTTTTGCTTTTTTTAAAGCATCGTAATTTGTAACAATAAAAAATAATTTTTACAGTAACATTACGAAAAAAGCCCCTAAAGTCCGTATTAATGTATTCGATATAACTCGAAGAAAAATGAATTATCGGATACTATTCAGGATATTAAAGATTCAATTAGATTCCTATTTCAGTCACTTAAATTATTTAGGGTGAAATGAGTTTAGGAATTTATAGCCAAACCTAAATATTTTTTTTTGGTAAATATCCAGATACGCTACTACAGAACACCGACCACTCTAATTTGTTTTGGGGGGAGGATGTGATGTTGGGGCGCGTGCGCGCCAACATCACATCCGCTCCCCCCACCCCCACCCCCGCTCGCGCCCCCAATGTACGAAGTAAAATCTTCGGAAAATGTTAAATGGTGTGTTCTAATTGGTAAATGTCGGTGCGTTACTTATGGAAAATTTGAAAATTCGATGTTCCAGGTAAAAAAAAAAACAGATAAATTACCCCCCCCCTACTCCAACTTGGTGTGCTTTCCTTTTCTTATTTTATTTCTTTTTCAGCTAATTTTAAATTTTCCACCCAAAAAGCGCTATAATGTATTTTTGGAAATTAGAAAATTCTATGTCCTGGAAAAAAAAATCCCCTCCCCCCAACATAGTTTGCTTGGTGAAGCCGTCGTTTATGCTACAGCGTGAATGCGCGTAGCATAAACGGATGCTGCAAAATGGTGGAAAGAAGTTCGTGGGTTCAGGGGTAAATACCATGCAAACGGTAAATTTGCCCCAAGTTTGACTATCAGATTCGTTGTCAGCGACCTCAATTACTTATAAAAAAACAAATTAGAGTGGTCGGTGTTCTGTAGTAGCGTATCTGGATATTTACCTTTTTTTTTTTCTTGCTTAAAAAAATAGCATTAATACAGTAAGTTAGGTAAACTGACTTTTTCGTTTAAAAATGGAATTATTTCCCTTTCGCTATTCACTTTTTTTTTTTAATTTTTTTTTTTTAATAAATATTTTGTGGGGTTTGTATTATTGTACACATAGATTCGAAAAAGTTGTCCAAAAAGAAATATATAACAAATAAATGTTATCAAAGGCAAGATAAGTTACTTTTCTACCAAACTGGATATATTTTTCGTGATTTTATTCAATGTAACATGTTTATTCAGTTCGAAAACCATACAGTGTTTACCGATGTATTGGAACATTCAAGATGGCGTCTGATTCTCTCTTTAACACGGTGTAGTTTCTTGCATGTAAATCCAATAAAACTCCTATGTTTATGAAAAAGTGCTAAATGGCAAGCAGAGCGTTATTATAGTATATTTTATGTATTAAGACAGATATTATTGACTACGTATGTGCATACATGTTTCTGTTGCGATTTCTTTAGACATGCAACGTCATCAGTCCGGATCTTACAATGAAACCAGATTTTAAATAGCTTGTTTCTTATACAAAATAATAATAATAATTCCTTTTTTATACAAAATGATGATAATAATTTCTTTTTATACAAAATAATAATAATAATTCCTTTTTTATACAAAATGATAATAATAATTCCTTTTTTATACAAAATGATAATAATAATTCCTTTTTTATACAAAATGATAATAATAATTCCTTTTTTATACAAAATGATAATAATAATTCCTTTTTATACAAAATAATAATAATAATTCCTTTTTTATACAAAATGATAATAATAATTCCTTTTTTATACAAAAATAATAATAATAATTCCTTTTTTATACAAAATAATAATAATAAGTCCTTTTTTATACAAAGTGATAATAATAATTCCTTTTTTATACAAAATAATAATAATAATTCCTTTTTTATACAAAATGATAATAATAATTCCTTTTTTATACAAAATAATAATAATAATTCCTTTTTTATACAAAATAATAATTCCTTTTTTATACAAAATGATAATAATAATTCTTTTTTATACAAAATGATAATAATAATTCCTTTCTTATACAAAATAATAATAAAATTCCTTTTTTATACAAAATAATAATAATAATTCCTTTTTTATACAAAATAATAATAATAATTCCTTTTTTATACAAAATAATAATAATAATAATTCCTTTTTTATACAAAATAATAATAATAATTCCTTTTTTATACAAAATAATAATAATAATAATTCCTTTTTTTATACAAGATGATAATGATAATTCCTTTTTTATACAAGATGATAATGATAATTCCTTTTTTATACAAAATAATAATAATAATTCCTTTTTTATACAAAATAATAATAATAATTCCTTTTTTATACAAAATGATAATAATAATTCCTTTTTTATACAAAATGATAATAATAATTCCTTTTTTATACAAAATGATAAAAATAATTCCTTTTTTATACAAAATGATAAAAATAATTCCTTTTTTATACAAAATAATAATAATAATTCCTTTTTTATACAAAATAATAATAATAATAATTCCTTTGTTATACAAAATAATAAAAATAATTCCTTTTTTATACAAAATAATAATAATAATTCCTTTTTTATACAAAATAATAATAATAATAATTCCTTTTTTATACAAAATAATAAAAATAATTCCTTTTTTATACAAAATGATAAAAATAATTCGTTTTTTATACAAAATAATAATAATTCCTTTTTTATACAAAATAATAATAATAATAATTCCTTTTTTATACAAAATGATAATAATAATTCCTTTTTTATACAAAATAATAATAATAATTCCTTTTTTATACAAAATAATAATAATAATAATTCCTTTTTTATACAAAATAATAAAAATAATTTCTTTTTTATACAAAATAATAATAATAAATCGTTTTTATACAAAATAATAATAATAAATCGTTTTTTATACAAAATCTTTCTGTTATTTGAAAAAGAAGATAGAATGAAAAAAGAAAGGAAGACAATAAAAAAGAAGTAGAAAAAAGCAATAAAGAAAGAAGGGGCAGAATATTAGAAATGCTAAGAAATAAAGAAAGAGGGGGGAGAATATAAGAAATTCTAAGAAATAATGAAAGAGGGGGCAGAATATTAGAAATGCTAAGAAATAATGAAAGAAGGGGGAGAATAAAAGAAATGCTAAGAAATAAAAAGGGGGGAGGGAGAATAAAAGAAATGCTAAGAAAAAGGTGGTGGGAGAGGTCAAGGAAAGTGTGAAAGCGATTACCTCTTCCCAGTTAACTTAGGATACCTAATACTCATACAAATTTCTATCAATTTCGATTTTATTTATCTTTCTTACTCCTTTATTACTTAATAGTTAAATGTTTATCTTTGTAAATGTGGAAGCAGCATATAATTCATACCGATATAATGCAGCATTATATTGTCGTGCATTTTTTCTATCTAAGCAAAGAATTTCTAATTTTTCTGAAGAGTATATGCATGAAAAAGAGACGGTTTTAACATAATAATAACCGTTTGTTTTTGCATGACGAAACGGATCTGCAAAAAATGTACCGAAATTTTAACATGCAGAAGGAACTGTTTTGCATAAAAAATAAATATTTGGATCTTGGAATGTAACTATAGTGTTATTCTTTTATATACACTCTGTTGCTATATTTAATATATATTGAGCTTTTAAACAAAAAGGAATGATATACATAAAGAGTGAAATAAAATTGGTAAAAATATATTTTAACAAAACACACACACACACACACACACATATATATTAACTTTGTATGTTGTTTTAATAGAAATAATTTTCACAGTCACATTCCATATATTCCACATGACTTTTTGTTGGAAATGTATCTGGTGTTGTTGTTTCATCTAAATCTATCATTTTATTATTTTTTTTTTTACAAATATTTTTGCCATTTATAGTTCTGAGTACATTTTCCTCATTTATATTTTTTTGTATTTTGCAATTTGTACAGATTTACATTTTCATTGGAAAAATTAACGACGCAAGCGCATAATTCACATAGTTTATTAATTCTCTCATGTGAAAAAAAAAATGTGGCTAAATCGCATAAATTATGGTTATTTTTATTTTTAGCGGCACACAAAAGCATACGAAACTGCTGAACTGTTTGAATAATGTCTCACAAGTTTAAAGGTTATGCGCATAAGAGACAATTTCGTTTCCAAGTTTATCATCATGTAGAGATACAAGAGTACCAAATCAGCCAACCAAGAAACATAATAATAATAATAATAATAATAATAATAATAATAGTAAATGTAGACTCTGTGGAAAAAGAGACAAAACAATAAACCACATAATAAGTGAATGCAGCAAACTAGCCCAAAAGGAATATAAAGATATGCATGACGGCATGGGAAAGGTAGTACACTGAGAGTTCTGCAGACGACTACATTACAAATATACGGACAAATGGTTAAAACACAAACCAGAGACAATAGCAAAAAACGAAAACCACAAAATCTTTTGGAACATGGAGATACAAACAGATACTCATCCAAGCAAGAAAGCCAGACGCCATCATAATTAACAAAAAGGAAAGAAACTGCCAAATTGTAGATTTTGTCGTCCCAGTTTCCTAGTCTTCTGGTCAAGATGTCTCAGTTCTTCTTAGGTCCAACCTATAAATGGTGCAGAGTATCTTACTAGTGACAATACCCTTGTGTTTATTAGGTTTTCGGTTTGTGTTACTATACACATAGATTCGAAAAAGTGGACAAAAAAACAAATGTATAACAAATAGATGTTACCAAAGGTAAGATAAGTTACTCTTCTACCTATCTGGGAAGGTTTTTAGTGGTTTTACTCACTTTAAAACGTGTAATCGGTTCGAAAATTATACAATGTTTATCGATACATTTTAAAAAGAAAAATGGCGGCATGCACGCTGTTGAACACCGTAAGTTTGGGAAAATGAGTTTAAATAAACAAATTATACAAAATACTGTTTAGAAACCCACCGAATATATGTCCGCCTATGTCACGGTAACATATATTGAGTGAGTTTCTAACAGTATTTTGTATAATTTTTTTGTTTAAACTCGTTTTCCCAAACTTACCGTGTTTAACAGCGAGCATACCGCCATTTGTATTTTTCAAATACATTGGTAAACACTGTATGTTTGTCAAGCCCAATAAACACGTTACATTAAATAAAAACACTAAAAAATTATCCAGTTAGATAGAAAAATAACTTATCTTGCCTTTGATAACATTTATTTGTTATATATGTTTTTTGACAACTTTTTCGAATCTATGTGTATAGTAAAACAAACCCTAAGTTTATACTATATAGTTTCGTTTGAGGAGTTTTCTTGTTCTTCTGAGGTATTTCTTTTTAAAATTTTCGATTTCATTTCTGTTGTTTTGATGGTGTTTACTTCCAGAACTCCCAAATATTTGTAGCTGTCATGTTCACCTTATGCTCTCATCTCCGTTTGATTGGGTAGTTCCATGCCTTCTCTTGATCCCAGTTTTCCTCTTTTCATAATCAGCATTGCACACTTTTCCATGCCAAATTCCATTCGAATATCCTGTGAAGATTTTGGTTGTGTTTTTAATATCTCTAGTTTGTTCTTGTTTTTTTGCAAACAGTTTCAGATCGTCCATGTACATTTGGAGGTTCATTCTTTCATCTGTATTAGTGAACTTGTATCCGGCTTGGCATTTTTTAGTATATTGTTAAGGGGCATCATGATGAATAGTAGTGGTGATAGGGAATCATCTTGGAAGATACCTCTTTGTATTTTAATCTCAATCATGTATTGTTCATCAGCTGTCAGTTCAATCTCCATGTTCTCATTGCATTTTTAATCAAATTGATAATCTTGCCTGGCATTTTGTACATTTTCAGGCATTCTATTATCCATGCTTCTGGGATCCTGCCATACATTTTCTTGGAGTCGATCCATGCCATGGCTATGTTCTTTTTTCTACTTTTTATCTTCTTCAGTATCTTTTAGTCTATGTAGGTCATGCTCCTCTTTTTCTTTTTTGCATGTTTTCTGTTCCTCTTGAAGGGTTTCTTGCTGATTTAATTCTCTGTCTTTTCGATTTGCTATGATATTTCTTTCATGTTTTTTTTAGTCTTCCAGCATTTCTATTGTGATCTTGTTGCTCTTTCCATATCTTCATCCAGTACAGTTTTGTTTCTGTCAGGTTGTTCTGTTTTTGTTTTGTTTTTATTCCGTTTATATTTTGATAGAACTGGCTTTCATTGTTTTTAAAGGTTCTGTTTTGCTTGCACTGTTCAGATTTGTATCGCTATCGTCTTAATCTTCCTTCTTTTGCTACTATTTGTTTTTTTTTCTCCAGTTTTTCTTGTTTCTCGTTTAACCTCTCCCTGCTAGTTACATTTCTACTTTTCTATCCTTTTCCAGTCGCTTTCATCTTGTTTATTGCTTTGACTTCTTTCTTACGTTTGTTGATCTGGGTTTCCAGCCTCAATTTCCATCCAGGTTTTGTCGGTCGATTTTCTTTCCCCGCCATCTTTTTCTACTTTAAACTTCATACTTATTGACTTGACACTTGCATAAATTAAATTAAGTCTGTCACAGTATCTGCTGGGATATATGGGAGGAGCTTCTTTACCTTCTCTGTTTCTGTTTTTAATTTCTTTCACTCTTGGTTCCTTAGGGAATTTTGTTTTTTCTTCAGCTGCTTTATTCTCGTTTAGTTCCGTTGTTTCATAGATCTCGGTCTCAATATTTATGTTTAGCTGGTCATCTACATGCGGAATTTCCATGTGTGGGGTTTCAGTAAGGGGCATTACTGTGTCTGTACTATTAATCATTCTTTTGCGGTATTTCGATTACTTTCAGATTTGAAATCCAACTTCTCTTGAGAATAAGTCGAGTTTGATCAGTAAATCTTTGTTCAATTGAATGATATTCACTGGACATGTTCCACAGCTCTTTCATCCGTTTCTCTTAACCGTGTTCTTTAGGGTTGGGGTTTCGTTAGTAGCATTCCATTTTGTTGTTCATCTCTTCCATTTTGGTTTTGATGGTATTTCGGCTGTTATTATTTTGATGGTATTTCGGCTGTTATTATTTTGATGGTATTTCGGCTGGTATTATTTTGATGGTATTTCGGCGGTATTATTTTGATGGTATTTCGGCGGTATTATTTTGATGGTATTTCGGCTGGTATTATTTTGATGGTATTTCGGCTGGTATTATTTTGATGGTATTTCGGCTGGTATTATTTTGATGGTATTTCGGCGGTATTATTTTGATGGTATTTCGGCTGGTATTATTTTTATGGTATATTCGGCGGTATTATTTTGATGGTATTTCGGCAGTATTATTTTGATGGTATTTCGGCTGGTATTATTTTGATGGTATTTCGGCGGTATTATTTTGATGGTATTTCGGCGGTATTATTTTGATGGTATATTCGGCTGGTATTATTTTGATGGTATTTCAGCTGGTATTATTTTGATGGTATTTCGGCGGTATTATTTTGATGGTATTTCGGCAGTATTATTTTGATGGTATTTTGGCTGGTATTATTTTGATGGTATTTCGGCTGGTATTATTTTGATGATATTTCGGCGGTATTATATTGATGGTATTTCGGCGGTATTATTTTGATGGTATTTCGGCTGGTATTATTTTGATGGTATTATTTTGATGGTATTATTTTGGCACCAGAAATTAGAGGGGATACTTACTTGCCCAATGTCTGTGATATTATTGTTGCTGAAATTAGAAGAGTTATTATGATACTAGTGCACTTATTGATTCGTGCTGGAATAATACCGTTATTATTTAGAAAGCCATTCTTAACATGGGGAGGGTGTTTTGTACCTAATCTGCACTTTAACCTTACAATTTAGTAAAAACAGATATCATAAAACTTAAATTAAACTTGAAAATATTATTTAAAAAACAACGCCGATCAATAAGTGCACTAGCACCATTATTATTATTATTTTTATTATTATTTTTATTATTATTATCATTATTATTATTATTATTATTATTATTATTTTGTGTATCTACGTAAAATTTTATGCATTTATTTTCAATATTTACTTCGGTAGTGCTCAATACATAAGTAGAGCTGGATAGTAAGAATTTGTTTGGCTCACCAACAAACCTTGTATCACGGGAATAGAGAGAGAGAGAGAGAGAGAGAGAGAGAGAGAGAGAGAGAGAGAGAGAGAGAGATAATTCAGCATATGTTGAAACAAAATCATTTAGAATATAGCAATATGCCTGTGTTCTGAAAGCTATATATATATATATATATATATACATATATATATATATATATATATATATATATACATATATATATATATATATATATATATATATATATATATATATATATATATATAAAAGAGTGTAGCCATCAACAATTGTGGGGTTTTCAGCCTTTTATCATATTTTTATTTAAAATATTTTTATAACGCGTTTCAAGCTTTGGTTCGCTTTCTTCAGATACTTTTGTAAAAAGTTTTTTTTTTTAAATGAGAGTTTGAAATGTTATTTTTACATCTGCTGATACTAAATGTGTTTTTCAGAGTGATGTAGTCTCAGACATCCTGTCCCCAACAGTAAGTGTTGGTAGTGTCCAGTCAGAGTTAAGTTCAAAGAGGGGGCTTTTGGTCCATTTGGTGAAGGTTTTTATGGGTTTTTTATGACTTTTTTTTTTGATGTATAGCACACACTAACACACAATCAAACACACACACATACACACACATATACATATACACACACATACGCACACATACATGTACATATACACACGCATACGTATGCAGGTATATCCACATATACACACGTATATACACAGAAATATATGTAGGAGCATACAAATATACATACCCACCTATACACTCACACACATCCACCCACTAACATATCACACATATATTGGTTAGACTTTTTTGCTTTCCCAATCAAAACACACATGCATACATGTACTTGCATACATGTACTTAATCATTCAAACATAAGTACACGCACACACACACACACAAAAAAAGATGGAGAATAGGTAGGAGGTGATATATACACACACACACGCACACACAATCACACACATATACATGCACACACACATATATATACATACATGTACGCACATACACACTCACATACATATGCATACGTATGCAGGTATACACATATATATATACACACACGCATATCTATAGAGACATATGCAGGGGCTCACACATACGCATACATTCATATACACACATACACACACAAATATATTTACCCAATAATATATATGCATACATATATATATATATATACACACACACACACACACACACATATACAGATGGGTATACATTCACCCACCCATATATATATGGACACACGCACCCACCATCATACACACACATATATATATTCATACACCCATACTTCACATATATATTGGTTGAAGTTTTCTTTCTTCCTAATCCAAGCACATATGCATACATGTATTCAGTCACCCAAACATAAGTGCACGCACACAAACAAGATGAAGGATAGATAACAGATGATATATATACACACACACACGCACACACACATACACGCATACATACATATACACACATATATACACACACATATGTGTATACATACACATACACATGTATAATTTCTAATTGTTTGTTTAGTTTAGGGAAATGGTGTTATACTGGATATAGATGTGCACGCCCCTGAAAGTGTGCGCATGCTTTATTGTGCTTGTTTTGTTTTGTGTGTGAGGGTGCACATTTACCTAAGTATGCATGCGTGCAAGTGTATTTTGTGTTTTGCCTATTTATGTGTATAATTATTGAGAGATGTTCAAGGTGGGGTTGAACTTTGCTATGAAGTTTTTTTCTTGTGGTAGTAAGTAGAAGTAGTTGTCAGTTTGGAAGATGGGCATTATCTCGAATCTGCCTCCACTGCATGTGATACATGCAGGTGTCTATTTTCCGTGATTTTGATGTTGGATCGGTGTAGGGCTACTCTATTACTCTATTACTAAGGTTTTTTGTGACGCCTATGTAGGATTTATCGCATGCTGCACATTTTATTACATAGATCACGTTTTTTGAGGTGCAATCTAGTTTTTTGTTTTAATTTTGAATGTTTGTATGGGATTCATGAATGTGTATGTGTTTCCGTCTAATATTATGTTGCAGACTCCACATCGTTGTTTATTGCATTTTGTGACTCCTTTTGTTGCGTCTTGATTGAGTTTGGATGAAGTAAGAATGCGTTTTAGGCTTTTGGGTTGGCGTTTGCTTTTTATTATTTTTGTTGTTTTAAGGAAGTTATTTAGTTTGTTGTTTTGGTTAAGAAGGACGAGGTTTTTCGTTATCTCTGTGAAAAGCTCTGGGTTGTTTGTGTTGTGTGTGGAGACGTATGTTAGGATTTGTTCTTTGTTTTGTTCTTTAGGGGTTCTCAAATCTTCTACTGGTATATTTGTCGCAAGTTGGATCCCTTTGTTTATAAGATGTGGTGGGTATTTTCTTTTTCTTAGATTTATTCGTAGTTCCTTGATTGTTCGAAGGTTTTTGTCCGTGATTATGGTGCAGATTCTATGTGCTAGGGTGTAGGGAATGGCTTTTATGCAGCTTTTAGGGTGGTGACTTTTAAAGTGTAGGTATTATTGGGTGTCTGTAGGTTTGCAGTAAATGTCTGTGATAATGCTATTGTCTTAAATCTTTATCAGTATATCTAGGAAAGGTAATTCTGTAGAGCTTTGTTCTATGGTGAATTTAATTTTTGGGTGTAGGTTCTGGAGTATGGTGTGTAAGTCTGTGATGTCCCCCCATGTGGGTTTCCACAGGATGAAGCAGTCATCAAGGTATCTTTTCCAGGATTCTATAAACAGTTTTTTAGTGCTATGGCCACATTTTTGTTCTATCTTTTCATATAAGGTTTCTTCTATGTAGGCTAATGTAAAGGTTGCGTAAGTCGGTGCCATTTTCGTTCCAATTGCTGTACCTAGTGTTTGAACGTAGTTGTCATTGTTGAATCCGAAGGAATTATTATTTAGGATTATGTCTATACTATCGATAATGAATTGCTTTGTGAATCTAGGGTGTAATGTTTGTGCGTGTCTGTTGATCCAAAATGTTATTGCTTCTTTTCCTAATTCATGGGGTATATTACTATATAAGCTGCTAACGTCAAATGTAACTAATAGTGTCCCGTTTTCTACTGTATGTGGTAAGGTAGTAAGAAAGTGGATGTCGTCTCTTATGTAGCTCTTAACTTGATCTGTGAAAGGTTGTAATAAGATGTCTATTAAGTTGCTAAGTCTGCTTGTCGGACAGGCTGGTCCTGCTACAATGGGTCTAAATGTAAGGTCATTAGGGTTTGGGGCGCTAACATATTCTGAGTTTTGTGTATCGATGGCAAGTTTTATTACATCAGATTGTGTATTTTGGGCAGTCCGTAGAAGTTGTTGGTCTTTGTAATGAAATTTGTGAGGAAGTCCTTTTCTTTCTTTTTTAATATTTTGTTGTGTGTTGTACAAAGTTTTGTGATTTTTGAGATGATGGTATTATCTATGTTGGTACTAATGGGTTTATAGTAGTGTTTGTCATCCAGTAATTCTGTAATTTTTGTTTCATAATAAGTTTTGTCCATGATTACTACGGCACTGCCTTTGTCTGCTTCTTTTATTATTATGTCATTATTATTACGAATTTTCCGAGTGCTTGGTTTTGCTTGTATGTGAGGTTGCTTGTGGTTTTGTCTTTTTTTTGGAGGTTAAGGTTCCAGAGATTTTCGAAGTAGGTGTTTAGTTCTTTTGTGTTGTTCTGTTTGTTAGGGAAATATGTTTGTCCCCTTTGCTATCTAGTGTTTCTATTAGTCTAAATTTCCGTTCGAATTCTTTAAGATCCTTTTTTAGTTCTGCTATATTGCTTTTAGGGGTGGGACAGAATTTGAGGCCCAGCTTCAGTATTTCTGTTTCGTTCTTTGATAAGGTGTATGTGGATAAATTGATGATTTTGAGTCTAATTTTTTTTTAACCTGGAATTGTTGTTCCCTGGGGGTTTCCTAAAAAATGATGGGGGTTGTTTGTTTCCCTGTTTTGAGAGGTTGTGTGTTTTAGGGTGATGTGATGTCTCCTTGTAAAATAAGTGTTGTGTGCATTATTATGTTGAGTGATAAATGATTGAATGGGTTGTCATTGTATGTTGTTTGTGTTGGATAGTTGGGTTTCAGTTGGAATTGGTGTTGTTGAGGATATATGTATTGTTGTATAGGGTTGTGTTGCCAGGGTTTGTTGTAGGGTAGGTTTGTTTGTTGGGATTGGTGTTGCATGGGATATTCTAATTGTTCCTGTTGATGGGGGAGGTGCCTTGGGGGTTTGCTTCTTTGTGTGGAATATGAGGGGTGAGTGTTGTTTTGCATTGTGGGGATATTTTGGTAACGGTTGTTTAGTAAAGGTATTTTTTGGTTGTTTGTTTTGGCGATGTAGCGTCTGTGGAAATGGGTTTTTGATTGTGTTTGCTGAGGTGGGTGGTAATAGTTTGCTTAGGATTGTATATATGGGGGTATTTTTGTGGCGATGTATTGTATGGTATGTTGTCTGGTGTGTTGTGTTTGTTAAGGGCGTGGGTTCTTGTGTAATTTTGAGGTGTTATTAGTGTGCGTTTTGGCTGGGTTTGTTGTTGGGAATTTGTGTATGATGTGGATATATTGTGGTTGCTTCTTTGTGTGTAGTTGTATCTGTTGTCTGGATGTGTTTGTGTATGGTGTATGTTTCGTTTCTTACCTTTGTTATGTGATCTCTGTGTTTGTGGATATCATGTAAGGGCATTTTGCTCCTGGTTGTCCTTGTATGTGTTTGTCGATTGTTTACTTTTTTCTTTGTCCGGTAGTTTTTTTAGCCAGGTTATTTTGCGTCCAATGATTTCCCTGAATTTTTCCTCCTCTTTTTTGCAGAGTTCCAAGAGGGTTTGGTGTGTTTCCTTAAGGCAAAGTTCCTTGATTTTTTAAAATATTTTATTATTGATTTCCGTGTATTTCTTTGTAGAGTGTACTTTCTGGTCTTCCTGTATGTCGATTTCGGCCTGAAGTTTTGAAATATTAGGGGCTTTTTTGATTTTCATTTGTTCCTCTGTGTCTTGTGGTGTAATTTTTTCCCGGAATTTAATTTGGAATGAATTGGTCCTCCATCATTAGAAATGTCCTGTACGTTGCTGCGGTGTTGCTGCATTTGACTGCATGGTAAAAAGCCATTTTTCTTTGTTTAAGGAGGATGTTCCAGTTTTGGAGATTCTGTTCCTTGGTTTTTAGTAATTCATTCTATATATACGGTCTTCTAAAGTATTCCAGTAGTAGTAGGAGGAAAGAGACTCAGAAAGATGTTGGTCATTGTTGGCTTTTGAAGTGTTGCCATATGTCGGAAATTTTCTATTCCTAAATTTTCTGTTTCTATGTCTATCCTTGTAGCCATGTCACTAGTAAGGGTGCTGGAAGTAAACGTTTCATCTGGGCTGACGTTACTCGCCTGATAGTCAGGGACCCGAACCTTGGATTAACCACTAAGGAGGCTGTCCTATTAGCAGGTGCAAAGTACTGGGCTGCTGTAATGCCATTTGGTGAATGGATTCTGGCAGTAGCTTCTGGTGGGGCCTCTCGATGCCATACTAGTGGGTAATTGTTACGGCTTTACCTTATCATGTGCTAAGGCTTAATTAACCCTAGAGAGAGAGTACAGAAATAAGAGAAAATTAGAATAAGAGAACTTACTGCGTAAAACAATGATTTCGTTTTTTTTAACCTTTCTTTTTTTTATCTTTATATATATATGTGTGTGAGTCCCTTTTTTTACATATATATTTTTTTCATGCCACTCCAAATCGATCTGTCCTCACTTCAGTGACAGAATCCTTGAAAGTTCTTTTGAAAATAATCCTTGAATTTGAAAACTCAATGTTGTTTGGTAAAACCTTCGTTCGTCCTTCTTGTCAGATGAAATTCTCACTGGTTACAACATGGAAAGACTATTCGGTTTCCACACGCCGACATTTAATCGCATCTCGTGCGTCCAGTTTATAGATCAATTCTTCTTAGAATTGATTCTTTCTTTTCTTTTCGAGTCAACCAACTTGATTCGACTCTTACTGAAACTCATTATTCATTCCTATGAACAATGAAATAACTTTTACTATTTTTAAGACTTGAATGTCTGAGTAGGACCAGAGCTCGTAACTTGCGTGTTACCCTCGTGGAATCTCTGTCCAAAACTGACTTTCGCTCCGCTCTCTAGTGCACTTGTTGAATTTTCGCGGGAAAAATATCTCTTAGTAGAACCAATTGTGGCGTGATTCTTTCAGCAGCAGCAGCAGCAGCAGCAGCTCGTTAAAAAGACGTAAAGTTAAAGAAGGAAAGAAGGGAGGAAAGATAAAAGACAACGGCGAAAAGAAGGAAGAAATTAAATTTCTGACAGGGTCTACGTTCCAACCTTCCAGAGGTTGAAACACAATTACAGGAGACGAAACCGGACATATTCTTTCTAAGTGACGAATTCATAATTAAAGGATACTCCAACTTAACATCTAAATCTGACCCCCAAGATCGTCATGGGCATGGAATATGTGCCTACATCAAAGATGCTTTCCATGTGGTAGGGATATCTCCAGAGAAGACCCTAATTTATCCTATATGTGCTTCCGGGTTGCACTAGCTTACACCACTGGATTTATACTTGCCCTCTATCGCCCCCACAACAGTGGGGTTACTATCTTTAAGAGCATATCTGAGAAAATTGACCAAATCCTGTTTGCTCATCCTTCGGCTAACATTCACATTTGCAGTGACTTCAATGTCCATAATGTGGAATGGCTGACCCACTCAAATAAAACTGATGACGAGGGGAGGTTTTGTCATGATTTTGTCATTGCCTATGACCTCACTCAGATTGTTCACGAACCCACCCGTGTGCCCGATACATCCGGTCAATATGCTAGCTTTCTAGACCTTTTCCTCACAACTTCCCCTGAGCTGTGGTCATGTTCCGTTCTATCTCCTCTGGGATCCTCTGACCACTCTGTTGTATCAGTTAAGATAAAAATGAAATGTAATAAGTCTTCAGACGTACCTCTCCACCATACTGTATATCGATACTCTATGGCTGACTGGGATAGCTTCCGTACATTCATATCTGACCTACCTCTCCATACCATGTTTAAAAAGGATGTGTCCTCTATAGTATCAGACCTGACCGAATGGTTAATTGTAGGCATAAACCGATTCATACCATCCAAAAAATTCCAACAAAAACCTAACAGCCAGCCATGCTTCTCCCCTGAATGTGCTGCTGCCATCGCGCACAGAAATCACTTTTTCCATAACTACCAACGTAATAGATGTACTGAGCCTAAAGCTGCTTTCAGGACAGCCAGCAACCACTGTAAAAGAGTAATAAAACATGCAAGAGAGCTATATGCTCAGTCTGTTAAATCCAAAGTAGCTGATCAGCGGCTTGGTTCACACCAGTTCTGGCAAATAGCAAACAGGATCTTGAACAGAAGCGTGCGTTCTATCCCAACTATCATCAATGGACCTGAGGTCATCTCGTGAGCATCAGACAAGGCCAGACTATTTGCCAAGAACTTTGCAGCTAATTCTACCCTATGCGACGAAGGCCATTAACTCCCTGTATTTCCTCCTATAACAGACAACACGCTATGCAACATACAAATATCTGTGCGTGAGGTCGCCAAGCTAATCAAGAACCTTGATTCCAGTAAAGCAACTGGCCCTGACGGCATTCCAGTTATAGTGCTGAAAAAGCTCCAACCAGAACTTGCTCCCATACTTACAAAACTGTTTAAGCATTGCCTTAAGAAGTGCTTGGAAAACCTCATCAGTATGCCCTGTATTTAAGGATTCAGGTGAAAAGTCATCTCCCTCTCAGTACAGACCAATAAGTCTCCTGTGTGTCATGAGTAAGTTGTTGGAATCCATATTAAATAAAGAAGTAGTCAACCACCTCAACAGAAACAACCTTCTTAGTGACATGCAATATGGTTTCCACTCTGCAAGATCTACAGCAGATGTGCTAACGGTTATATCTCATAGGATTAGTGAATCTCTTGACAAAGGTTTCCTTTCCAGGGAAATTGCTCTTGACATATCGAAGGCCTTCGATAAGGTATGGCATAAAGGCCTACTTCACAAGATTTCCAGCTATGGTATTACTAGAAATGTTTTCTCAATCATTAAATCATTTCTCTCTGATAGGCTCATAAGAGTAGTGGTTGATGGGCAGAAATCAGAGGCCCACAGTATTAATGCTGGAGTCCCCCCGGGGTCCATCCTGGGCCCAACTCTCTTCCTGATCTACATCAATGATCTCCCAAAACATATACTTAAATCATTCGTTAACATCTATGCTGATGACACGACCATCTATGGCAACACATCAAAGGCCGTAAATGACAAAGTTCTCTCTAATTCTCTCTCCTCTGATCTTGAGCACATGGTACAATGGGGGAAGATGTGGCTGGTCACTTTTAATGCATCCAAAACCAAGCTTCTATCTTTCCATCATCAACGCTCTGATCCCCATCTGGCATCAATTGAAATGGATGGCTCTCGTCTTGGGGAGGCTCCATGTTTTGACAAGCTTCTGGGTTTGACCTTTACTCCTGATCTGAAATGGAACACGTACATCAAATCTGTTGCCAGGGACACTGGGAAAATGGTGGGATCCTTCTACCGCTCCAGAAGATATCTCACTACTAATGCAATTCTCTATCTGTATGTCCAAGGATGGAGTACTGCTGCCACATCTGGGCAGGAGCTGCTAAAAACAGCCTATCCTGTCTTGACAGAGTACAAAATAGACTTCGTGGTTTAGTGGGGATGCCCTTTTCTCTTCCCTGCAACCTCTTTCCCACAGAAGAAATGCTGTGAGCCTGTCTTTGTTTTATCGTTATTTCCATGGCAGGTGCTCGTCTGAGCTCCAATCCCTCGTCCCCCCTCGCCAATCTTTAATGAGAAACACTCGTCTGGCTGAAACTACTGTCAATAATTTTCCCCACTCTTTATCTGTGCCTAAATCCAAACGTAGATTCCATGAGCAAAGCTTCTTTCTTAGAACTGCACGCCAGTGGAACTCTCTACCGCTTGCCTGTTTCCCACCTGACTACAACTTCGACATCTTCAAGTCCAACATAAACAAACTCCTGACAAACCGCCCTCTTAAGTAAGACACTCCATCAAACCTCCAATACTAATGATTACTACAATACTATCTCATTGATTACTGTACACGCAATAACCCTTATCCCTGAGTGGCCTTCGGGTCTTGATAAGTGGTGACCCCTCATGTAAAAAAAAAAAAAAAATGTCGACAAATGAACTTAGAATGTGATTTAAGAGATCATTGATGAAGATGAAGAGAATTGGATCCTTGATACTTTGAGTTTCAGAATCCTGTCCATCAACGGCTACTTGTATAGACCTATCAGAGACAAAGAATTTGATGATTGCAAAGACATTTCCAAATATTCCATAGTGTGTTGTAGACTTTTATGCTAAACCTTATTAAATGCTTTTGATATGTCAAGAGCTATTGCTCTTGAGAGGAAACACCCGTCAATAGAGTCACTGATTCTATATAAATTACGGTCAGTACATCAGCTGTAGATCTCACAGGATGGAAACCATATTGCTTGTCACTGAGTAGGTTGTTTTTGCTACGGTGGTTGATAATTTCTCTATTTAGCGCAAAATCAAACAACTTACTTATGACACAGAGAAGACTAATTGGTCTGTACTGAGATGCAAAAGACTGATCTCCAATATTTTAAATAGACTAATGAGGTTTTCCAAGGTGTTGGGAAGCATTTCTCCTTTAGGCATTGGCTGAACAACTTCTCAAGAATATATGCTATCTCCGATTGCAGCTTCTTGAGTACTATGACTGGAGTATTGTCAGATCCAGTTGATTTGCTAGCAAAGCAGCTGCTAGACTTTAGGGTGAGTAATGTTGGCTATATTTAGTTTAATTTAGTTTTATGAAAAAGGGATAAATAGTTCAGATACATCCTAAATGTTAACAATAGTTATTAGACATTAATTAATAAATATTCTTCAAATTTCAATTTCTTTGCTGCAATTAAAGGGTTGTTGGGGGAGGGTATAATATTGACACAACCTACCATTTGAAATTTAAAATATGTCAGATTTGCATTGAAGTTGATTCATCAATTAAAAAAATTCATTGAATTTCAGCTTCTTAAGATCCTCTTAAGCTTAAGCTTTGAATTTAACATTTGCTAGCATCAAAATTGTGGAATGAATTTTGATCAAAATTAGAAAAAGGATTCTACATATAAGTCTCCCTTTTTTAAAAATTATTTTATGGAAATTTAACAATAGGTATTAAACATTAATTAATAAATATTTCTCAAATTTAAGATTTGAAGGGGTTATTTTTAAGGGCTTTTAGAGAGCGAAATATTAACACTATCTCCTAGTTAACAATTCAAATGTTTCAGATTTGCATTAAAGTTGATCCATATTCATTTTATTTTCAGTTTATAACAATAAAGTAAAATTTTCTGAATTTCAATTTTTTTCTTAAGAACCCTTAAGCCTTAAATTGATACTCCTGCATTTATGAACCCGCGATTTCCGCGAAGTTACTCTGGTGTGCACGGCAGATGACGGGAAGAAACGGAAACGGTCGACAAGTAGTTTTCTGAATATTAGGATATTTTTTTCCAATTTATGAATTTCAGTGGTCGTCGCCATTCTTAACACGGGAAGGGGGGGGGGGTAGTTGTAACAATTTGTGGTTTTTGTAATAAGGGTCGTCCGGCCGTTTCAGGAGTATTCCCGTCATCTGCCGGGTACACCCGAATGAATAACGTTGTGGAAATCGCGGTTTCATAACTGCAGAAGTACTTTTAACTTTTAACTATACTAGAATCAAAATCATATCATAGATTTGGATCCAAATTAAAATAAGGATGATAGATATAAGTTTTAAGTTTATATCTTAATTTTTGTTTTTTTGTAAGTAATCAATCCCGGGCAACGTGGAGTCTTCTTGCTAGAATATAATGAAGATAAAATTAATATACGAGCCAAGTAGGAAATATCCTTTGTTTGAATTTATTTAATCTCTCGGTTGAAGGGAGAAAAAAAAATCTTTATACATTAAGGAGAGAAAGGAAGGCTTTATCGAAACTAAAGTCGATCCCGGAGGAGACCGACATTGGCTGCTGCTGCTGCTGCTTTGATATTTGCCTTCATCTGAAATTAAAAAAAAAAGAAGCAGCAAAACAAAAACCGGCTGGGTCAACAAAATGACATTTATTTGTGCAGGAAAGGGGGAGACAAGGATTTTCATGAATTCTTTTCACGTATTTCATCGCACAACGAAACGTTATTCAAATAAAATAATAAAATATTTTTATAACACTAAGTCTTATTTAATGAATTTGGCCACTACTGTCATCTTTTAACATTGGCAGTTTCATTAATTATGTGCTGCTTTCACCTCTCGCGACTCAAGAATGGACTCGTCCCGTTTAAAGCCGGCCTAATTAGACGGCGACTCTCAGTTTTGTCAGAATTGTTGTTCAATCACGACTGAAAGTGATTCGTTTTTGAAAAAAAAACAAAAACAAAAAAAAAAAAAAACTCCGACTTTATGAGGATTAATTATTATTTCTAAACGAAAATGTCTGTGAAATTATACACCACTTCTATCTGCACAAACCGAGAGGTAACGAAAGATTTTTGTTTTTAAAATTAATTTATGCTTTTTCAAATTTCCAAAGTTTTACTTTTTTAAAATAAAAGTGCGTGACTGGATGTGAAAATGGTGTAGTCGGTGCGCGATTTTGTCTTTCTTTTTAAACTACTGTGTTCTTTTTTAAATGTGGTGTGTGTCAAGAAAATTTAGAAATCCATCATTTCTTGGTTTAATTAAGATTTAATAATTAATTTTTAACCTAAGTTTCATTTCATTTACATTTTTTATATTCTTAATCTAATTTTCGTTTGTTTAAAGTAAAAAAATTGAACACTAACAGCTGGAAAATAAAATTCGTACAAATTTTTACCTATTTGTATAAAATTGTCAGCCAAGATTTCGTGTGTTTCTCGTCTATACGTAACTTTTATAAATACACATTGAACATCCAATTTACTATTAATCGAATGTTTATTGAAAAAAGATATTTATAGAATCACTCCCGTCTCCAAACCGGCTTACGAATATTGATAGAATGCCAAAACTATTCCCAAGGCAAAATAAAATAATTAAAATATATCAAAAATGGGAGCGATTCTATAAATTGTCTAATAATTAAATTTATTGGTGTTTCTGTAGAATACGGACGGACCATGCTGTTTTTTATGATTTTCAAGTTAAATTTATTTTTGATATATATATATATTTTTTTTTTTTAATTGTTAGGTGAAACGAAACAGTAAACACCTCCTCCTCACAAGTTTCGGTACTACTACAGTTTATCGCCGAAAATGGAGAGGCCATTTTTTTTTTTTTTCGGGCACCTGTCAAAATAAGGAGAAATCCGTATTTTAACCTATAACCGAAACCTGGAAATAAATAACGAAAAAATGAAACTAGATGAGTACTTCCGGAACAAACCAATTACTACGTGCCCCGGCGTATTATAAACAACCCTAACCGCTCCAATGCTCCATGTTAATAATGGCTTTCGGATACCCCCCAACCTCGAAAGCCATTCTTAACATGGAGAAGTTGGGGGTGTTTATACAACCTGCACTAAGGCATGTAGTAATTAGTTCTTTCCGGAAGTAATCATTATCTAGTTTGTTTGTTTAAATTATTTCATGCTTCGGTCCTAGTTTAAAATACTGATTTCTCCCTCTGATTCTGATGACAGGTGCTCGAAAAAATGGCGTCTTCATTTTCGGCGATAAACCGCTGTGGCGTTGCCGTTGTAGTACCTGAGTTTCTAATGACGCTATTTCAGTACGACCCGTATTCTACATACATGAGTATTTTTGAAAATTTTTTTTTTTTTTTTTTTTTTTTTTACACAGTGATCACCACACCACTTATCAAGGCCCGGAAGCCACTCAGAGATAAGGGTTATTGCAAGTACATTACGTTAGTGAGGAGATTTTATGAAGTGTTTAATTAGGGGGGCGGTTCATTAGGAATTTGTTAACATTAGACTTGTTTTTTTTTTATTATTATAAATTTGTAAATATAAGTATATTTTGAAAATTTTCTCCACCCGGGCAACGCCGGGTGAAAATAAATTCATATTCAAATTTAATAAAATCAGATAAATTACATTAAGATCCATTTGACTTTTTTGTTTACTTTTTGGTCCCTCCGTACGGAATTCATTTGTCAAAGTTCATCTCGCTTTATTTGTAAGATAGACATTGAATATTCATATAACTTTTCCCAGGCATTATCTTTTCCTTTGGGAGTAGGTAATTTTATAACTAGTCGCCTCCACTGGGCCATTATCAACGATCATAATATTTTTTTTTTTTTTCCCCCATCTTTTTCTTTTGGGTGGATTTCCGACATAAAACACCTTTGGTTATGTCCAGTTCTTCTGGGGGGGGGGCAGTTTAAAAAAAAAGTGATAATCAGACAGAACCGAGAATCAACTTCCAGACGAAAATCATTTCATAATTAATGCAATCTTTTATCAACCATGTTCGAATGGTGCAGCTGCAGCCCGTATCTTAAAAAATTAAAAAAAAAAAAAAAACAAGACCATAAACTCGTCTAGTAGTTCGCAGTTGTAACTCTCCGGTTCGAATTTATTTTCTATTAGTTTTTCCCATCTATTTTTTTTTTCTTCGACGGAAACCACTCCCAGTTGCGTCTCGGAAAGTGGGCTTGAAGAACCAGCGCCCCCCTCCACCTACCCAAGGAGAAACACTCTGGTCCGCAAAAAATGCCTGGGCAGCCCCGTCGACACTCCCAGTAGAGGCGCCTTAAGCGATTACTAATAAACTTACCCTCTTTTTCAAATGGAGGATGGACTTCCTAGAACTGCACAGAACCAGCAACACATGGCAGGTGCAGGGGCAGGTCACAAATGGCTTTTACCTTGTTATTGGTGTCAAGACAAAAAGGCTTTCATTTATTGACATTGTCTGTCATCTGATCTAATGTGTCTGGAAAAGTGTGTGTGTGTATATGTGTTTTATTTTTTTTATTACCGTTTTCGGCGTTTTATCTGTTTGGTTACATATGTTTCGAATGTTGGACCATGTTTACGATCCAACAACCTCGTCAGACCTTACAGATCTGTAAGGTCTGACGAGGCTGTTGGATCGTAAACATGGCCCAACATCCGAAACATATGTAACCAAACAGATAAAACGATAATAAAAAATAAAGCACATATTTGCTCTGCAATAGTATTGAGCACTCTCTTCAGGTTTTTACTAATTATATATATATATATATATATATATATATATATATATATATATATATACACACACATACACGTATGAGTGCCCTGGAAAAGTCACCTCCGATTAATATTTACCAGTTTTAAAATATGCGAACATTTTTTTTTTTCTTCAGAATAACAAAGTATTTTAAAACTAGTAAATATTAATCAGAAGTAACTTTTCCAGGGCATTCATATGGATAAAAAAATCAGCTGACGGAGAATATCAACGAAGGTGGGCGGAATTTGGTGAAAGCCGGCAAATAAATCCCACGGCTGAACTCCCAGCTACTTTGGATGATTCTGACTACTATTCTCATTTTGGTTATTAAATTCATAACCCCTCCTCGACTGATGTAACCTCCGACCTTCTTCAGGTGCATATTTTTGAACTCTGGAATCTATCGAAATTTCGAATGGACCATTTTATCAAATTCACAGGTATATATTCTCACATAAAGCAAATATTTTGAAGGCGTTCGTTAATAATTCACAAAAGTAGATTGTTCTCATTCCGTCAGCTACGAGTATTAATTGCTGTGCCTGGGAGCTACAAATCGAATCTTGTCTCAATAATAATCTACCTACGTGGATGAAATAAAGGGTTCAGTTCGAAATTCCCTCCAGATTTTCAAGTTCGCCGAAGAAGGCCGGAAGTCACATCAGCCGAAACGTGGTTAATGTAACAACCATGGTGAGAATAATAGTCCGAATAAATCAAATTATCAATCGTAATCCTCATGTACAAATTCCGAAATCAAAACTACTCTTTATTCAAAGCCAAAAAAAAAAAAAAAGTTTTCCAAAAATTCTTAAATTTTATTTTGTTTGATGTTCTAAAAATCTAACGTTCCGACCCCGCCTTCTTCATCGCAACCTTTTAAAGACAATGCCGCTACTTTTAGGTGTTGTATTTTCTTTCTTTTTTATTTTATTAATCTAACTATACTTGCATATTTTAATACATTTTACATGGTAATTTCATGCCCCATATTTTGGTGCTTGTATAGATCGTAGATCGACACTCATGGCGGCCAATAATGATTGTAAAATAAGTACTTATGCAGAATACGTACCATGCTAAGATTTTCAAATTAAATTTAATTTTTATGGCATTTTGTTTTATTATTAAATTGTTAGGTGAAAGTACAGAATAGTTACAAACGACCTCTTCCCATGTTAACAATGTGTTCAGCAGCACGGTTCATTTTCGGTATAAGTTGCAATCCGTTACAACAGTTACAAGTCAAAAAAAAAAAAAAAAATGAAAAAAATGAAACTCTGGTTCCTGAAATGAAAACAAAATAAAAATAACCAATTTACAATTAATGGAAACAAATAAAAACGTGAAAAAATAAAAACGTGAAAAAAAAACAAACAAAAACAAGACTAACAATAAAAAGAAAAATGTAAATGATGACTAAGAATAGCATTTACTTAGTTATGGCTGACAGAATGAGAACAATTAACACATGTGGACTATAACCAACACTTTGAGAACAATTATACCTTCGTGGAACAGGTTCGTATGTGTAATAAATAAAAATAAAATACAATGTCGTTTTCCGTTTCGGGAACCACAGTTAATTTTATATATGGTCGATTCATTCGAGTACCGATATTTAAAAGTAAAATTCTTTCCATTTCGTAATTTTTCTTTTTTTTTACTGGCAGTATATTTTTTCCCCTGACAAAGCTGAGAAAATAGAAAACTAAACTTCTATTTTAAAAAATTGTATTTGTAATTTTCCCAACGTAATTCTGATGTAATCCCCGCCCTTCGTGCATCTTTTCAGACCTAGAAACCCCGAACACTTTAATCCAGTGGTGTAACGGATAAAAGCGTTGGTTCAGTCAGTTGTGATCGTTTTTGGAGGTTGGTGGTTTAATCCTCACTATAAGTGATGACTAAGAATAGCATTAAAAATCACTTTTACTTGGTCATGGCTGACAGAACGAGAACAAACACGTGGACTATTAGCCAACGCTGTGAGAACAATTATACCCTTGTGGATCAGGTTCTGTTCGAAAATTTGTGTAAAGTTCTCCAGGTTTGAAAAGATGTATCTGAAGACGGTCGGAGGTTACATCGGCCGAAACGTCGTGAAAATAACATTAACAAAGATGAGAATAGTAGTCCAACCGATTTTGTTAATTTATTTCCCCCACCCCCACCATTTCACACGTTTGATAAGAACAATCCGGTCAGCTGATGAGATCATCTATTCATTCTTGTCTGGATTTTTTTTTATAACTTTTGAATCAACTGCATATAATTTTCCCATGTATTTTATGCATTTTAATTCAACTTTTGACGATCACGATGACAATAACGGAAATTTAAAACTGATTTAAAAAAAAAAAAAATTCACAGAACTTTTCGACATTTTTATTTTATTCCCATCAACTTTCGCGACGTTTGAGAGAGAATTATGGTTATTAGCATTTTTAAGGAATAGGTATTCGAGAATTTTAATACTTACGAAGTCAGTCCTAAGTTATGATTGAGAATCTATCTTGGAAATAGCTGAAGCAGCTTACGAATTGAAAGCCGCGAAAATAAAATAGTTTAGTCTGGCTTAAGTATTTATTTTAGTTCTTTAAAAAGAAAAGCTAGATGTGTGTGTGGGGGGGGAGAAGAAACGTCCTAATAAATAAATGGTTTTCAAATCGTAAAATCTATTATCACGTACCAAGCACGATAACTCCATTAGATGAAGGAAGTTGGTCCGTGGTAATAGATTTTCACTGTATATTTTCAATTTGGTTGTTTATATTCATAACGTATCGG
This sequence comes from Euprymna scolopes, assembly GCF_053919585.1. Lineage (NCBI taxonomy): Eukaryota > Metazoa > Mollusca > Cephalopoda > Sepiida > Sepiolidae > Euprymna > Euprymna scolopes. Next base: position 201,663,675 of record NC_136483.1, read on the forward strand.
CCGATGTGACTTTAAGTTGTGAATCTTCATGACGAACTCTAAGAAGGTCTGAAGTTTCATCAGCCGAAACGTGAAAATAACCACGCGAAGAATAATAGTCCGATATAAAATAAACTTTATTTCTAAAGATTTACAATATCTTTAATTAGCTTCTCTATCCCCCGCCCCATCACCATCATCGTTATCAATATCATCATCATCATCATCATCATCATCATCATCAACAACCACCTTAAACCAAAATCGCGGACAAAGAACCAAAAATTCCTTTCTTCATTTGCTTTTATTTTTATTTATCGTTTTATTTTTACTTGCGACTGATTAAAAATGCAATTTTTACAATACGATGGATTATTTTCTTATTTTAGTTTCTGTTGTTTTAACTTAAAAAAAAACAGATTTTTTGACGTTTCGCCGGCCCCCTCTCTCTTGCCCTCTCCATCCTGTGTTTCTCCATCTTCATCTTTCGATGATGGTGACTCATGCTTTGACAAAACAAATGACAAAAAAAAAAAAAAAAAAAAAAGTGTTGACATTTTTTCTTTCTTTCTCAACATTTCTTTCCCCAACCCCAAATTACTGACAATTTTTTTTATCCTTAATTCAAATATTTTCCGTTTTCTTTGTCGACTTTTTTGCCGCACCCATTGTTCATTTTGTTTTGCTTTCTGGTGTCAAAAATCTAAAATTTCGTTATTCTAGCTTTTGTTTTATTAAATTTTGGTATTAATAGAATTGTGTTACTTCTTCGTTTATGACTGTATTTCTCGTATAAACGTGACTTTAAAAAAATAATCACACTTTAAATTTTTATTTATCGAATATTTGGTGACATCAAAATACAATAATAAAATTAAAATAAATAAAAGCTATAAAAAGGTGCTTACTGCTTAAAATAAAGTCGACAGATCGATTTTTAAATTGTGGTTTTGAGCAAAACAGTACTTACTTGTCATGTCGAAAATATTAATATTATATTAATGATATATCACAAAATTATGGAAATCCAACGAGAAAAACTTTTCTTTTTAATATAAAAAAAAAAAACTATCGCTATAGGCTACAAAATTTAAGAAGCCATTAGGCACCACCAAAACTGGGGGGGGGGGGGGCAGGTAAGTACTTTTTGACGGACCGTCTTTTTAAAAATCTACCAAAAATCAGGTAATTATCCAATCAATACGAAATTTTCAGCGATTATTAAGAGAAGAATGAACTTTATAACAGTGTACTTATTTTTCATAAACAATATATATATATATATATATTTTTTTTTTTTGCTTACAACCCCCCCCCCCCCTTTGTTTTGAGGGGGTTCCAAATATGCTTAAAATAATCATCTGAAACTGAACAAAACATGTTGTTGTTGTAAGGGACGGGATTATAGATAAAAAAAAAATTGTTTGCATACCTTATTTTGATGTCTGAATATCAGAACTTCGATTGTGTTTAATTATCCCGCTTTTGAGTTTTGAAGTGTGAAATTCGGTGAGTATGTTAAGTAAAATAATTAATTTAAGTTAAGCAAAACAAAAAAAATTTTTTTTTAAATATTTATACGAAAAAAGCCATTTTAAAATCTTTGATAAATAAATTAACAATTTCTTTTTAGCGAGCCGAATAATGCGAGGGCATGCTTTGAAGAATCGATACAAAAAAAAAATTCGATAAATATTGTGCCCTTGCCCTTGTGTTAAAAATATCATTATTTTTTCGATCAAGTTTGGAAACGTTTGCCGCCTTTCGACTACGGTGGACCAAACGCGCTAAAATAATTTTTTTTATTCTGCTTTAAATTGCCCCTCCCCATTTTGGAGAGCCTGGACACCACATACATACACATTAAAAACCAAACTCATACAAATGGTCACCCATCTGGTACTGGCCAGCCTCAGCGTTAATAATACATTGAAATTTTCGTCACTGAAAAATAAGTTTTTTTTGCCTGTTTGGTCTTCCGTAGTTTGCTTTTTACCACATTCAAACATCTCCAACGCTTATGGAAATATAAACAGTAATCAAATCGACTCGAAGTAACTGGTTGCCTATATGAATAAGTAGAATTATTTGAAATCCAGGTACTTATATTATAATATTTTTGCATATTCTCATAGAAAATCACCCTAAATCTTAGTTAGACAAGAAATAAACAAATTAATTCTTTCAAAAACCTTTTTTTTTTTTTCTTGTTTTTTTTTTAAAACTATTTATATATGTTTTTTGTGCAAGACAAAAAAATGTCAATTGTAAACTTTTGGGGAAATTTTAACATTTAAAATTTAATTAAAAATAGTAGAAAAAGTTTTACATTATTCTGCTTTCTATATGATAAAATTTAGGGTTTTATCTTTCTGGAAAAAAAAATTACTCAGAAATAATGGATTTTAATAAATGTAATTTCGTTTTAAAAAACAACAACTTGATTTTTCGGCCATTTTTGGCGGTGCCTACATTAAAGTGTCGAAAAGGGGGATAAGTATGTCTCATGTATTTGCAATCTTCAAGGTGTTCACATCTAGGGAAAATGCAATTTCGCCCAATTTTCTGTAAAAAATACTTTTAACTATAAAATTTTATACTTGATGGTTTTTCGTAATTTTTGGATATATTACTATTTTCGGCATGATAATTATGTAATATTGTTTTTGCTTAAAAAGACTCCTCTTTAAACAAAAAAATGGATCTGTTGTGAGACACTTTATCTCACTTTTTGCTCCATAACATTGGCAAAACAAGGCAAAAAACAACAAAGGCCTACCTTAAAATTCAATAAGAATTTTATTAGATCCTCCGTTGCAAAAAGGAATGCCCATTTTGCCTCTGAAAAGAGCTGTTAACAACCTTGAAAGGTAAGTCTTTCCTCTTCGACAGGAACTGGAAGCAGGTTCATCTGTTTTTGAATATCTGAGTTTACAGCCGTTTGAAGGGGGGTCGATATGATGCCTTCTGATGAAAAAGATTCAATTCTCGCATTGAGACGATATTACAGAAGTTCATAATTAATGTTCATGTAAGGTATGGTCCTTAATAACAGGTTGGCTATTCAGACCTAAAAGTCTCAAGGAGACAAACAGGAAGAGGCACGCAAAGTTCCTTATTCAGACAGTTGAAGTTCCAGTCCTTCATCGTTGGGTGCATCAGTGGAACTGAAAAAGAGGTACGCATACAAAAAGTCTGCCAAGGCTAACCCCACAGCAAATACAATCGACCAATCTGATTGGTCCAAAACAAATACAATAGGAGGCATGATGTAATTGTTAAATTTCTAACTCTGCTAAGGAAAGGAGGAAAAAGTAATGATTATTCATTACTTTTTTATAAGACTATGCGGTAATTCAAAACTGCCATTAAGACAGGTAGCAAAGGTTGTCCCAAAGACTTAACTTTAATATAGTTAATTTTTCATTATTGAATTAAAATGAATTTATAAACTGTCAATAACAGACGTGTCACAAGGGTTGTCCCAAGAGACTTACTTTTAATATAGTTAATTTTTTGTTATTGAATTCAAATAAGTGTGTCTGCCGCTGAATGAATTTATACAAAAAATCTAGATTGTCTAGATCAGTTATTAACCACAAGAAAGTGACTGCATCTTGAATCAATTAACTGCAATTACTGATTTTAAGGTTCAATGAAATACTTTATTTGAACAATATTACCCTCACTATTATAATTTAAAAAAAATTTTTTTTGAAGAGGCTGGAGTCCTTTTCATAATCAATAGATTTGTGGTTCGATCCAATCACCATTGTGTATTTTAGCTACTTCATTTTGGAAGAAAAGGAATGAAAAATATTGATACAAGAGAAACTGAAATTGAATTTTCCCACAAATTAGCAAGAAACTATTTTCATTTTTAAAATTATCTCCCTTTTTGTTTTTAATTTTTTTAAATTGAAGGCTGTCATTTTAGCTAGAAACAATAAAACTAGCGTCAGCAACTCTGAAATTAGCAATAAAACAGCATGAAATTTGAATTTTATTGACATTTAATTAACACAATTCGAACAAACCCACTCCCCCATGGTGTCCCGCTGATTAACACCGACGCAACAAAGATGATACCAATTATCACACGAGTCACAGCACACAATGGCGCTGATTGTCATTAGCAATCGAACAAGCAGGGCAAAAGAAGCCCCTCCCACCTTCTTCAATAAATTCTGCGATAGAACCCCATGTTTGGTTTTGACCTTATCGTCTATAGCTGTGGGAGTAAGTTTTAGTCTTGATGAGTGGAATATTGATAACTCAACACCTTTTCATGGGTTGGAGGTGGAGATGTAAGAGAATCATCTTCCAACATTTTAATTTGCAAGTTTGTGCAATTAGAATTGCAAGACCGAAGCTCAAACATTGATTCATTCTAACGGACATTGCTATAAACTGAAAATAAGGAATCACGGTCACAACTAGTTGTGGCTAAATTGTCAACATAAAACCTGTTGGAAATTGTATAAGAGGCCAAATTTCGGCATGAGATTTGAGTATAAAACTCCAAATAAAAGGAGTGGCATTAAAGCTAAAAATAGTATCTAAAGGTGAACAAGTTGTCGTCCATCTTAAGAAAAAAACAAAATCTATTGTTGAATAGATTTCAGACGAATCTGTAGAAAGGCTTTACGCAAATCGCCTCGAAGAACATACTTGTTTTTCTGAAGACTAGTAATAGGTCTAATAGTTGGTCAGTTAAATTGAGACCAGAGTAAGTGACGTCATTGATTGAAGTACCTCCTTTACGTTCTATCGAACAGTTAAAAACAAGGCGGATCTTCGTTGTTATCCCCAGACTATCCTTAATAAGAAGTCTGTGGAAGATCCAAATCCAATTCTCGTATGTTCCAGATGGAATTGAGAATGATTGAATTCTTTCACAGTCTTCATATTCTCTGAAAACTTGCAGATAGGCATCATACAATACAAAGCAATATTAATTACAACTGAATTAATTTAAATCTTCAAACTTTAATTTTCAAAGTTAAGCCTTACGTGTAATCAATTTAACAAAACATAGGACTATGTGGGCGATAATTTAAAATTACCGTAATGAGTTTTTTTTTTTTTTTTTTTCAATAAAACAGTTTAACGTAATTCCTTCTAATTTTACAATTAAACGAGTTACAAGTTTAACGTAAATCTTTTTGCAAAGAAAAGCAACGTGATTTATTTTATCTTACCTACTTTTGGCTCCATGACAGTGGCAAAATAGGACAAACACAACAAAGGCCTACCTTAAAATTCAATAAAAATTGTATTAATCCTCGTGTGCAAAAAGGAATGCCTGGTTTGCCTCTGAAAAGAGCTGTTAACAACCTCATCTTCAACAGAAACTGGAAGCAGGTTCATCTGTCTTTGAAGATCTGAGTTTACTACAGCCGTTTGAAGGGGAGATTGATATGATACCTTCTGATGAAAAAGATTCAATTCTCACATAAGGACGATATTACAGAAGTTCATAATTAATGTTCATGTGAAGAAATGTCCTTAATAACAGATTGGCAATTCAGACCTAAAAGTTTGGGAGACTCCAATAATAATTAAGCCTAATTATTTAGACTTAAAAAAAGTCTAAAGGAGACAAATGGGAAAAGGCATGCAATGTTCCTTATTCAGACAGTTCCAGTCCTTCGTTATCTGGTATCTGTGGAACTAAAAAATAGGCACGCATGCAAAAAGCCCGCCAAAGCGAACCCCGCAGCAAATACAATCAACCAATCTGATTGGTCCAAAACAAACACAATGGGACACATGGTGTAATTATCAAATTTCTAACACTGTCGACTCTATCTTAACAGCGACCAAAAAAAAAAAATATTACAAAATTAAATTCACCAGAATACATTTCCATTTCTTTTTAAAACAAATAAGCCATTTCAGTCATTTAAGTTAAAAAAAAAATTTTGTAACCGTCTAAAATTCAAAAACCTTTAAAATATTGAATGCAAATCGTTATTTATTGAAATTAGTGGAAAATTTTTTTTACATTCAATAATTTTTATATTTTTATAAAATTGAAAAAACGAGATTTATACACCTCCCCTTTTTGCTCAAAACAAAGCAAATTGCCACTTGTAACGTAGAAGGCTACTATTTAAGATTGTGTCTAACAGGGGACTGTGGAGATTTGAGCAGCTAGATGCTTGTTCACATTACATTTAAACTTTTGCAGGTTAGTACAATGCTGTAGTTGATCGCCATTGCTGGGTCAGCACTAAGAATAGGATTTAAAACTATTGTTTATACTACATGTTAGGTCACAGTGATTGTTGTTGAATATCATTTGTTGTATGAATCGAATGATTTTTGTTAGCATTCATTTCTCCGATATCTTTCTAGTTAGAATGGTTGTCTTCAAGTCTAACGTAAATAAGTTCTTGATGAGCCATTCCATATAAGTTATCAAATTTAACAAATTTTCATTACTAATGATTGTCCAATTTCTACTGTACACTCTTTAACCCTTATCATTGAGTGGCCTCTTGGCCTTGATAATGTGTTGATACCTATGAAAAAAAAAAAAAAAAAAAAAGAAAAAGAGAATTATTTCTAGAAAGACATTGGGCACTTTTAACGTGAAAGTGTTTCGGTGGAAAAGACTGGATTCGAACTTGACACATCCAGGTTTTCAGTTAATGTCGTTAACCACTTATCCAACATCGTAATCGATTACCACGTCTGCAATATACAAGGTATGAATCACCAGATTTAATAAAAACTAATTTGTTTGTATAGAAAAGACAACTGAAACTGACGAACAGGCATTAAGATTTACGTAATGTTGCTAAATAGGGTTTGCGGATGAGAAAAATAAGGCATTCAAAATGTTTCTCATCTTAAAAATTATTACATGAGAAGTCATTTCGTGTAAAAATTTAATTTATTTTTATCATATAAAAAATTAAATTTATTTTTATCATATAAAAAATTAAATTTATTTTTATCATATAAAAAAATTAATTTATTTTTATCATATAAAAAAATTAATTTATTTTTATCATATAAAAAAATTAATTTTTATCATATAAAAAAATTAATTTATTTTTATCATATAAAAAAATTAATTTATTTTTATCATATAAAAAAATTAATTTATTTTTATCATATAAAAAAATTAATTTATTTTTATCATATAAAAAATTAAATTTATTTTTATCATATAAAAAATTAAATTTATTTTTATCATATAAAAAATTAAATTTATTTTTATCATATAAAAAATTAAATTTATTTTTATCATATAAAAAATTAAATTTATTTTTATCATATAAAAAATTAAATTTATTTTTATCATATAAAAAATTTAATTTATTTTTATCATATAAAAAATTTAATTTATTTTTATCATATAAAAAATTTAATTTATTTTTATCATATAAAAAATTTAATTTATTTTTATCATATAAAAAATTTAATTTATTTTTATCATATAAAAAATTTAATTTATTTTTATCATATAAAAAATTTAATTTATTTTTATCATATAAAAAATTTAATTTATTTTTATCATATAAAAAATTTAATTTATTTTTATCATATAAAAAATTTAATTTATTTTTATCATATAAAAAATTTAATTTATTTTTATCATATAAAAAATTTAATTTATTTTTATCATATAAAAAATTATTTTTATCATATAAAAAAATTAAGTTTTATCATAAAAAAATTAATTTTTATCATATAAAAAAATTAATTTTATCATATAAAAAAATTAATTTTATCATATAAAAAAATTAATTTTATCATATAAAAAAATTAATTTTTATCATATAAAAAAATTAATTTTTATCATATAAAAAAATTAATTTTTATCATATAAAAAAATTAATTTTTATCATATAAAAAAATTAATTTTATCATAAAAAAAATTAATTTTATCATAAAAAAATTTATTTTTATCATATAAAAAAATTTATTTTTATCTTATAAAAAAAAAAATTTTATCATATAAAAAAAAAAATTTTATCATATAAAAAAAAAATTATTTTTATCATATAAACTAGAGAAATGCATGATTAAAATGTGTAAGAATAAACATGGCTGATACTTGCCATTTTATGAGCATGAAAACAACCTTGACCTTGCGATCAGAAACTAAGATCGAGTGTAACGAAACAAAATGCAAGAAAAAAACATGAAAAATAATTTAAGCAATTTTTATTTTAAATTGTTTTTTTTTTTTATAATTTAGGATGACAATTTAAACAATTTGATAAACAATTTTAAAAGTTCAAATTATTTGTCATAAACACTGTTTAAAAATTGTTTAAATTATTTTTCATCTTTTTTTAATTACATTTTCACCCCAAACAAGGTACATTGCCACTTTGTTGTAGGGGACATAGGCATCAGGGGTACTGTGTAGGGAGTTGGGCAGCAAGATGTCGGTTCACATTGCACTTGAACTTCTGCATGTCAGTACAGTTGGGGAAGCAGGGACCCAGAAGGGAATTCCAAAGTCTAGCTGTTCTGGTGAAGAAACTACTGGAGTAGAAGGCTCACTTACATCTAGGGATCTCTTCTGTGAAGGGGTGGGATTTAGCTGCTTGTCGGGTTTGTCGGGGGTATTTACGTAGAGTGGGGGCACAAATGCTTGCAGTTCGTCAGAGCATTCACCGTTAAAGTACTTGTAGAACAGGCAGAGGGATGCAACATCTCGTCGATGGGACAGAGGCTGAAGTTTAGATGACAGTTCAGGACCTATCAGATTGGCGACTCTCTTTTGAACATTGTCTAGGAGCGAGAGACTAGTAGCAGATGCATCAGCCCAAATATGACAACAATACTCCATACATAGGCGAATGGTGGCCTTACAGAGGTATAGGATACTTTCGGGCGTTAGTATCTCTCTAGCATGGTAGAGAGAACCTACCTTCTTCGCAGCGGTTCTGGCGATACTCTCAATGTAATTGTTCCAACTCATGTTTTCTGTGAGCGTTAGGCCGAGGAGTTTGAAAGATGTACTTTCAGATAAAGGTTTGTTAGGAGAAATGCTTCGATATCATTTAAATTAGTTCTAAGCCCACGGATGTTCGTAAATGCAAGCCTCAAGGGAGAAGGCAGGTTGGTTTTGTTTGAGTTTGGGCCTGGTTTTAGCGTAATTTTTTTATTGTACTGTCATCATTTTTTTTTTTTTTTTTTTTTTTTTTATATAAAGAGTTTCAGTTTAGGTAAGGGGTGCTGAACAAGTGGTTATGCAGAATACCAGACATGCAACACAAGCAGACCATCAGTTGTCCTTCCATCTACTAGGACTGTGGTCTCGGGATAGCCCACCGGGAATGAGTGTAGGGTCCCTTTCCATGCACGACATGGCACTACAAACAACCTGATATTATATAACTGTTGATGGAGCAGCCACTCTAAGCGTTACCAAAGAGTTAGGGCACCTGTACTACCGGTATCCTCAACCCATCAGACGATGGTCAACCCAATCTACTTGCACTGGCATTACAGCATTCAAGCACTCCCAAGTGCCCAGTTTAAGGCATGGGATGTGTCGGGAGTGAGGGAAAATAGCGTTCATTGCCCTAGTCAGGAAACAACATTGACCACAGAGTGTTTCTGTCGACTTCATGCGATTCGACCTCTACGCCTGGCTAAATTTGTAAACAGGTCTGTTGGAAGGAGTTAAGGTGGTTTAATGTTTTTTCTTTTAGCTTCATAAAAAAAATTTGCATTTCTTCTACTAGGTACGGACAAAAATGGGGGGAAAAAAAAAAGATAGGGGGACATAGTTTTGAAAGCCGATTTATCATAATTTTTTTTTGTTGGTTTCCAACTACTTTTTGATTGTATTTGAAAGATTAAAGACTAAACTTAAGTTATGAAAAAGGTTTTCACGGCAAGCTAACCAATTCAGCCAAATTTTGAAGTTAAATAAATTCATTGTAAAAATCCTTTGAAAGATAAATATTAGTTTTCTGGGTCTGTTTCAAAGATAATTAGTAAAGTCCTTAGATAATTAAATAATAATTAAAAAAAAAACACCTTGTTTGTACAAAAGATAGCTTAATTAACTCCCAAAAGCCAGAGATTCTCGCTTTGCAGAATATTAACAAAACTGAAATCTCTAAAGATGGATTATACAGAAGCCCAAAATCTTAGTCGAAAGGCTGTCTGAAAATGATGTCAGACAGTTAAACGGAGGTAGGGGGTGTTGGCGTTTTTTTCCCCCAGCCATGGATCCGTACATTCCTATCGTGAACGTTTGTATGATTTTTTACCATATTATTAAATTTAATTATTTTCCTATGTTCCTGCTTTTAAATTAAAACAATATTTTTTTATTTTTCAAGATTAAATAAAAATTATGTTACACCAAAAGTTTCACATTCATGCAAGCAAGGAAAATATTAGAATCTTACATATAAAAATTATGCGAAACCTGTAATTTAAAAAAAGTAAAAATATTTTTTGCAATTAGAATTTTTTTGTGTGAAAATATTAAATAAACAATGCTTAATTTAATGATAATATCGGTAGTTCGAGAAATTAATTTTTCTTAGTTATATCGAATTATACGGACTTTAGGGTTTTTTCTTTTTCGTAATGTTTCTGTAAAAAAATGAATTTTTTTTTTTTTTTAATTGTTACAATTTACGATGGTTCATTTTCATAAAAACAAAAATAAATTCATGCATAACTTTAGTAAAGGTATTTTTTATTTAAACAAAATAATAAATTTCTACTAAGATTTAAATAAAAATAATGGATTCATTATATTCCGTGATCATTATTTGATAGATACTTAAAATTTCATTAAAATTGGTTAATTTCTTGATTTTTGGTGAATTTTTATGTGAAAAAAGGGGTCAAAATGTTTATACATTTTGAGCATCGGCATTCATTTTGCACGTACCTAATTTTAATGGCATTCATTTTGCACGTACCTAATTTTAATGGCATTCATTTTGCTCGTACCTAATTTTAATGGCATTCATTTTGCACGTACCTAATTTTAATGGCATTCATTTTGCACGTACCTAATTTTAATGGCATTCATTTTGCACGTACCTAATTTTAATGGCATTCATTTTGCACGTACCTAATTTTAATGGCATTCATTTTGCACGTACCTAATTTTAATGGCATTCATTTTGCACGTACCTAATTTTAATGGCATTCATTTTGCACGTACCTAATTTTAATGGCATTCATTTTGCACGTACCTAATTTTAATGGCATTCATTTTGCACGTACCTAATTTTAATGGGGTAAAAATAAGTTGTTTAAATTGCCATGTTCTGACTACTCAGCTTTGCCCCGGTTCGTTCCGAAAAAAAAGGTTAGACAAAAAACATGGCCGAGTGCATACAATCAAATTTGGGATAAGGTATTTATTTTGTGTCACCCACATTTATGAAAATATCACCATGAAAGTGAAACTGAAAGTTCAATCGATTTAAAATTTAAAAATAATTGTCAAAGTGTAATATGATACAATTGCCGGCAATGTTGAAATTTAGGTAAAAAGGTAGTTTCAATTGGAAGAGATTAAATGGTTTTGTTCAGCAAGATGTTTTTTTTTTTGTTTTTTTTTTTACACAGAGGTCACCACTTATCAAGGTTCGTAAGCCACTCAGGGATAAGGGTTATTGCAAGTACATTATGTTAGTGTGGAGATTTGATGAAGTATTTACTTAAGGGGGCGGTTCATTAGGAATTTGTTAACGTTGGACTTGAAGACATCCAAGTTGTAGTCAGGTGGGAAGCAGGCAGACGGAACAGAGTTCCACAGGCGTGCAGTTCTAAGAAAGAAGCTTTATTCATGGAATCCACGTTTTGATTTAGGCACAGATAAAGAGTGGGGAAAATCTTTCACAGTGGATTCAGCTAGACGGGTGTTTTTCGTAAAAGATTGGAGAGGGGAGACCAGAGATTGGAGTTCAGACGAGCATCTGGCATGGAAATAACGATAAAACAAAAATAGGCTTGCAACGTCTCTTCTGTGGGTGAGAGGTTGCAGGGAAGAGAAAAGGGTATCCTCCACTAAGCCACGAAGTCTATTTTGTACTCTGTCAAGGCAGGATAGGCTGTTTTTAGCAGCTCCTGCCCAGATATGGCAGCAGTATTCCATCCTTGTACGTACTTGGCTTTTATATAGATAGAGAATTGCATCAGTAGTGAGATATCTTCTGGAGCGGTAGAAGGATCCCACCATCTTTCCAGCGACCTTTCCAACAGACTTGATGTACGTGTTCCATTTCAGATCAGGAGTGAAGGTCAAGCTCAGAAGCTTATCAAAACATGGGGCTTCTCCTTGACGAGAGCCATCCATTTCAATTGATGCCAGATGGGGATCAGAGCGTTTATGATGTAAAGATAGGAGTTTGGTTTTAGATGCATTAAAGGTAACCAGCCACGTCTTCCCCCACTGAACCACACGCTCGAGATCAGAGGAGAGGGAATCAGAGAGAGCTTTGTCATTTACAGCTTGCTTTCAAAGATTTTGTGCACACACACATAAGAAGTCACAAATCTGAAAATGCTATTTTTTATGTTGGAAGAATGTCACAGAATTTAATGAGTTTTTCTTTTTTACAAGGGAGTCATCACTTATCAAGACTCGAAGGCCACTCGAGGATAAGGGTTAATGAATGCAAGGAGGTCGGTGAGACAACAGGTGGGCAGTTCTATTCGTAGAGTTTGTGTTTAGATTTAGGCACAGATAGAGAGTAATGGTAATTGTTGATAGTGGTTATAGCTAGACGAGTGTTTTTTGTGAAAGTTTTGCAGGCTGTGAACCATAGACTGAAACTCAGATGAGCACTTGCCATGAAAATGACGATAGAGTATTTTTTTGTGTGTTTTTTTTAAGAATTTAATGATTTTCAGTAGAAAATATCTTGCCTTAACCTCTGTTAAATAGCTTCAAATATTTCTCTGAAAAGTTTTCTTTGCAGCAGAGATAAATGTCGCCTCCGATTGGTGAGGGTAGAGACTCTATTCTTATTCCTATATGGGAAATAAGTTTAAGGCTTAATGAGATGAATGGATTTTGAGTGAAATGATGAAGAATACTAGGAGAGGTTTGAAAAGATGCATAAGGCAAATAATTCTGAGTTATTTTTATTTATCTATTTTTTTTTTTTTTTTACATGGAAGTCACCACTTATCAAGGTTTGAAGGCCACTTGAGGATAAGGGTTAATGGTTGTACGTTTGTTAGTGGTGGAAATGGGATAGACGGATCAACAAGAACTTGTTTATATTGGACATACTCTGAGCAGCTGTTGCCCAGATGTGACAACAGTATTCCATTTTAGAATGTATTTGGCTTTGCAGATAGAGGATTTCGTCAGGAGTGAGATACCTTCTGGAGCGGTAGAATGATGCAATCATTTTTTTCCAGCAATATTGACAACAGATTTGATGTTAAGTCTTCCATTTCAGGTTAGGATTAAAGGTCAGTCCCAGAAGCTTGTCGAAGCAGGGAGCTTCTTTGAGAGAAGAGTCATTCATATCAATTGCTTAGAAAAAGAACAAAGATTGAGTTGTAACAAAAATACCAAAGTTATGAAACCTGAATTCTTAACAAGTGATCATAAAAGGTTTTTTCTAACAAAACAAATTCTTGAGTAACAGAATAAATTATGACTTCAACAAAAAACTGAAACGCATGTGATTCCTCCTTGCTATAATAGCAAAACCCGAAATATTGAATTTCAAATAAAACCAATGGTATCCTTTTAATTGTCATATGTATACATGAATATCGTTTGTAACAAATCCGTTTACCTTGACCTACAATTGACCTGGTTTGTAGGTCGTGCGTTTGTACTTTCTTTCTTGTATAGAGTGACATGTTTTGGATACAAATGACAAAGTTTAGTGAAACTTAAGAAGCAGCGAAGGTTTTAGGTTTATTACTTTAATATTTTTATTTTTTTTTTTACAAAGGAGTCACCATTTATCAAGACCCGGAGGCCACTCGAGGATAAGGGTTAATGAGTATGCCTAAGTAGTGGAAATTTTGTAAATTGGATTACTTAGGGTAACGCTTCATCAAGAACTTGTTTACATTGAACTTGAAGACAACCAAATTGTAGTCAGCTGGAAAGCAGGCAAACGGAAGAGTTCCACAGGCATGCAGTTCTAAAAAAAAGAAGCTTTGTTCATGGAATCTACGTTTAGGTTTAGGCACAGATAAAGAGTGTGGGAAATTATTGATAGTGGTTTTAGCTAGATGAGTGCTTTTCATGAACGTTTGACGAGAAAGGATTATAGATTGAAGCTCAGATGAACACTTGCCATTAAAATAACGATAAAGCAGAGACAGGCTCGCAACGTTTAAATGTTAACAAAATAATAAATATTTATCAAGAGCAGAACAGGGATTTTACTAGCATATAAATGCATTTGTTTGTAATCATAATATATTTTTTTTATAAATGTGAGCATATTAATGTTTTTGAGATGAGGAATGATAACTCGTATTATTTAGATTATTCTGACTGTTCTGTTCTCCTCTTGAGTTATTTTAATGTTGCAAGTCTAGTTCTCTCGGGCAAAAAAAAAAAGACATGACTATTGTGAATTGTGCATGTGAGATGCCATGTAAATGTGGAAAATTATACAAAGGTGAAACATGTCACCCACTATAAGTAAGAACAACGAAAAACCATATGTTGAGAGATTGAAAAGTCGGGTATGGCTGATTCTATATGGAGGGAAAAGGGAACATCTACTCTTATGGGATGAAGTAAGAAGTACAGACCGAAGAATGGGGGAGGGTGAAATAACTCAAAGAAGCACTGCATATGTTGGGTGATAATCACCTAAGCAGAGCTAATATAGAATTTAACATATGGGAACCATTAATTATAAATAATAATGTACCCCTTCTCCAACGATGTCCAGTGGATGATATCACCAAATTCAGTTAATATCTGGCGATTATTCTGGCAAAGGCTCTGGCTATTGAAAGGTTCTGATTCCCTTCGGATTGATTTTTATAATTATAAATGCGTTTTCTAAATTTGTGTTTACCACGATTATATATTAATTGATTATTGTAAAAGTTATCTTTGGTTTAGTTTGTTGTTTTATGGCATATCAACCCTTTTCAGGTTATTTAATGCCAAATCCAAAGATTTTGAAATTTTTTTGTAATAGAATATATATATATATATATTTTTCCAAGTCGGTTTCTATTTAACCCATAGTTGAGACCCTAACAGGTACTACCACTCTGGGTCAGAGTGGACCTGGGAGCAATGGCAATTAAAGGGTGGTTCCACGCTCCCCAAAGCCTGCAAACTGGGGCCTCACCATCGGATATAGTTTAAGGTCATATCCAGGACCCTTTGTTTTGTGGCCTACGCAAGGCAGATGACCATTTACCATTCATGAGTAGCCACTTGGGAGACTTTTGGCACAACAACCCCTGATAAATGTAATTGCTCCTTATAACATCAGCCTTTTCCCTTTCCCAACATTTTGAGAAAAGCAAAATTAGCAAAACTCTTATCAGGTTCCATCATTCCTTTGATTAATTGTAAATTTTCATTTACAAACACTTAGTTCAAACTGACTTTAACCCTTTCGATTTGACAACACTCTCACATACACCCCTATCATTTTTTTTGTCATTTACTTTGCAAGTGGCACTTATAAAAGCCTTGCTGTCCAGTAAACCAGACAAAAAAATGTAATATAAGGTAAATAAAAAGTAGAAAAACCAGTTCAAGTAATTGTTCGTTTGGGAATGCAACAATGTAGTGGTTCTTCAGATGGTAGTTATGTTTTTATGCGTGCATGTCTGCAGTTCATAGTTCCTGTGACAGGAGAGCAAAAAGAAATCAATGACTCAGCAATGGAAAGCTTTTTAATTCGTTATTAAATGACATCTCAACTGACAGTTATCTTCTTACTCTTTGTGTTTTCCTTTTTTTTTTCTTCTTTGCAATTATCGGCTTAACAGCAGGTTTTAATTTTCTGGCTGTTATCTTCGATGTCTTTTCTGCAGGTGGGGTTTCCACCTGAACGTCTGTCCTCTCTGTCAAAGGCTATAATTCCTGTTCTATATTTTGATTTTGGTAATCTGTTGTCAGTGTTTAGCATTGACATAACCGTTTCCTACGTTTTCTCAGTACCACCTGTATAACAATTACCAATACCACTATGATTAAAACCATGCCACTGGCCAAACCATTACACTCGCCCTTGAATTTTTCTACTGGATTCAATTGTTCGAAGCTGATTCTTCTCGACCAGCTTCAACAATTCTGGCATAACATAATTATGGAACTCCTTCATTATTAGTTTTCATTCATTCATATTGGTTTTAATTTCAAGAATGATTCTTCAGCTTCAAACTTTTCCTCTGCTCGATAATAAAACGGCAAGAAAATCGATGCCTCAAACACTGTGAATCTCATGGACAATTCTATAATTGATAATGAGGGTGTTACTGACACTGCTTTAGTGGACTTACCATCACAGACCCTAAATAATTCAATCTCTACTACCCAAATTCCATTCAACATAATCTTTGCTGAGGATAGCATAACGTTGGTCAACGCTTCTACCTGACAATTTTTCATAATTCCTTTTTTTTTTTTTTTTTTTTTTTTTATTTTTTATAATTTTTAACACGTACGCATATTTATTTGCTTCTTCGTTTAATGGAATGTGCTCTGATGAACTCCTTGCACTTGTGCCCCCTTGACGTACATATCCTCGACAAACCCGCTTAGCAACAAAATCACACCCCTTCACTGTTGAGGTCCCTAAATGCTGGAAAGCTTTCTACTCTAATAGCTTGTTCCCCTGACCAGCTAGACTTCCAAATGGAACAAACTATTAGAGTAAAAAGCTTTCCAGCATTGAGACCTCAACAGTGAAGGGGTGTGATTTTGTTGCTAAGCAGGTTTGTCGGGGATATGTACATCGAGGGCACAAATAGTAACCCCTTACATCCAAGTGGCGATGTCTTTGTTGGGAGTAAATGTGAGTAAAAGAAAAATTAAAAAAAAAAACAAATACATAAATTTCGTTCTGGTCACATTTCTGCACTTTATATTTAACCATTGCTCCCAGTTTTTGGTCAACTCGAGTCTTTTCCCTTCTAACAGTGACGCACCTTAATGCGTCATAATACTTCTGTAACAGAGCGCATATGTTTCGTGTATGAAAATAGCAGCAGCCGAAGGATGGATGGCAAGCGATTGTGTTAGCA
This sequence comes from Euprymna scolopes, assembly GCF_053919585.1. Classification (NCBI taxonomy): domain Eukaryota; kingdom Metazoa; phylum Mollusca; class Cephalopoda; order Sepiida; family Sepiolidae; genus Euprymna; species Euprymna scolopes. The sequence continues at coordinate 201,680,859 of NC_136483.1, forward strand.
GGAGCAGCGTTTAAACGCGTATGTAAATTGGCAAGTGTGCTCGGGCTTGCGTCTGAACAAAAGGACACCATGTGATTGGGGAGAAACAAAGTTGACGCCGAAGGAGATGGACATGTAAAATGAAGGCAAGAACGGGAATGGCTGTGGCCAGCGTGCGGTCGGAGGGAAGTGTGGTTGAAAAAGAGGGACATATGAGAAATGGCTGTCTACAGCTGGCGTGTAGTGAAACAGAAGAGAGACTTTTAATGAGAAAAAAACGGTAATAAACGACTTGTGTTAAAAAAAGAATTTATTTTATGTTTTTTTGTTCCTGTGACACTGCCATGTTACACTTCCACAGGCAATTTTACATAATGTAACTCGGTCTGTATGCTCAACAACACCTCTTTCAACCTTCCCACGCTTACTATATTCAGTGACAACATATCCAACTGCACACACTCATGCTTCAACAGCAATATCAATGACTTTCTGAGGCACCTTATTTATTGCCAGCAACTGAAAATATCTTTGTATGAAAATGTCTTGTTCCTGTATCTGCATCAGTTATATTAACGCCAAACTTTCACAAGAAACACTCGTCTAGCTGAAAACACTATCAATAATCCCCCCACTCTTTATCTGTGCCTAAATCAAAATGTAGATTCCATGATCAAAGCTTCTTTCTTAGAACTGCACGCCTGTGGAATTGTTTTCCGTTTTCCTGCTTTCCGGCTGACTGCAATATGGTTGTCTTCAAGTCTAACGTAAACAAGTTCTTGATGAGCTGTTCCATTAAGTTAACAAATTTACCGAATTGATTACTATATTGTCCAATGTCTACTGTACACTCTTTAACCCTTATCCTCGAGTGGCCTGTTGGCCTTGATAATGTGGTGATGCCCGTGTAAAAAAAAAAAAAATTTGAATATAAATGCTAATCAGGGAGGGGAGATGATCAACAATATTGAAAGTAGATAATTGATTGATAGGCTTGACATTTTGTCTTGAGATTTGAAGGTGCTGCCAAAGCGTGAACCAAACTTAAAATGTAAGATCAAATCAAATTTCTAAAATTGTTTGGCAAAATAATCTGCAGACATAGAATCAAACTACATTATATGATTTCCATTATTTGGATTCTTCAATTTACTATTAACATCTTGGTTATTTTTACAGCATTTCGGTCGATGTACCCTCCGATCTTCTTCGGATGGATTTTTTTAACTTGTGGATCATTCTATAAAACACGGAAACCTTTAGTTAATCCACAGAAGTAGATTGTTCTTGTTCCAGCACATACGATCATAAAGTGTTGATTATGTTATCATCTGGAATAAGAACTTTTTTTTCTAAGAGGCACAGGGATGCAACATCTCGGTGATGGGACATGGGTTGAAGCATGGTTGACAGTGTGAGACCTATTAGATTGGAGGTTTATTTTTGGACTTTCTCTAAAAGGGAGAGACTAGTGGTTGGAGCACCAGCTCAAATGTGGAAACAATAATCCATGCATGGGCAAATGGTGGCTTTGTACAGATACAGGAAAGCACAGGTAGTTTTCTAGTAATAGAGGGATCCCACCTTTGCAGCAGCTTTGGCAATGTCTTCAATATATTTGTACCAATTCATGTTGCCTATGAAAATTAGGCTGAGGAGTTAAATAATACTGAACTCTCAAGTAGGGTGTTATTAGCCTTTCATTGCTATGCCATGAATTCATATGCAATGGTTAAAGGTGCTGAGTCTTTATCTGAGAGTCCATCTTTCAAACTCCTTGGCCTAACGTTCACAGGAAACATGAGTTGGAACAATTACATTGAAGGCATTGCCAGGGCCGCTGCAAGAAAGGTAGGCTCTCTCTACCGTGCTAGAAAACTACTAACACCCGAAAGTATCCTGTACCTCTATAAGGCCACCATTCGCCCATGTATGGAGTATTGCTGCCACATCTGGGCTGGTGCATCTGCTACTAGTCTCTCGCTCCTTGACAAGGTTCAAAAGAGAGTCGCAAACCTGATAGGCCCTGAACTGGCATCTAAGCTTCAGCCTCTGTCCCATCGACGAAATGTTGCATCCCTCTGCCTTTTCTACAAGTATTTTAGTGGTGAATGCTCTGACGAACTGCAATCACTTGTGCCCCCACGACGCGAGCACCCTCGACAAACCCGACAGGCTACTAGATCCCACCCCCACACTGTAGAGATCCCTAGATGTAAAAGATCTTTTTACTCCAATAGTTTCTTCCCCAGAACCGCTAGACTCTGGAATTCCATTCCAGGTCCCTGCTTCCCCAACAGTACTGACGTGCAGAAGTTCAAGTGTAACGTGAACCGACACCTTGCTGCCCAAATCCCTACATAGTACCCCAGTAGTTGTTGCCCCTGTTAGTAGCCCCCTACACCAAAGTGGCAATTTGCCTTGTTTGGGGTGAAAATGTAATAAAAAAAAAAAAAAAAAAAAAGAGTTGTATGCTCGGTCCGTCAAGTCCAAAGTAGCTGAGCAGCGGCTTGGTTCCAACCAGTTTTGACAAATAGCAAACACAATCCTGAATAGAAGCGTATGCTCTATTCCAACTATCATCAATGGACCTGAGGTAATATCGTCAGCATCAGACAAAGCCAAACTCGTTGCCAAAAACTTTGCAGCTAATTCTACCCTTTGCGACCAAGGCCGCCAACCCCCAATATTTCCTCCTAAGAGTAGTAGTTGAAGGGCAAAAATCAGAAGCTCACAGTATTAATGCTGGAGCCCCTCAGGGGTCCATCCTGGGCCCAACTCTATTCCTGATCTACATTAATGATCTTCCAAATCACATCCTTACATCATTTGTAGACATTTATGTTGATGACACTACCATTTATGGTGGCACATCTAAGACAGTAAACGACCAAGCTCTCTCTGATTCTCTCTCCTCTGATCTTGAGCACGTGGTACAATGGGGAAAGGAGTAGTTGGTTACTTTTAATGCATCTAAAACTAAGCTTCTATCTTTATATCATAAACACTGATCCACATTTGGTATCAATTGAAATGAATGGCTCTCGTCTTTAGGAGGCCTCAAGTTTTGACAAGCTTCTGGGCTTGACCATTACTCCTGAATGAAACACGTACATCAAATCTGTTGCCAAGGCCGCTGGAAAAATGGTCAGATCCTTTTATCAATCCAGTAGATATCTCACTGCTGATGCAATTCTCTATCTATATAAGAGCCAGGTACGTCCAAGGATGGAATACTGTTGGCACATTTGGGCAACAGCTGCTAGAAAAAACTTGTCCTGCCTTGATAGAGTTCAAAATAGACTTCGTAGCCTCATAGGAGATGTCCTTTTCTCTTCCTTGCAACCTCTATCTCACAGAAAAGATGTTGCGAGTTTGTCTCTGATGTATCGTTATTTTCATGGAAAGTGTTCGACTGAGCTTCAGCTGTCGGGGAGGTCATTTATGAATATCAGGAACAATAGAGGTCCAAGGATAGAACCCTGGGGCACTCCCGCATTTATATCATATTGTTTAGATGTGCGACCGTCGAGGACTACCTGGATTTTTCTCTTATCTAAGAAGGATTTAATTATGTTAAGTATTCTACCAGTGATACCGTATGATCTGATTTTACTGAGGAGACCCTCATGCCATACCCTGTCAAAAGCCTTAGATATATCTAGAGCTACCGCTCTGCCTTCCCCCGCTTTGTCCAGTGAATGGTATATACGTTCAGAGATCACAGTGAGGATGTCTGCTGTGGAACGGGCTTGTCTAAATCCATATTGTTTGTCAGTCAGTAGTTTAGCATCTGTAAGATGATGGACTAGAGCATGGTTAATTATGGTCTCAAATATTTTGGCAAAAAGTGGGAGGAGGCTAATGGGGCGATAATTTGATGGGTCTGTCCTTTCGCCAGAATTCTTGAATACTGGTACAACAGAAGCAGTTTTCCAACAGCCCGGAAAGCAAGCTTCATTAAGACATTTGTTGTAGAGTTTGGAGAGAACTGGAGCTACTTCGGCTGAGCACTTTTTTAATAGCACAGCTGGGATAAGATCGGGTCCACATGCTTTTGAGGTGTCTTTATTACTTTCTTACAATGGTTGCTGGCAGTCCTGAAAGTGGCTTTATTTCTGGCTGTTAGGTTTTTGCTGGAACTTTTTTGAGGGCATGAAACGGTCTGTACCTACAATTAACCCTTCCGTCAGGTCTGATACTATAGAGGACACATCCTTTTTAAACATGGAATGCAGAGGTAGATCCGATATAAATGTACGGAAGCTATCCCAGTCAGCCTTAGTGTATCGATATACTGTACGATGGAGAGGTACGTCTGGGGTCTTATTACATTTCATTTTTATCTTAATTGATACAACAGAGTGGTCGGAAGATCCAAGAGGAGACAGAACAGAAACTGAACATAGTTAAGGGCAAGTTATGAGAAAAAGGTCTAGTAAACTTGCATACTGGCCGTCATTGTCGTGAACAATCTGAGTGAGGTCATAAGCAATGGAGAAATCAGGACAGAACCTCCCCTCATCATCGGACTCAGATTTTGGTCATTGTTGGCCTTTACAATGTTACTATAGATAGTAGTGTCGTCTGTCGACAAATGAACTTAAAATGTGATTTGGAAGATGAGTGACGAAGATGAGCAGTTGATATTTTGAGCTTTGGACTTCTGCTCATCGATAAACCTACCAAAAAGAATAGATTGATTGAGAAGACATTTTCAGATTTTCCCTGGAAATCTTGTGAAGTAGACATTTGTACCAAACTCTATCAAATACCTTTGATATGTTAATAGCTGTTGCTCTTGAGAGGAAACCCTTGATAGAATCGCTGATCTTATGTGAAATTAGTCAGTACATCAGCTGTAGCTCTTACAGGATGGAAACCATATTGCTTGTCATTTAGTTTTTTTTTTTTTTTTAGGTAGTTGACAATTTCTCTATTTAACACGAATTCAAGCAAATTACTTATAACATACAGAAGACTAATTGGTCTGAACTGAGATGCAAAAGACCAGTATTTTTAAATACTGTGCAAATTAATGACATTTTTCAAGATGTTGAAGCATTTATTTTTTAGACATCGATTGAACATCTTTGCAAGAATGAGTGATAGTTCTGGTTGCAGTTTTTTTTTTTTTAAATTTTTTTTTATATACTATGATTGGTATATTACCAAGACCAGTTACTTTGCTAACATCAAGGTTCCTTTATAAGTGTGGCAACATCATGAACAGATATGTGGATGTTGCTCAGATTATTTTCGGTCTTTGGAGGAAATTTGAGTGGTAGGTGTCCTAGATCGCATAGGGTTGAGTTTGATGAAAAGTTCTTGACAAAATATTTGGCTTTGTCAGATGCTGACGAAATCACCTCAGACCCTGATGATCAGGATAAAAGAACTGTTCAGGACTTTGTTTGTTATTCACCAAAACTTATCGGAACCAAGCTTTAATTCTTCTACTTGATGAACTGAGCATACAACACTCCCACGTTTTCTATCATCCTTTTGCAATGATTGTTGGCAGTTCTAAAAGTGATTTTAGTCTTAAAACCTCCATTATGTTTAAAACAATTGAAATGGTGGCAGTACATCCATTATGTTTAAAACAATTGAAATGGTGGCAGTACATCCACAGGTGTACCATGACTGGTTGTTTGGTTTCTGTTTGAATTTCTTGGAGCTTATGTAGCTGTCTATGCTGATAGCTAACCAATCATTTAAGTCGGATGCTATAGCAGACATTCGTATAAGGTTTGTTCTAATATGAACGTTCGGAAACTCTCAATTAGTTATCCAGTATTCACTGTTGAGGGTTTTGTTATTTTTTATCTTATGACACTAGAGTGATCAGAAGATTCTATTGGAGGCAGAACTGAAGATGAGCACAGTTGTTAGAAAAAGATCTAGAACAGAGAAATCCTGACAAAATCTTTGTCATCTGTTTTGCGTGAGTAGATCAGTCCTTCAACATTTTGAACATTGAAATCTCCACAAATGTGAAGGTTGCATGAGGGATGAGCAGACAGGATATTTTTTATTTGTTCCTATATTAACAGTTTATTGTTTTTCAATATTTTTAATATTTTTGCATGATGGGTGAGTTTTGATTCTTGATCAAGTTAAACGAAAATTTCTAAAGCTACTTGATAACCACTTGCTAAAATACTTAACATTAAAATGGTGAGGATCAAGGGTAAGTGGTATAATTCTGGGAAATGAGTGACACCCTCCCCTACACCCCAGTGTAGTAACTAATTAAAATGGAACCTTTGGGTCGTTCTTAACTACCGTCAACCAGTTTTAATTTACTAAATTAAAAAAAATGAAGTACAATCTTTAGGTAATGAGGTTCTGAATATTATAGTTTACTTGTACGTGTTATTATAGTTTACTTGTACGTGTTATTTGGCCACAGAAAACTTGTACGTGTTATTTTAATCGCAACTTCTACAAGCACAACCCTAGATTAATGGATGACAACAAAAATGTATGCCGACCTTAGTTGTGAAAGGAGGAGGATTGTTTCTAAATTAATACAATTTGACAAAAGTAGGAGGCAAAAGAATTAGAACAAAATGGTTTATTCATCATCAAATCTTATAGTCATGGTTTTAAGTTAATTGTGAAAAAGTGAAAAAAAAAAAAAACGATCAAATGTTAAATTCGACATACTGCTGCCAAAATCTCGCTACTCCAAAGCTCAATATTCTGCTGTCAAAAAAAAACTCAATTCCAAATCTCAACACTCTACTGTCAAAACTAAACTTTAGAACACGACGCACTGCTAACATTTGCTACTCTGACATCCAAATCTAAAATCAACCCAATCTCTGAAAAATCAGGCCTTTTATATCCAACTGGAAGTATCTCTTTTGCATATTGTGGCAATATCACAAGCATAGAAAGAGAAAAGGCAGCCATTTTCTTTTTTCTTCATTATTTCTGTCCACACAGAACTCTAGACATCACACAAACAGGTTTGTACTAATTTTTTTTTTTTTTTTTAGTGCTTAATTGCAAAAGAGCAACTTATTTTGCCTTTGGTAGCATTTCAGATCGCAGGTGCTTTCTGGTGTTTTCCATAAAACACCCAGACGCTTCCGACAGTGGTACAGTCTTTGTACTGCAGAAGTACCATTCCTTCTGCATTTAGTTAGCAAGACTGTATTACTATTAACTAGACATGCAAACTCAATACAGTAGTAGTAGTAGTAGTATACCTTTGTAATTTTGTACATGTAAACGAGAAACATAACTGATTTTCTTGAGTCAATTTAATTACATAACTTTTAGTTGAGAAAGTTAATCACTGAAAATGGCTGAATTCTAATCTAAGTATTTTTAGTCACATTTTTGTCGTGTTTAAAAAATGTTTTTTTTTCTGGAAATGAAACGTCTGACTGTTTGAAATAATTTTCTTTATTTCAACTTGAATTCTGACACCCGTCTTTCCTTTTATTGGCAATTCTTTTTCTCATATCTACATGTAACATAATAATGGACTGGCCGCCAAGCATTGGCATTTTAACAAATTAGGGTCGGATCTACGAATGAACTGTGAAATTGAATCTTGTGTCTACACCAATTGTGTGTGTGCATATATATATATATATAAATATATATATATATATATATATATATATATATATATATATATATATATATATATATATAATTACAAAGAAGACTCAGCGTTGCTAAGAATTGAATAAGAACAATGTTCTTTTTCATCAAACTTCTAACACCATTTTTTTTTTTTTTGCCCTCATGTTCTTTTCATTCTCTACTATAGTTAGATGAAATTTTGGAAAATACATATCTTATATATAAATAGAAATTTTGTTCATTGGTCAGTCAAAATTTTTTTAATAAATTAGCAACAAATAAAATGAATGCCGTGAGCAGATATTGATATCAAAACTTTGGTTTAAATTTCATTAAAATTGGATATATATTCCTGCTTTATGAACACTCCACACAAGAAAACACTCATGTTGGAACAATTTAAACTAATATTCTCTCACCATAAATAACTTGTTCATTTTATATAAATTCATGACCTTCCTACAAGTGGTGCACCCCGACATGCATTCTACAAGATTTAAGACCACTTCCATCGTTTTCCTCAGAAAATTTTACATATAAATACACTTTTAGTTTTTTTTATGTAGATTCTCTAATCTTATTTCTATACAAAGAAAACATTGACAAGCAACCTTTTTTTTTTTTTTAAATATTATAGATCTATATATATACAGTGTGCTGCAACAAAATCTGACATTTTTAAACGAACAAGAAAAACAAAAGTTGTGTATACAGAGACCTGACAGCTTATTTAGCAACAGTTATATACAGCATGATTTTTTTTTATTGTAACTGCAGCTGGTAGATTATCATCTGCTGTTTTTTCTAGTAGTAAACGATAGCCCCCCCCCTCACCTCTCCATTTACAGACATATGTAAGTTTTCTTTTTCATTTCTTCTGTAATCTGACAATATTTTTTATTATTCTTCATTCTTATTCATTGCTTCTCCCGCCATTTGTCTTTTCTCTTAATTTTCACGTTAGAAAATATTTACATTTTTAAAAAGATAATTCAATGAATGAATATGGCATTATAAAAATCCATTTTGCAGTAAAATGGATGTGCACTTTTATAAAATTGTTGAAATTTCAATCCCATTAATAGTTTAGCCTTTTGTTTTTTGGTTTACCAACAAAATAGAAATCTTATAAATTTTCCGTGTGTGTGACACGGTTTATCTCAGCCTACAGGCAATCCACCCAGGCAAGTAAGGTACTGAAATGAAGCTTATGACCAAGCGGATGTTTTAGTGATATTTTTTCGGTCAAGCATTCAACAACTACAACGTCTGCAATTCACATGCACCAGTATAACATGCTGCATGGTGACCGATGGATGATGACGTCATCGATGTTTTGCAATAATTATTACATGCTTATATTTTCTATTGATACTTTTTTGACGTCACAAATGAGTAGTTAAATAAAAATAGTTTTCAAGTAATTTCTCAACCTTATTCCCTTTAAAATTTTCTTGTTTAAAAAATATAATGTACTTTATACTAGTTCAACCGCTATTAACAATTTTCCCCACTCTGTGCCTAAATCTAAATGCAGGTTCTATGAACAAAGTTTCTTTCTCAGAACTGCCTGCCTGAGAAACACTGTCCTGCTGGACTGCTTCCTGGTTGAATACAACATAGTAGCCTTCAAATCCAATATAAACAAATTCTTGTTGAGCAGTCTCTGTAGATAATCAAATTCTATCCAATTTATACCATTACTTCACTACCAGCTTACATTTCTTAACCCTTATCCTTGAGTGGCCTTTGGGCCTTGATAAGTGATGACTCCCAAGTAAAACAAAAAATACTTAAAAAGAAAAGCTAATTTTTTAAATTAACTTTTTGTCTTTAAATGTTATAGTTGAACATGAATTGCCACATAATTATCTCCCTTTGTAGATGTCTCTCATCTCTTCCCTCTCTCTCTCTTTCCTCTGAAATGTTTCATGTTCACATTTCTCATGCGATAGTGTTTGTAGGCATTCAGTCTTCTTGTTGCTGTCCGTCTGTGGTAATTCACATTTTTGTAATGATGCTGATGACAATATAAACATTTTTGTAATGATGCTGATGACAATATAAACATTTTTGTAATGATGCTGATAACAATATAAACATTTTTGTAATGATGCTGATAACAATATAAACATTTTTGTAATGATGCTGATGACAATATAAACATTTTTGTAATGATGCTGATAACAATATAAACATTTTTGTAATGATGCTGATAACAATATAAACATTTTTGTAATGATGCTGATAACAATATAAACATTTTTGTAATGATGCTGATAACAATATAAACATTTTTGTAATGATGCTGATGACAATATAAACTAACAAAAGTATCATAAACTGGTGACTCAACCGCTATTCTCTTTTTTTTTTTTTTTTTTTTTTTTTTTTGCCGAAGAAAATAAAATTGTATCAGAACGCCAGATTTTTGGATGCAATCCAATTTAAGGATGATCTTTTCTATACTCGTTGTATATTCCAAATATTCGAAGTAATCATTAAGATATCACTCAATAAGTCCCAGACCTGACATATAGATGGTGCCATTATTATAAAAAAAAATTCATTTTATAAAGTACTAACATTCGAGTGGCATATGTCAAAATTTGATCCCAATTATTAGTTTGCAAATTGTTGAAAATGTTCAAAACAACGGAAAAATTTAATTTTTGTCTGTTAATAAAAGCATTGATTTCTGATGTAAAAAAAAAATACTGTTCAAGTAAAACAATGATTTGTGAAATGTTATTCAAACTCTGTTGGGTGCAATGCTTAAGAAGTGGAATGCTGACTTTTAAATTTGATCGTACAGACACAAATGATGCTGGATACCCAGGTCGCCAAAATTTGGCAGTTGTTCTGAAAATTTTTTTAAACAATCCATAAACTTGCTTTGATTGAACGTAAATTAAAATTGTGTGAGATGTGAAGTTGAAGATATCAAAAGGCAGTGTATTCACCATTTTGCATGAACATTTGTCAACGAGAAAACTGTGTTCAAAGTGATGATTAGAATAAATGTTAGATTTTTACATATCAAATTGCATACGATGGTCAGTTTCCAATTTGGGAGATTTTGTACAGGATTGGATGTTCACCCTGTGATATCATTTAAAAAAAAAAAGTTCTGTAAGCTGATGGTTCTGATAAAGTACAGAAATGTTTACTTTGGATCCAATCAAAAATGGCTTAAAGTATCCCAAACTCAAATTTTATTTTCATTAAATCTAAAAACTTTTAATGCAGGCAAACTTTACAAAATATGAGCAAAGATATCAAGTTTATTTTGGTCGCACAATTAGTTACAAAATTATGAGCATTCAAAGTTGAAGATTGCAAGTTTGCGATTTCCTGTGCCAAAACCAAATTGTGCCAAGTGAAAATATCGTTTCAAATAAAATAAATGAAAGAAAAATTAATCTTCATGGAAACAATTATCTGATTAAACCAGCTTAAAATTTGGACAAAAACTTATCTTTTGAAAAAAATAAAAAAACAAAAAAACATACAAAAATGAAACTAGAGCGCAAATTATTCATATAAGATTAATTTCAACATCTAACACACTATATCTTAGGATTCAAAAATTAAAATTTTCAATAAAAGAGAAATAACTCTTATCAGTACTTGTGAAACTTAACACACGGGTATTGCTACTTAATTCAGTATTTCATCACTAGGGGTTATTTGGAGAAAAAAATTTATTTCAAAATATTTTTCCAATCATGCTGGCAAGTTTTATGACCTTCTGTTCAAAACCAAAATCATAAACATATAAATGAGAAAAAAATAAACTGCTCTAAATGTATAGATGAGAAAAAAAAAATGAAACCTAAAATCTTATAAACACTTATTGGAAAACCTAAATGCTTTAAATTGAAAAACCAAAATCAGTATAGACATTTAAATGGACCAAACAAAAGCTATAATAAACCTCTATATGAACGAAGCGGTTAAAAGGCTCTATATGAACGAAACGGCTAAAAGGCTCTATATGAACGAAGCGGCTAAAAGGCTCTATATGAACGAAGCGGCTAAAAGGCTCTATATGAACGGGGCGGCTAAAAGGCTCTATATGAACGGGGCGGCTAAAAAGATCAAATTAATAAGAAAAAAAATTTTTTTTTTACTGACACACAACTTTGAAAAATTCAACAGGATTTTAAGAATTAAATAGAATTCTGTGAATTCTAATGAAACTTTGCCATTAAAAAAAGTGATTTTTAAACTTTACAAAGTCATTAAAATTCCTACGATTCATGTAAATGTGGAATTGTTTGATTGCCAAAATGTTTTGATGGAATAATTGCAGAGAAAACCAGACTCCATCATTAGAGAATGGCATCCAGGATGCGGAAATGCGAGAAGAAAGTTATTCATTGCTAGACTTCATATTGTTTGCGCCAACCTTTTTTATTCTTTTCTCCTTAAACTAAAGAAACCACTAAATGTATACAATATGTCAGGAGCCATATACAATTAATCAGATGCTCTTTAACTGCACCAACTTCAAGATCTGAGCAAAATTCTATGCAAGACATTAAAGATGAAGAACTAAAAACAACAAACATTATCCAAATAACAACCCCACCTTCATAAAACAGTTGAGGTTTTACGAAGACATGCTCATTCATTTCATGGCATGCAAAAAGGAGTGTGGTGATATTTCTCATATTTCTCAATACTAGGACATACTTGAAGCATACAGTTAACAAATCTTTGCACGTCACTATATTCACGCAAGAAGTATTCTATGACTATCAATTCTAATTGTCTATAATATGTTTATTAAAATGATAGTCTACCCGTCCTAAAATGAAAGAGGTAATAATTTAAAAAGATAAGTTGTTTCAGTGGATGCATTGATTGGTTCAAAATATTAAAATAATTGGAGATTAAAAGCTAGTGATTACTTTTGTCTTAATTACAAAATATAAAGAATTGAACAAAGATCTTTAGTCAGCCATTTTTTTTATTTATTTATTTTTTTTTCTGCTGTGGGTATTTCAGATTATTGTAATCTAGAAAACCTTGAATTGTTTTGGGGGAAAAATCAAAATATAATAAAACCCTTTTTTTTCCATAAATGTGAATAGTTTTTTTTTTCCTCAATAGTGCAAGTAAGCATTTAGAAGCCAACTCTCTGCAAGGTCGCAATATGACCCAAGGATTGAGGCATTTAGAGCAAACGTTTTCCTCCTCTTTTTGTAAAAGGAATTATTTAATGGCGGGCGGAATAAAGTTTGCTAAATATGATCTCATGTATACAGTTAATCAGAAATCATATCGTTATAGAATTCATTGTTTACAGAAAATGAAGTGTACATATATATATTTCATGTCATTTTAAATGCCAATATCTCAGAAACTACTCAGTGTATTTTAATGAAACTGCACAAACTTTATGTTGAACATCATAAACTACTCAAGGGGATCACCCTAGTCTGTCACAAATATAATTTTCTTCAACAGAAATTTCTTTGAAAAATAGCAAATTTCAGGGTTTAAATATGCCAGAATAGTGGTAATGCCAAGAGATATTTTTTGATTTTATGAAAGTTTCATCCGATTTTATTTTTTTGATTTTATGAAAGTTTCATCCGATTTTATTTTTTTGATTTTATGAAAGTTTCATCCGATTTTATTTTTTTGATTTTATGAAAGTTTCATCCGATTTTATTTTTTTGATTTTATAAAAGTTTCATCCGATTTTATTTTTTGATTTTATAAAAGTTTCATTTTATTTTATTTCAAAAATCCAAAAGCACCACAGTTATCCTTTTTGTTGCTCTGCTTTGAAGGGCTGAACAACCTCTTAAAAACTGCCACAGTGGAACATGAATTGGTCAAAACATGGTGTTTCCTTTCATTTGATGCCTTTCTATGATTTTTGAATTCCTCATCCTTGAAAACATACTTGGGTGAAATTTAGGCCTAAGAGGATTATTGTTAGCCCCACAATTGCAAATTTTCTAAAACATCCGGATTCCAAAATAAGGTGTCATAACACACAGATTTCTTATTTCTGGACCGAAATCAACCCTCTGAAAAAATGGGTTCCTCTATTCAAATATAGCTGAAAATGCAGATTTCTTAGTTTTTATCTAAATTTTATGAGGTGTTCATAAGAAAAAAATCTGAGAGGGGTGGTGTCAGGGCTGGATGATATGGGCTGGAATGTCCCCTTTTTGTAGTGTTTATAGTCCCTCACCCCAAATAAATTTAAAACACCCATAGAAAAACCTCATACGTCGCCATATTGGATTTTAATAAAAAAGTATGTATATCTCTACTTATTATGTGTGTTCTTTCCCCATAGATTCAGCTGTTTCGAAACCTATCTTGTGCAAATTTACACAAAGTTAATTTATATTTCTGGCAGTGTTCTTAGATATATTTTGTACAAAGTTCATCTGATAAATATTGAAAATCGAAAAAATCTGATCTTAAAATAGTTTTTCTCTTATAGATAAAAAGAATTTTTACAGGGGAATATTTTGCGTTACACAGGTGTAACGTTGGCCAGTGTAACGTAAAATATTGTCCTGTAGAAATTCTTTTATAAGTATTTTTAAGATCGTCCATCCCAAATATCAGCTGATGTGATATTGTAAAAAAACACAGATGGAATTTGGTGAACAACATTATCATTATTATTTTTTTATTTATTTATTTATTTTTTTTTTTTGCAAATTAGTCCACTGGAAAAAATATTCCTCGTAATATATAGTATTCAATAGAGGATTGATTATAATACATACATATGCAATCAGTATAAATTAAAATATGTTTAAGCGTGTTGTATGACTAGGCAATGCGGGGCATCCAGCTAGTGTGTGTGTATATGTATATATATATATATATATATGCCTACAAAATAAATCAATCTATAAATATGTAAAGATAACAGGTATCCTAAACCAAAATTTTATTTGGATTTTCATCCATCAGGTCTGTGTGCACAGTGTGATTATGTATAAAAATGAAACTAGCCAATGAGGGTTGAGGACATGTGTTGCATGAAGAGAAATGATATTAAAATGATACAATGGATGTGTAATAAAAGTCTTAAAGACGGACTTAGTTCTGCTGACCTCAGAGGAAGATTAAATTTGGACAGTATAGGTAGATGTGTGCAGAACAGGAGACTTTGCTGGTATGGTCATGTTGGAAGAATGGAAAAAGGACTTCTTGGGTTAGTAATATGTTCAGTTCAGAAGGAAAACATGGTGGGAGAAAGTGCTAAAATGGTTCTGAGCGATAAAGACCTGGCCAGAGATAGATTAGTTTTGAAGTCAATTTTAACACATACACATGCCAGCATGTAAAGTGGACATTGAACCGAATATGATGACGATCATTATATAAAAATTTTAAAGATTTTTTTAAAAACAAAGAAACACTGAATAATGACTTTTCAAAGTTGAAGACGAGAAAATTTGCCGTCTTTTATTTTTTCAACATTCCGTTTTTTTACTTGTTTATCACATTTTCTCTGAATATTTCCTATTCCATAAACATCTACATTTTTATAGCAACAATAATAATGATAATAACACTAATAATAATAATAATAATAATAATTAATAATAATAATAACACTAATAATAATTAATGATAATAACAATAATAATAATGACAATAACACTAATAATAATGATAACAATAATAATGGTAATAACACTAATAATAATAATGGTAATAATAATGATAACAATAATAGCAATAATAATAACACTAATAACACTGATAATAATGGTAATAACACTAATAATAATAATGGTAATAACACTAATAATAATAACGGTAATAATGATAATAACAATAATAATAATGGTAATAAGCAGGTGACTCGACGAGTGATAATATACGACATTGTGTGCGATTGGTTCAAAAGTTAATTCTTGATATATATCTAAAATGCAGACTTCGGACAAGCGAAAAATCAAATCTAATGTCATTTTGTAGTAAAATACCTTGTCTCGAGCGATTTCCAAAAATAAAAAATAAGGAGCTACTATTTGGGGATCATGCCACAGGAACACTCTAAGTAGGGAATTGAGCAGCAAGATAGTTGTTCACATTACATTTAAATTTTTACATATTAGTACAGTCAGGAATTTGAAAGAAAGTGTCTTATTAGTCACAGCAATCTGTGGTTGAGGTTTTTTAGAATTGTTAAATTCTTATGAATTCTCACAAATTGAAAAGAATTTCACTATCATTTACCATTTCCACACACGCTAAACAGTCTGGTTTTTGAAAACTAATATTAAGAACTTGAAGCTTTGAATTTTTTTTTATCAAGATGACGGAATTCAGCATTAAAAAAAAGTTGATATGCCATAAACCAACCAAAAATATTTTGAGGTGTGAGTCAGTGGTTATTGATTAAAAACCAGACATTCCTTCCATTTCCATGCAATGTTGAATGTGTTGCCATGGAGGAAGTCTGAAAAAGGGATCAATTGAAAGGCTGCCATATTGATTTTAGTTCTGAACTCCGGATGGATGACTAAGCAAAAGCCTTACAGAAAATGATTCTTGGGGACTGTATAAAATATTCATACCACAGATATGCCCTTAATTGAAACCTTGAACATCAGTTTCTATACTTAGAAGTCGTTAGTGGTTTTGACTAAAACGAAACAGAGACTCATTCAAAATGAATGAGGAATGTGACCCAGAGAATTGGGAATCCAACATCCTCAAAAAGTGTGTGGGAAGTGGGTGATACAAATGTATTGTCTATTATTATACTAAATGTGAGTCAATCAACGTTTGTCTAAGGCTTTTTTGCTACATATTTTAATCATGCAAAGTATGCTTTTGTTTTAGGGTTGAGTTATGTTTGAAAACTAAAAACTATTTTTAATTTAGGATTTCAGTACTTTCAATGAGAATCCGCAGTTAGTCCTGGAAATGACTGAAGCAGTTTATGATTTACATTTATACAAGATAAAAGATGAGAAAATAATGTTATTTTTATTTATTTTTTTAATAACTTCAACATTTTTAAGGTACAAATATTAAACACATCCAATCGTATAAGTATATAGTCATATCGATATTCATTTTCAAAAGTTCAGCAGTTATAATTGTGAAGATATTTACGTTTATCCCAAAAATTAGTGAAGATTTTTGGTCTTCACCATTGACAATTAACCAACATAATTTGTCGCTTATGGGATCAAAATTGAAAAATTAGTACTTAGGGGTCATTAGATTTTTATTTCTTTATCAACTGTTTCATGAGGTTTGAAAACACTTTTTAAAGATTGTGGCAAGCTGGTCTCTCTCATGGTTATCATATTTGACTCGTTGTCTTTAGGTTTTGGTTTCGATCTCAGGTCGAGTATTTTTTTTTATTTATTTTTTTTTTTTTATTTACAAAAAGTGAACTGTTTTGAAAAAGCATACTCGCATGCACTGGTTTCATTTTTTTCCATTTTTTTCTTTTTACTTCATTTTTTTCTTTTTTTTTTTTACGGAATTTCACGTTACGTCTAATACCGGGCAATGCCGGGTACATCTGCTAGTACACGCTAAAATATCATTTTTCAACGTCCGAAATATAAGTGTAACGAGTACATCTTTTTGTTTTCTATTTTTAACTTTGTTCAACTTGAGTCTAGAAAAGATGTTTCAGCAGACTCCATTTTGATACAAGGTCAATAAAACAAAGAATAAAAATTGCTAGTCATCATTACTGATCACGTGAGTCATTGCTGCAGCAACTGGCGTAAGAATAACAAAGAGGATGCAGGGGTAGGAGAAACAAAATGGAGGAAGCGAACAAGCGTCGTATGAGGCTTTTTGCAATGCCATATAAATATTAAATGGAGTTCAGGAACAAAACCATTTAATTAGATTTTCGTTTTTTTCCCTCCTTAATTCAAAACTTCTAAAGAGAAGAAAAAAAAAGATTAAAAAAGCTTTAATTGACCAGGGGGATCATCATATCTGTTTAATGTATAACTAACAACTTTAAAATAAATTAACGGCCAAATTTACCTATTTTTATTTGCCTTTCTTTCTCTCAAATTTATCTTTACCATTTTCTTGTGCTTTCCTTGGCCTTCCTCTGTGAATCAAACTTGCTACCTCAACTGTACTACATCAGCTAAATCAAGAACTCTCATCCCTTTTTTTAACATGTCCTTACTATCGCAATGTTCTGTTCTGAAGACATCTCTATGTGCTGTTGATTTAATCTTCCTCTGAGATCATCAGAACTAACACTCTTTCCAACAGTGGTGATGCTCTGCTGGTTAGTAATGGTAGAAGTTTCTTGAACATTCTTCATCCACTCCTAAATCTTGCAATGACATTAGCACCTGCTCCATCCTGTGCTCCAATAGTATCACCAAGTTCCTATTTACAATGTCTCCCCACGGGACAAAGTTAGACACCAGGGTCGTTTTTTAACGTGGGGAAAAGGAACAAAACTTGTCTCAATCGTGAAGGACTTCTCCTCCACTGACAGAACAAGAAATTGAAGTGCAGCATCTGAAGACAGATACTACACTTTGATCTTGGCCCCAAGGCCAAGAAACTAGTATCACCAAGCTAACAAAAATTCTGAGCAGAATAAAAAAAAAAAAGCTAACAAAATTAGATATTTTTAACAGGTTTTCTATGATCTTTACAAATATACAAACATAAAAATATATTTTTGTTTTTAAATCCCCGAAACAGTATTTCATGCTATACAACTGATGATCACTTTAATAACATTAGTACAATTGTTTGTTCATGGAAGTAAAACGATTAAGCGATGTAGGAAATTGACTTACTGACAAAAAAATTTTCAAACGAAGGATATTTTTTGAAATAGTTTTAAAGAAACTTCCAAAACACACACAGGTATATAAAATAAAGAAAAACTGTCGTATTTAATCAAACGTGCCTTGATAATGACTTGTTGCCAAAATATTCACACACACACACACACACACACACACACACACACACACACACACACACACACACACACACACGGTAAATATTTTTTTATTTTTAAAAAGCATATATCGGCTTGACTTTCTTAACTTTCAAATATTAATATTCATTTCATAACATTTAAAAAAAAAATTCATTTTAAAGTGCCATCTTAATTCTTATATCATAGTCACGTGAGCCGCATGCTTGCACTTGAAGAAACACACAAATTGTTCATTTTAACGTCCCAACGGACTACTAGCTGGATAGATTTTTTCCATCTCCAAGAGGGGAGAAAAAAATTATTAATAAAAAGAAATCACTTGAAAGCTTGTTTCATATTTTCTTAAGGAAGTTAAATATTTCTTATATATATATATATATATATATATATATATATATATATATATATATAGACGATTTGTTCCTTGCTAATGGAATCAGATAACTTCATTGCTGGGTTTGAATCTACCAACCAGCAGTAATTATGGCACTGTGCACTGATATTTCCTAAAAGGATGAAATACTAGTGTGTGTAGGTATTTAATACTTATTATAGTAAATCTATAATATAAAGCCGAACATGTGTGTGTGTGTGTGTGTCTGGTCACGAATAGGCTCCTATATGGTTGACTATTATAGAAAACTGATCACATATAATGATAGAAGATGTATCGAGACACAGGAATGGGTATGTTTGAGCTGGCATAATGAAGATTCATTAAAATTGTGGGGTCTGCGTACATGCCTGCTCCACAAAGTATGGAAATAAAAAATTTAAAAAAACAAACGTTTACAAGTGTTTTTGATATAGATATACATAATACTTTGATTAGTATGTTTTAACTTAAATAGGGATGGTATAATAAAATTGTGGGGTCTGCATTCGCGCCTGGCCTCCATAGAACGGAAATAGGCACAGACTTTAATAAAGACTTTTCATATTTATCTGCGTAAGTATACTTTGATAATTATGTTTCAGTTTGAAGAAATATGGTATAATAAAATTATGGGGTGTTCGTTCGTGCCTGACCTCCATAGAATGAAAATATGTCACAAAGTTTAACAAGGTTTTTTAATATAGATCCGCAGAATATTGTGATAAGTGTTTCTGTGTGAACAGGTGTGGTATAATAAATTATGGGGTTTATCTATTTTATTTTTACTTTCATCATATTTTGTTTTGGTTTTTGATATCCCGAAATTCGAAGCTATCTCTTTACAACCCTTCCTTTTCATAACCTATCATACTTTCATAAATCAGAGTTCATTTTCTGTAGGCTGTTTTTGAACCCAGTCCACGACGGGTACTTTTGCTACAATTATAAAAATGCAAGTTTGTGTGAGTTTGTTCCTTAAAGACTCCGAAACGGTTCAACAAATTTTCTTAAAAATTTACAGAATTTTAGTGTCTTAAGGAGGATTGCTTCCAGTCATCCTGGAAAATCTCATCAGTATGCCCTGTATTTAAGAATTCAGGTGATCGCTCATCTCCCTCTCAGTACAGGCCAATAAGTTTCCTGTGCACCATGAGTAAGTTGCTGGAATCTGTGTTAAATAGAAGTAATCAACCATCTCTGCAAAAATAACCTTCTTAGTGACACACAATATGGTTTCCGTTCTGCTGTTGATCTAGCAGAGGTGCTTACAGTTATATCTCCTAGGATTAGCGAATCTCTCGACGGAGGCAACCTTTCTAAGGCAATTGCTCTTGACATATCAAAGGCCTTTGATAGGGTATGGCATAAAGGTTTACTTCACAAGATCTCTAGCTATGGTATAGATGGAAATGTCTTCTCAATTATTAAATCATTTATCTCTGATAGGTTCATAAGAGTAGTAGTTGATGGGCAAAAATCAGAAGCTCACAGTATTAATGCTGGAGTCCCTCAGGGTTCGATCCTGGGCCCAACTCTATTCCTGATTTACATAAATGATCTTCCAAATCACATACTTACATCATTTGTAGGCATTTATGCTGATGACACTACCATCTATGGTAGCACATCTAAGACCGTAAACGACTAAGTTCTCTCTGATTCTCTTTACTCTGATCTTGAGCACGTGATACAATGGGAAAAGGAGTGACTGGTTACTTTTAATGCATCTAAATCTAACTTTTATCTTTACATCAACGCTCTGATCCCCATCTGGCATCAATTGAAATGAATGGCTCTCGTCTTGGGGAGTCCTTATGTTTTGACAAGCTTCTAGGCTTGACCTTTACTCCTGATCTTAAATGGAACACGTACATCAAATCTGTTGCCAAGGCCGCTGGAAAAATGGTGGGATCCTTCTACCGTTCAAGTAGATATCTCACTGCTGATGCAATTCTCGATCTATATAAGAGCCAGATACGTCTAAGGATGGAATACTGTTGCCACATCTGGACATGAGCTGCTAGAAAGGACTTGTCCTGCCTTGATAGAGTTCAAAATAGACTTTGTAGCCTCATAGATGTCTTTTTCTCTTCCCTGCAATCTCTATTTCACAGAAGAGATGTTGCGAGTTTGTCTCTGCTTTATCATTATTTTCATGGAAAGTGCTCGACTAAGCTTCAATCTATGGTCCCCCCCCTCGCCAAACTTTCACAAGAAACACTCGTCTAGTTGAAAACACTATCAATAATTCTCCCCACTCTTTATCTGTGCCTAAACCTAAACGTAGATTCCATGAACAAAGCTTTCTTAGAACTGCACGCCTGTGGAACTGTTTTCCATTTTCCTGCTTTCCAACCGACTACAATATGGTCGTCTTCAAGTCCAACGTAAACAAGTTCTTGATGAGCCGTTCCATTAAGTTAACAAAATTAACGAATTTCCATTACTAACGATTACTATATTGTCCAATTGACTACTGTACATTCTTAACCCTTATCTTCGAGTGGCCTATCGGCCTTGATAAGTGGTGATGCCTATGTAAAATAAGTGAATAAGTCTAGGAGCGATCTCAGTTAAGTTTTGTCTCGAAATACCCTCGATAATTACCGATAATTGAAACCGTGATTCTGTCTACCATCAGTAAAGCCATTTTTTCCATGCCGTCTTTAGCAATAATGATAGAACAACGGGCCGTGAAAATTCTACTGTGGCTAAGTTGATATTTTATTTTATTTATTTATTTTTTTTTGCATGATGTCTGTAGGTTCAAACCCCACACATAAATTTCTTGTTTTTTTCGTTAACTGGAAAGAAGTTTATGTAAAATAATTTTATAAAAGAAACAGTAGGTTCTCTAGAGTGCAATGTAGAATAACATATTTTGGGCTAAGTTTCTGCATGGAAGCATGTGAAGCTTCCTCTTGTGCGCGATTGCATGGATTTCGATGACAATAAAAATATAGGAGTGGGAAATATTCATTGATCATCATTTAATCCCGGGCAACGTCGGATCTCCCTGCTAGTATATATATATATATATATATATATATATATATATATATATATTACATTGGCTTTCTCTAATTTCAGCTTTTAATATTCATTTAAAGGCAATATTCCGAAAAAAAAAAAAATTATTTTTAAATATCACTTTGAAATATTAAAATGCCATCTTATTCCTTATAAATAATTACACGTACATATTTTTGCTTTATAAAGCTGTTTAAAGTTCAGAACTTTGGTCATTACTAGCCATCCTAGAAATACAAAAACGAAACTTATTCTTTATCGTCATTATCGTTTCTGTGATGCAAAGACACAACTAATACAAATATGAGAAATTGTTTTGGAAACGGAATTTGATGCTAAAAGATTTTATTTTTAATAAACGAAGATAAATCAAATAGTTTAACCCATAAGTAAATGAAATTGATTATAATTTAATTATAAATCAATTAATTATATTCTCATTTTTATTAAAGTTTTTATTCTAGCCAAACTGATATTCAGGGTAGAAACATTAGAAGATACAAAGAAAGTAATAATGGCTTTTGTGTTGCGCATTCATAGCAAAAACTTTGGTACTTATGCAGTATAAGAATCATGTTATTGTCAGAATCGTCCAACCGGTTTACGGAAAACGTACAAACGTCAAAAGGCGCTGAAACACTGAGCGTCTTAACCCTACAAAAAAAAAATCATAAAGAAAACTTTTGTTTTGCTATCGGTGGTTTTAAAAGATATAAATATTTATCTTGAATTGAATAAATAAAATCTGGTATTCAGAGTAGAAACATTAGAAGATACAAAGAAACAGAAGATACAAGAAAAGTAATGTCTTTTGTGTTAAACGTTCATCGCAAAAACTTTGGTACTTATGCAGTATAAGAACCACGTTATCGTTAAGACGGTTTACGGAAAACATCAAAAGGTGACAAAACACTGAGCGCCTTAACCCTAAAAAAAAATCATAAAGAAAACCTGTTTGCTATCAGTGGTTTATTCTATTAAAAAATATATTTATCTTGAATTGGATAAATAAAATCATTAAAAAATTTTCTATCAGTTTTTATCAAAAAATAAATATTCATGAAGCTTACAATAAATGTTCTTTTTTCTTGATTTGAATTTTAACACTCATTTTTTTTTTTTAATGGAAAATAATTTATCACGAAGCTAATTCAATGAAAAATTACTTGAAAAATGAAAACACTATTTGTGAATAATTATTGGACATTTTTTATGAAATTCAAATCAAGAAAAAAAACATTCATTGTAATATGTTTCATATTTATTTTTTGAATAACAAAAGCAATGTGATTTTTTTCTTCTTTGCATCTGCAGAAAACAAACTGCAGAACTGCTTCCCATCTGACTACAATGTGGTCACTTTCAAATCCAGTGTAAAGAAATACTTTATCCATCCATTTATTTCCAATCTTCACATAATATTGTTCATTATCAGCTGACAATTGCATTAACTTTCATCCTCAAGTTGTTTTTGAACTTGATAAGTATTGACTCCTCCAAAAGTAGAAATTAGAAAGAAAATCATTTCTGATGAGCACCTTGTGACACTGTTAAAAATAAGACTTTTAGTTGTGTTTACGACGCTAGACTATTAGTTCATTGATTATTAAACAATGTATTAATGTATAAAATTAAGTCTATTTCTTAGTTACAGTAATATCATTGTATCTGACAAATCGATATTTGATTCTGACTAACCTTTTTTTGTGCATATTTTGCTTTAGTTTCTTTCTGAAAACACTTTTTTGGGGGCTAGGTATATTGTTAAAATGGAGATTTTTCGTACTGAACTCATTGGAAGTGTGAAGTTACGGTCTTATTAAATCCTGGATATGATCTTAACGATATCCAGTGCCAAGGCTCCATTTGGGGGCAGTGTTAACATTGCTCCCAAGTTCACTTTGGCTCAAACTGGTAATACCCGTTGTGGCATTTAGTTCTACCAAATCAGGCTGTCTGAAGATGCTGGCTTTCTGACCTAAAATGCACCAAACATTGATGTTATTTTTTTCTTTTCCCTTTGCAAAATCAAATCATGTTCTGCAAATTCAAAAACAAAAATAATTTTCTTTACAAAACAATCAAGGCAAACACCATGAGTGAATATTTGAAGATGTAAAGAACTTGAAAAATAGAACACAAAAGGAAGCTGACATAAGATTGTTAAGCAAGGTGTGGCAGGTCGAATATATTTAGAATTGTTAGTTTTGTGACTTCTAACTAGGAGTATTATTTTGAGGAGGAACAATATATATAAAAACCACCCACATCAGAATTCAGACCCGTTTTGTGTGTCTAGTTTCCAAAACAATTTTTTTGTATGCGAATGGGAATTTGTTAACATGCATTTGATGTTATCTAGTGGATGTTTTGTTAATATTGTGCTTTTTTTTCTCATTTTGGTGGTGATGTTAAGTCCATGAGCGATTGCTCTAAAGTTTGTTTTGAAAAAAAAAAAAAATTTCTTAAATCTGATTATTTTCTGTTTCCAGATCCGGACACGAATTGAGAGGATCAAAAATGTCCTTGAGTCGATGTCGATTGAGTTTGCAGAGCTTGATATTGCTGAAAACACTGATTTGAAGGAAACGATGCGGGAGTTATGTAAGGATCCACGTGCAATGCCACCACAATTGTTCAATGGGGATGAATACTTAGGGGTAAGTTGAACAACTCCTCATCCTCCTCCTCCTCTCTCATAATCCATACATTTGATCTCTTTATCAATTTTTTTTTGTTTTGCAATACTTTTGTTAGCAGAACCAATTATCACCCTGCTCAACAACATTGCCAACTTTGTCTCCAAGGTTTTCTCCTCTTTTCATCTTAATTTTTGGCTGTGTCGTCTCACATTAGTAGCTGCCGAGGAGGTCATACACACGTTCACAAATATAAAAAGAAACAAAAATACAAACTTTAACACATTTTTGCAAATATCAGTTGTGTAACACCATTGCCACTGTGAATGCTAAGGTCCACATCTCGGTTTTCTCTCGAGTCTGTGTGTGTGTGTGTTAGCTGCCTTCAATTCGTTTTGATTTGCTTCAAGCCACAACCTGCACTCTTCTGTATTCAACTGGAAACTATCCTCAATGGCCGCAAACGTAAGACGTAAACTGTCGCAAAACTCACTGCCACATTTAAAACTGTCGTAAAACTAACTCTAAATATAACCGGCCTTTTGTCTACCACACCTTCATTAACAAACTTATTTTAGCTTTCTTTTGTGTATGCTGGTGAACAACTTCTTATGCCTTTGTTCTGCTGATAAACTTATTTTCATTTATTTTTTTTTCTTATTGCTAAAACTTGGAGGGGGGGGTAACGTTGACGGTATCACAAGCAGATGACTTGAAGGTTTACAAAGTGGCTCATGTAAAAGAGTGTCAAGTACTAAATGAAAGAAAACAAGAGTCATGTCAAACTCCTGTTAGCTGGTTAAAAAAAAAAAGCTTTTTTTTTTTTTTTATTTCTGTTCTTCATAACATAACACGTCCCTATTTATTTGTCTCCCTTCGAGGGCAGTTAAACACAAGGTAATTTTTTAATGTAGAGAAAATCCAGTTCCCAAGAAAGGGACACTCTGGAGTGGAACAATAACAATGAAAATTAGCTCTATTTTGAAGGATTTCTCCTTCACTGATCGAAAACAGGCAAGATGAAGTGTAGTATCAGAACTGATACTACACTTTTCTCTTAACCAAAAAGATTCAGAAATTAATAAGTGAATCTTCTAATTTCATTGTTATCCATGACACCATTGTTTTGCTAAAAATTAAGTTGAAATCCAATAAAGTCATATTGCTAAAAATGAAGTTGAAATACAGTAAAGGCACATTGCTAAAAATGAAGTTGAAATACAATAAAGGCACGTTGCTAAAAATGAAGTTGAAATACAATAAAGGCACGTTGCTAAAAATGAAGTTGAAATACAATAAAGGCACATTGCTAAAAATGAAGTTGAAATACAATAAAGGCACATTGCTAAAAATGAAGTTGAAATACAATAAAGGCACATTGCTAAAAATGAAGTTGAAATACAATAAAGGCACATTGCTAAAAATGAAGTTGAAATCCAATAAAGGCACATTGCTAAAAATGAAGTTGAAATACAATAAAGGCACATTGCTAAAAATGAAGTTGAAATACAATAAAGGCACATTGCTAAAAATGAAGTTGAAATACAATAAAGGCACATTGCTAACCTCAACATCATTTTCATGCTCTTCATCTCTTCCCTCTTCTTTGCTGGACGTGTCATCAACTCTACCGACCAACGGACGTTCTAAGTCATACATCCAGGTCCTTTATAACTGATCGTCTACTTAAAAAGCGAATTTCGGCAAAATTTAACTTATTTTCTCTTCTGAGTTGTGCTCGTTCAAAAGATTGTGAAGATTTTGGGAATTAAAAAAGGTATTTAGTTCTCTCCCACTGCAAAAACTGACACCAGTGTCTGAATGTGGGATTGAAAAGTCAGTGCCCCCAAAGAAGGGTACTCTAGCCTGCAAAAAGTGCCTGGGCAGTCCCATCGACATTCCCTGGTAAGGGTACCTCAGGCGATTAGCAATAAACTAACCCCTTCTCAAAGAGAGAAGGCAAAGCCTGGGAGGATGGACCTCCTAGAACAGCGCAGAATCATTACCCGGCAATCAACAGGGATCAGGTTAATACAGTAATTCTCTAATCTCTGTTGATTTGGGGCGGCTAAGGATAAAAATCCCTAGCCGGCTTGGGGATTAGAGAGACCCTCTCTTTGTAAATAGTTTCTCTTGGGTTTGAACATAAGATTAAAATATTCCGTGTGTGTGTATATTATAACACTAGTTTTATTTTAAACTAGCAGATCGCCCGGCATTGCCTGGTTGTAAAATATGCATATTATTTTATTTAATACAGAAACTGAGACATGTGCCTGCGAGTTTTTTTTTTCCTAAACCGCTCACTTCTAAGTAAAAAAAAAAAAATCCTCGAGCTGAGATCGAAAGCCAAACCTAAAGACAGTGAGTCAAGTCAGTGAGGCCTCAGCTTGCGGGCTTTGGGGAGTGTGGAGCTACCCTTTAATTGCCATTGCTCCCAGGTTCACTCTGACCCGGAGTGGTAGTACCTGTTAGGGTCCCAACTATGGGCTAAATAGAAACCGACTTGAAAACAACAAATATATTCTATTAAAAAATGTTTCTTAAATCTTTGGATTCGGCATTAAATAACCTGAAAAGGTTGATATGCCAGCTTGCCAAGATGTTTTCAAACTATTAACATAAGTAATCTGTAATGTGAATTATTCACACATGCGCATTCGTGAAACAGTTAGCCCGACGGATAAAAATCCGATGCCCCCCCCCACGAACCAATTTTTCAACTTTAACCCTTTAGCAGCCCTTTTTTCTGGATGAAAATGGATTAAAAATTTTTCACATGTCTGAATATCCTATATACCAAATTTCAAGCCTGTAGATCAAAAATTTGTTGAGTATATAGGTTGAGAATCTAGCCTGCAAAATATGCTTGCTATAGTTTAATCCAAATTTCTCGAGATGCGTTAATTTGAGTGACAGGTGAAGGGGGGGGCAGTTTTATGCTTGCGTTCACATTAAAGGACTATAAGATCTTGATCAAATTTGGTTTTGTTACCTTCAAAAATGGTTTCACGTGATCGTGTGATATATCTTAGTTGATAAATAAAAAAGAAAAATCAATAAAAAGAAAATATTGATCTAAGATGATTTTCAATTAAAACATTTAATCAATTATTTCTAAAAAAAAAAAAAAAAATCGATTTCTGTGTCTGTAGATATTTCTTTCTGCACCAATTCCCCTCAGCATTCACCCAAGCGTTGAAAACTAATTTCAATTGAATCTTCTCATGCTTCATTAAAATGAAAATGATGTCCATAAAAGTTTCAGTTGTATCGAGGATTGAATAGAAAAAAATTCATTTAGTTTAATGAATGTGAAATATTGTATATAAAAGAAAAATCTGCTACTTCCGTTTTTCTACACATGTGCAGTTCTCACTTCCTGTTTAATTTTTAATGATGTGTCTTCAAACCATGTGATGAGCTTTGTCTGTTAGTTTGTCACACATCATTTTCATTCTTAAACATGCGGTCTAAACATGACTAGAATGATGAAGTCTTTATAGACCTGGTTAATAATATAAGTAATATGTTCTTTCTACAAAACAATCAAACCAAACATTATGAATAAATATTTGAAGCATAAAAACTTTTTCCAAAATTATTGGATTTGACATTAAACAACTCAAAAATGGTTGATATGCAAAAAAAACAAAACAGCAAATTGTGATCAGGAGAGAATTATAATGACTGGCTAAGATCAAAGCATTTAAGATGAGTTGTCTCAACAAAATGAAAGCAATAATACAAACAAGACTTTGTTTTTCATTAGAAACATTTAGATTCCAGAACTTTTGAATTAAGTGATGTTTTTTTTTTTTTTTTTTTTTTTTTTTTTTTACACAGTGATCACCACTTATCAAGGCCCGGAAGCCACTCAGGGATAAGGGTTATTGCAAGTACATTACGTTAGTGAGGAGATTTGCTGAAATGTTTACTTAAGGGGGCGGTTCATTAGGAATTTGTTAACATTGGACTTGAAAACATCCAAGTTGTAGTCCGGAGGGAAGCAGGCAGCCGGAACAGAGTTCCACAGGCGTGCAGTTCTAAGAAAGAAGCTTTGTTCATGGAATCTGCGTTTTGATTTAGGCACAGATATAGAGTGGGGGAAATTTTTCACAGTGGATTCAGCTAGACGGGTGTTTTTCGTGAAAGATTGTTACTATGATCAAGAAATTAAATGTCTTTATCAAAATGAAATTCAATGATTTCTAACTATTATCTTTTTGCGGCACACCAGTCATCATTCCATGGCACAGTGATGCCTTATACTGTCCAGATTTAATCTTTCTCTGAAAATGATTAAAGAAGTCTGCAACCAGAATAAGGTTGAAAAGCATGGGTATAATTTTCTTCTTTTTTTTTATGTTTATGTTGCATCAGTTGAAATTGTTATTGTGACGACCCTATGTTGAAAGTAGCTTGTATTATCGTTATAACCAAACAAAAATGCGCATAGCACAGCTAATGTGCATGTCTGTTTTATATCTCATGATGACGAATGCAAAAGCTGCTTGTTTTTATTCAAATATTGATTTTTTTTTTTTTTAATCTTAAAATCCATTCTAACATTATTCGCTTTTTTGACAAAACAAACGATTTAAATGTAAGCAAAGGACAAAAACTGACAACCATTGTTTCCTTTACTGCCACCATCACTTTGTGTTTGTCTTCCCCTTTTTGAAATCCTGGGTATGACCTTAAAAGACATCCAGTAATGAGTCCCCAATTGGGAGTTGTGGAAAATGGTGTTGGCCCTTAGTTACCATTGCTCTTACGTCCACTTTGTCTGAGAGTGATAATACATGCTGCCTGAGGATACTGTCTTCCTGGCCAAAAATGCATATTGTTTTTTTTTCTTTGCAAAACTCAATCATGTTATGCAATGCTAAAAACAAAAACAATTTCTTTCTATAAAACAATCAAAGCAAACATTATGAATAAATATTTGAAGTATAAAAACACTTTCCAAAATTATTGGATTTAACATTAAACTCAAAAATGGCTGATATGTCATAAAACAAAACCACCAAACCAAACTCCATGAATAAATATTTGAAGATATAAAGAACTTGAAGCAGAAAAACTCCATGAATAAATATTTGAAGATATAAACAACTTGAAGCATAAAAACTCCATGAATAAATATTTGAAGATATAAACCACTTGAAGCATAAAAACTCCATGAATAAATATTTGAAGATATAAACCACTTGAAGCATAAAAACTCCATGAATAAATATTTGAAGATATAAAGAACTTGAAGCAGAAAAACTCCATGAATAAATATTTGAAGATATAAAGAACTTGAAGCATAAAAACTCCATGAATAAATATCTGAAGATATAAAGAACTTGAAGCATAAAAACTCCATGAATAAATATTTGAAGATATAAAGAACTTGAAGCATAAAAACTTCATGAATAGATATTTTTCAAAACCTAAAAAACTTGAAGCATAAAATCTTTTTTCCAAAATTATTGGATGCGGCTGCTGATAAACTTCTTTCCTCTTTTATTTTTTTATATACGTCATCATCATATACATCTAGCAGATATACCTGGCATTGCCTGGTATTAAATGTAACATTAAATTCCTTAAAAAAAAAAAAAAAAAAAAAATCCGGAGACCTGTGCATGTGAGTATTATGTTTTTTCTAAACGGTTCACTTCTTGTAAATGATAAAGAATAAAAAAAAAAAAAATTCTTGAGCTAAGACCAAAACCTAAAGACAGTCAAGTACGATAACTATCGAGCCAGCTTGCCACACTCTTAAAAAGTGTTTTGAAACTTATTCTTAATATAACTTATGTGAACGATTTTCACATGCACAGCCGTGAAACAGCAAGCAGATAAAAATTTGACCTTCACGTACTAATTTTTTAAAATTTTGACTCCTTAGCAGCCCTTTTTTTTGAATGAAAGCTGATTAAAAAGATTTCTACATGTCTGAACACCCAAAATCTCAAATTTCAAGTTCGTAGATCAAAAATTAATTGAGTGTATAGGTTGAGAGTAGTCCTCGCACACACACACACACACACACACGCGCATTCTCACTTTTATATCCTAACACAGGGGGAGGGGTCCTCGATATTATCACCATACAATTATATGATGTTTATCTTCTATCTAAAGATGTATCATGTATGTTATTTGTTTAATCTTTTAAATCCAACGAACGCATTTTTACATTTATTCCCAAAGAAATGAACTCTAGCATCACACACGCATAACTTATGCACTTTATAATTGTTCGTTGCGAATGTCATGATGGAAAATGCAGAAATAGCACTGTGCATGCACGACTAGACTGAAAGCAAAGCCCATACTCATTTGCATATGTGTGAACGCTTGGAGTATAGACAGTGAATTTCTGAGTCTGACAGATCCCAGCATGTCATTCATTTCAATGTCAACTGCCATTGTAGAAGTTATGTAGCCAGTGTAATATATATATGGTTGTCTATTTAACAGATGTCTCTTTAACATTGCAATATATACAGTGTGTTATCTAGTGGTTAAAATGTTCTATTGTTGCATGTATGTAAAATGTTCATTGTGTGTACGATCGCCTCCTCACAAATATATGCAGCTAACAAACATGACCCTATAAAACTTTTACAGACAGCTTTTCTTGCAATCAAACGATAACAATATGTCTGCGTGTCTCAGACCAAAAGAATCACATACCTTATTTGTTCAAACCATAAAAGAACACCATAACTAGGATTTAAATTTTACAGGGATTTTATTTGTCTTATGAATTCCTTTGTCAGAGGTCCTGGATATGACCTTAAACTATATCCGATGGTAAGGCCTTAGCTTGCGGGCTTTGGGGAGTGTGGAGCCACTCTTTAATTATCATTGCTCCCAGGGTCCACTCTGACCCAGAGTGGTAGTACCTGTTAGGGTTCCAGCTATGGGTTAAATAGAAACCGACTTGAAAACAACAAATATATTCTATTAAAAATTTTTCTTCAAAATCTTTGGATTTTGGCATTAAATAACCCGAAAAGGGTTGATATGCTGTAAAACAAAAACAATCAACCAACCTTTGTCAGAGTTTGGCATGCCGAGTCTCTTTCTACATTTTCACTCGCTCCTCCTTCTATCTCCAACAGGGTTGTCTACATGTCTGCTCGCTAACACATTTTTTTTGCCAACTTATTAGTTTGATCTCTGCTATTACATC
This sequence comes from Euprymna scolopes, assembly GCF_053919585.1. Taxonomy (NCBI): domain Eukaryota; kingdom Metazoa; phylum Mollusca; class Cephalopoda; order Sepiida; family Sepiolidae; genus Euprymna; species Euprymna scolopes. Next base: position 201,712,631 of record NC_136483.1, read on the forward strand.
AGCAAACCCCAACCACTTATCCAAGGACACAAATAGATAACCTTTCACGTAAGCCAAAATGTTTACTTCAAACCAAATTCCACAACTTCTCCAAAAATTCCTAAATTGATTTTATTTAATTTCTGCTTAAATTCCTGACTAAACATTTCAAGCTGCAAATAAACATTTTCCAAAATTTGATTTAAATTTAATTTTTCTATTAATAATAATCAACCTGTTTACCCGGCATTGTCTGGCCAGTATCTAACGATTGCAATTAGCTCTATTTTTCCTGATTTAAACTTCAAGTAACCTAAGACAAACTCAACAGGTGACTCAACGGATCACATCTTTTCTACATTATATATAAGTACTGCATCAGTATTGTTATTGACATAATTAACAGGCAGGAGCGATAACTCTAAGTATGATCGAGTTTTTTTTTTGCATTCCTCATCTGCTTGTAGCTCTGAGAATCAATCATTTAAAAAAATTTTTTTAATATGTTTGTAGCAAGTTAACATACTATTTACTATAAGTGGATCAATGCCCTGTGCCAAAGTGACTCGGCCGCACTAACCAATCGTTTGCCAGGGCGCATTGATTTGAGCTGTCCCCTTAAGAACTATTTTTAGCCCTTTGGGATCTCAGCTGTGATCAACAGAGGGACGCCAGCAAGCAACCTATACACACCTCTCTCACTCACTCCTCCCACTGCTACTTGTTGATGACAACAGTCTGATGGCAGACGACACCTTAAAACAGACATTTATACTTTCTTTCTTTCTCTTCAGTCTGAGATACAATCTCGCCTTTTCTAAATAAACCCTTTGTTGTTGTTTTGTTAAAAGCAATGTCGTTTGGCCTTGTGTTTATTTAAGTAATTATTAGGAGAGAAATGCACAACATTTCACTCCTATACGTTTTCTGGTTTATACGCTTAGGAATAAAGTCTCTTCGTACCTTCAAAACGTTTTGTGTGATGCATCTTTATATCTTGATGCTAAATTAAAAAAACAAAAAAAAAACAAAACAAAAAGAAAACAATAAAAAGAAAATATTGATTTGAAATAATTTTCCATTAAAACATTTAATCAATTATTTCTATAAAAAAAATCGATTTCTGTGTCAATAGATATTTCTTTCTGCGCCAATTCCCCCTCAGCATTCACCCAAGCATTGAAAACTAATTTCAATTGGATTTTTTCTGCTCATGCTTCATTAAATTGAAAAAAATGTCCATAAAATTTCAATTGTATCGAGGATTAAATAAAAAAAAAAAAAAAAAAATTATTCGGTTTAATGAATGTGAAATACAGTATACAAAAAATCTACTTCCGTTGTTTTGCATATGTGCAGTTCTCACTTCCTGTTGGATGACGTTTTTCTCAGATCATGTGATAAACTTTATCAGTTGTTCGGGTTGGTTTGTCACACATCAGCTTGGAATAGCATTTTCGTTTATTATTCACAATGAAGTAAAAATAGATTTTATAAAATAACAATCATTTTAATTTGTTTTCAAATGTAATTATTTATTTGCTTTTCATTTTTTTTTTCGCAATTTTTCAAACATTTTAAAGTTCAATGTTTTAAAAGTCAAAAAGTTTTGTTATCAATAATTTCCAGCTTCCTTTTCTTTTTCTTTCTTTAATTTTTTTTTATTTTATTTTTTGTTTTTTTGGTGTTTATATTGACAAACTATCTTTTTTTACTCACGTTCACTCCTAACAAGGCATATCGTCACTTGGACATAAGTAGCTACTATTTGGGATCATGCTTGGAAAAGATCAACAAGATGTTAGTTTACATTTAATATCAGTACAGTCAGGGAAGCAGGCAGCAGGAAGGGAATTCTAAAGTCGAGCTTTCGAAGGAAGAAACTATTAGAATAAAACGCTTTCTTGCATTTAGGGACCTCAACAGCAAATTGTGTAACGATGAAATCTTTCGGTCTGCATGATTTCCTTGCTGTCGCTTTATACCCTAACAAAACAATCATTTTGCGATTGATAGAACTCTATCACTTTGTTATCGAGCACTGTCATCATAAACACAACCTCATTACTATTTGGATGAATTGTATAGTTAAAACCGTATATTCGGCGTACATCAGTAGTCAGATATGCACATTTATTTTTATGAGCAAAGAAAATTCTCTTTTTCTAAAAAAAAAAAAAAAAGTGACTAAAATAGAAATTGATGTTTTATTTATGGACTCTAGAGAGATTGGCTTAGAAATGTGCATGTCAATATGCTCATTGTGTGAATATGCATGTATAAGTAATATACATACTAGCGTTGATGTGATACTATAAAGTGACCCTGGAGTGGATTTGAGCCACTGAGAGGGGGGGGAGTAAACAAAGGAAGAGGAAATAGCTTAGAATAAACAAAGAAATCGGAAATATCCTACAATTAACAAGAGATAGAAAATAGCTTAGAATAAACAAAGAAATCGGAAATATTCTACAATCAACAATAGATAGGAAATAGCAAACAATAACAATAGAAACCTACTGATAAAACAAGGAAGGGCAGCTTCCGGTAGCCAGGGTAGGGTGGGCGACCTGAGAGACCAAGACAGAGGAGACAGGCAGTTGAGATCTAGATGTGCTAGAGGGCGGATGGAAGAGGAGACAGTCAGTTGACAACGAGATGCCAGTCGGGTCGCGTCAGATGGGAGTTGATAATGACTACAGTTGGACAGTTATAGAGTTGACTGAAATAGAGACGTTGACGATTTTAGAGTTGACTGTGAAGCAGAGATAGACGAATTTAACATCAATAGAACGGGGAGAAGACACACACACACACACACACGCACACACGCACACACATACAAGTCCAACAGTCAATTTATATTGAACATTGGCGTTTGTGTTTTTCCTTTCTTTGTTCATATTTATATTTTGTGAACCGCATGTGTTCTCATCGACAGTCGCCAACGGGAAAATGACGATCTGGCCATGAACAAAAAATCCACGGTACACGATGGGAGTTGGCGATCTGTCGAGGGGGCACACGTCGGGTTACATTGAGACGATTAATCAGAATTGGAAAAATCAGAATTTTTTAGGGTTTTGGAATCAGAAAAAGTTGCATCTATTTTTCGATACCAAAAACGATTCTTTTAATTGTCTTTTTTTTTTTTTTGATTTGATTTTGTTTAAAATAAAATCTAACACTGCTGGCAGTAATGTTAAAATAATGAATATTATTGATTTTAAACAATCAGTAAAATTACAATTTCTAGACTATCCCCATTTTTTACGTTTAAGAAAATATCTGCACGTTTAACATGTATTTTTTTTTTTTTAATTTTTATGGCAACCGGGAATAATAACAACTCTGTAGTTAAATATTGAAAGATTTTTAAAGAATCAGAATTGGGAATTAAGTATGGAATCGGTAAATGTATCGGAATTGGGAAAAATATTGGAATCGTCCCATCACTAATATGTACATAATTATTTGACAGTATATATGTGTGTGCATCGGTTTATCTTTTTCTTGTTAATGTCTGTATAAATGTGGGTGGGTGCGTCGATGAGGAGCATAAGTTCTGGTGTCCGTCAGGTGCGTTCAGCAAGTGTCATCTCTGTGTGTCTAGATTTTGGTCGTTTTTTTTTTTTTTTTTTTTTTTTTATCGGAGTTTCTAACTTTACGTCAGCTTACTACTTTCACGTGTATGTGTTACTTTTTGGAGCCTGAAACTATTTTCGTTGGTTGGAAAATATTTTGAGTTCACATGTCGTTGTGAAAACTTCCTTGCTTTGTGGAGTGAGGAGGAAAGCAAATTTCAGCAAAGCATAGAACAAGAGTGTAGCAATTATAACCATTTGCTTTTTAGAGTTTGCCACAAGTGTTTCAAGTTTTTTAATTTTCATTTTCCCTATCCTAAATGTCTTGCCTTTTGAACTCTGTGTTTATTATTGATATCTGTTTCTGACGAGTTGTGTGATTGTACAGGAACGATATTTTCCATCATGATAGCGAAACCTGTGGTCAATGATCTATACTTTGTTTAATGGATAGATTCATCAGTTATATGACGTCATACATACAGCATAATCACGTTGACACACCGGTTCTCGTTAGATCACCAAAGTTAAGCAACATTGATCATAGTCAGTACAGGATGGGTGACTAATTTGGGAATTCTAGGTGATGTATGTAGGAGGACGTCGACACCTCCCTACAAGAGTTTCAAAAACCTAACGTTGACATCTTCCCTCACGGGGATATACATGCAACTCGGGACCGTTTGTGAATTTCATATTCCCATAGAACTTTCTCCTTTGGAGGAAGCCAGTTAAACCTGCATAGTTAGTGCCGTTTCCAGTGTGTACTGAGTTAAAATGATAAGCAAGTGAGATTCAGAGTTTTAGTAGTATAAAGATAATGTCCTCTACATAAAATAATTTAAACAATTTTTTTTTTTTTTTTTTAACTACATCTTCAAAATTTTAAACAACATGCCATTCCAAAATAACTTTAGAAAATGAATACAATATTTTTATTTTGGGAGAATGAAAGAAAAATTGTCCTTTGTTAGAACATTTTTTATACATGAATGACAAATCGGGTCAGAAAATAAACTCAAAACACAGCACAGAAAGGGAGAGCTAGAGAACAGTTAAATATTTGGCCTAATTCCTTAACAGGGCACCACGCCCCTCGTCTTAATTTAGAAAAAAAAATCAATGAGACAAAACGAATGCGAATAAAGGCTAGAATTTTATGGAAACATAAAAACATAAAAATGTAAAAACAAAAATGTAAAAACATAACAAAAAAAAATATTCAACATTTTTTCAAATTGTAAATTAAACAAAAACTAAGAATTAATTTAACATTTTTTTTTTTGTTTTGTTTAATTTAAGCAATGGCTTTTTGCATTTTTTACAACAGAATAAAAAAAAGTGGGTGGAAAACAAATATATAACAACCTAGCAGGCCACCTCGCATTGCCTGGTCGTAAAATACACTTATATTTTAATTCATGCATGTTTCGTATTTATTATCGACAATACTCTATTGATTATTATATTGTACCCAATAAATAGTAATTGTTTCAAAAGTAAAAAAAAAAAATCTGGTGCTATCAACTAGAATCAAAGCCAAAACATAGCTTTCTAGCCTTATTCGTTACCACAATGTACTTAAGCATATAAAGGCTTAAATTACATTGTAAAATGTATATTTGTGCATGCATAGAATAGCACTTTAAGTCGACTTACATCTGCCAAGTTCTTTTTTTTTTTTTTTTTTTTTTGACCATTTAGCAGCTATTTTTACTGGTTCAAAACCAAATCAAATTTGTTCCACATATTAAAATCCCTTTATATCAAGTTTCAAATCTGTAGATAAAAAATTGACAGGAGTTTTGTAAAAGCCATTCTCGTAGACAGACAGTCATTTATATATATATATATATATATATATATATATATATAGATAAATTGTATCAGTCAAAAGATAAATTACTTTTCTATCTCGCTGGATAAGTTTTAAGTGTCTTAACTTATTTTGAAGTGTTTATTCAGTTTGAAAAACAAGTAGTATTGAGTGTTACATTAGATCAAGAAAAAATGGCAGACACGTAATGGTCACATGAAGTCTTGATAATCGCTCCAAAATAATTTTTAAAAAAATACCGTCACAATAACATTGATTAGATGGGTTTCTATCAGTTTTTTGTTTTATTTTCTATTTATGAACGATTATTGAGACTTCATAATGTGACTGTCACATTTTTTTAGTGTTATAATATGAAATATAGGTTTTGGTTTCGATCTCAGCTTGTATATTTTTCTTTTTTACTTACAAAAAAATGAACTGTTTAGAAAAAAACAATACTCATATGCACATGTCTCAGTTTCTTTCGTTTTTTTTTTGTTTTTTTTACTTCATTTTTTTTTAAAGGAATTTAACATTACGTTTAATACCAGGCAACGTCAGATACATCTGCTAGTTTTACAGAAAGTTAGGTCTGGTTCGAACTACAGTTTGTCCAAAGAAAACAGTCCTTTTTATGTCAGAATCGCATCACATTTTTAGAATTTTAACAACTGTTGTTAATAAAAAAAATCACTTATTCCACGTCATAAATTCATTTTAAATTCTAACGAGTGTTTATTTGAAAAAAAAAATATATATTTTTACAAATGCACCAAATATTTTTTCGCGTGCTTTACTTATATTTTTTCTAATCAATCATCTCCAGAAAGTCTTGAAATAAAGACGAAACATTGAATATATAAACATTTGGGTTTTCCCCCATTATCACATCACCTTGGAATATTATTTGCATAATTTTCATCACAGTTAGTTATGTGTATATGTTCCTAGTTTTCTGTGTATAGGATTCACTCCTAAACTAATTAACCAGTGAATTTTGATTGATACGGTTAAGAGTAATGTGAGTTTATATATATATATAATAATAATATAAAGTTGAATGTCTGTGTGTGTGTGTGTCTGGTCACGAATTGGTTAACTATTTTAAAAAACTGATTACATATAATGATAGAAGATGTATCGAGACACAGAAATGGGTATGTTTGATCTGGCAGAACGGTGGTTCATTAAAATTGTGGGGTCTGCGTTCGTGCCTGGTCTACAAAGTATGGAAATAAAAAAATAAAAAAAAACGTTTACAAGTGTTTCTGATATAGATGTCCATAATAATACTTTGATAAGTATGTTTTAACTTAAATAGGGATGGTATAATAAAATTGTGGGGTCTGCGTTTGCGCCTGGCCTCCATAGAATGGAAATAGGCACACACTTTAATAAAGACTTTTCATATCTATCTGCGTAAGTATACTTTGATAATTATGTTTGTTTGAAGAAATATGGTATAATAAAATTATGGGGTGTTTGTTCGCACCTGACCTCCATAGAATGGAAATATGTCACAAAGTTTAACAAGGTTTTTTAATATAGATCCACAGAATATTGTGATAAGTGTTTCAGTGTGGACAAGTATGGTATAATAAATTATGGGGTTTATCTATTTTATTTTTACTTTCATCATATTTTGCTTTGGTTTTGATACCCTCAAATTCACAACTCTTCCTTTTCATGAACCTATCATACTTTCATAAATCAGAATCCATTTTCTTTAGGCTGTTTTTGAACCCAGTCAACGATGGGTACTTTTGCTAGTGTGTGTGTGTATGTAATATATATATATATATATATATATATATATATATATATTTCCAAGGAACTCTGCCTTTTGGATTATTTTGGACCATTTGATTGAAATTTTAAATTCGACCGTTTTGGATTTTACCATTTTTGGATTTTTACCCTTCACCGGACTATCCATTCATGTGAAATCTTTTTATCATTTTTCTTTTGCCTCCTGTTCCCCTTACCTCACCCTTTTTTTTTTTAACCAAGTAAGATCTGTGACTTACTTGTAGTTTCATTAAATACTTTTATATGCAAAATCCGATCCTGCATTTTGCTAATTCCTGCCCTCTGATGAGAAGGAGAGTATTTCTTCGAAACTCCGCGGATTAATGACTATCCACTTATCCTGTGTTTCCTTTTTTAAAATTAAATATGTTTTTTAACTCTTTTTCAAGATGTCTTTTAACATGTTTTATTAATCATTTGTTCCTATTATAAGCTCTATTTCCTTTTCGGTTTTATTGAGCTTTTACATCTGGCTGAGTTTATTTTACTTGTAAATATTAACTCTTTAATATTTATAATATATTTTAAGTTTACCATTTTGATTACCTTGGTAAACTTATTGTAATTTTTATTTTATACACACACACACACACACACACACACACACACACTGACAGCTGGTAGCATCAGCCATAACTTTTCTATATCTCATTCCTTGACACAGTAACATTCATGATCTGTCTTCCAGATCGTCAGAACCAGCAAACCGCACATCTCGACCTATTTCTGACCGCAGTTCCTGAGGATTGTTACAAATGCTCATTGCTCTCTCAGGAATGCTGATCACACTGTGATAATTATAGAAATCAACCTAAACTCTCGACCCAAAGTTGGAGAGCCACTGCTCAAAACAAGGTTCTACAATGAGGCTGACTGGGATGCCATAAGAGATCACATCAGAGATGTTCCATGAGAAAATATCTTTTCTCTTCCGGATGAACAGTGCACAAATAAGACCACTGAATGGTTCAAAGCAGCAATTGAAGCACATGTTCTCACACGAAGTTCTATAGCAAACCTCATTCTCCCCAATAGTTTACATCTACTTGCGCAGCTGCCATTGCTCAAAGGCAACATGCATACTACAGGTTTATCTGACATAAATCCAGTAAAAATAGACAAAAAGTATATGGAAGCTAGAAATAATTGTAAGAAGGAAATAGTTACAATCAAGAGAGAATATACTGAAACCACCAGAAAACGCACTGAAGCACAGAAATTAGGAACTCGTGACTTCTGGAAAATCTATAACAGTGTAGTAAATAATAGGCAACAATTCCCCCACTTTCCAACAACCTTGAAGTTGTTTGCACGGCAATCGAAAAGGCCAATCTGCTTGCCCATCAGTTTGCCTGCAACTCTACTTTGGAAAGTCCAAGTATTTCGCAATTGTATTTTTGAGTGTCGTCTGCACTGAAAAGTGTAACATAGCACTGAATTTTACCAAGTACCTTATCCACTATGCCATGGGTTCTTCTGTTCAAGAAATTAACTTTACCCATTCTAGAATGCGTATTCTTCTAGTGTTTGTATAAGCAATTCTACCTCTTCACTTTAGCATAATCCCACCCCTTCACTGAAGTTCCTAGATGCCGGGTAGCCTTCTACTAAGAGTTTCTTTGTTTGAACGGCTAGATTTTGGAATTCTCTCCCTGTTTCCTGCTTGCTGGACTCTACTAATCTGCAGAAGTTTAAATGTAATGTGAACAGACATCTCACTGCTCAACTTCTCACAATCCTCTATTAGACACGACCCTTGTAATTCCTTACGTTTCATGTGACAATGTGCCTTGTTTGGGTTGAAAAAGTGTTTAAAAAAATTCTATTGTTTGTCTAAGAAATTTGAATCTCGGTTTCTAAGAAAATGTCTGAAAGAATTTTAGACATTTTAATTCGCTTTTCAAAACAAATTCAGTGGTCAGTCTGTTCTCGGCACCTTCATTTCTCAACCTCTTCTCTTGATTGCTTTTAGATGAAAGAAAAAAAACATTAAAGTCACTGATCTTCTCTTCAATTTCAACAAGTGTCACTTAAAATACTTTTTCTTTGTCATTGAACAACATAATACATTAACCGAGTTTAACTCCGTTGGAATTCTTTATTTCCTCTTTTTTTATTTTAAACCTCGTGTCATCTAATTGAATACGGTCAGCCATTTTGTTTCTTTGATAATAGCCGAGTTTTATATTTTTGATAAAGATAAGGAGGAAAAAGAAATTATTCATTCGATTTCAGAGCAATTTTTTTTTTTTCATGTAAGGGTCCTGTGGTTTCATACTATAAAATAACCCCAATTGAACTCTAAATTGCATGTCTTGTGTAATGATTATTGTTTACAAGCTAAGGTATTCAGTTCTTATTTGAACTTCGATTTAAAAAAAAAAATACAGACAAATATATGTACGCACCCCTCACGAAACGAGGATGTCATATTCCAAAAATCATGTAAATTGATCAAATATTTTTTTTTTTTTTTTTTTAAGAAAAACAAATTTTATTACGAAGTGAAATGTTTTTTTTTTTAAATTTTTTTTTTTATCTGCCATGTTTTATCGATAAAGGAAAGACCTCTATATTTGAACTATCAAGATCAAAATCAACCTTCTGATGGATACAATTCACTCTTAAAATCTATTTGATCAATGTATGTGATATTTGGAATGTGCGAAAAGTAACAATGGTTTAAAATGCCCCAATGCACAAACAACCGAAAATTTTGTACCGACCTTATATATATATATATATATATATATATATATATATATATATATATATATATATATATATATATATATAGTGTGTGTGTGTGTGTGTGTGTGTGATAAATAGCACCCTACCTGAGAATTCTTCCTTCAAACTCCTCGACAACATTCACAGGAAATATGAACTGGAACAAATACAGTAAGGACATTGTGAAGGTAGCTGCGAAGAAAGTGGGTTCCCTTTATCTTGCTAGAAACTACTCCCACCTAAGAGTATCCTGTACATCTCCAAAGCCATCATTCGCCAATGCATGGAGTATTGTTGCCACATTTGTGCTCGTCTCTCCCTCTTGGATAAAGTCCAAAAAAGAATCTCCAATCTTATAAGTCCTGCTTTGCCAACTAAGCTCCAGCCCCTGTCCCATCGCTGCAATGTTGCATGTTTGTACCTGTTTTACAAATATTTTAACGGTATGTGCTCTGAACTTGTACATATCTCTGACAAACCCACTTAGCAACAAAATCTCACCCCTTTACTATTGAAATTCCTAAATGTCAAAAAACTTTCTACTCAAATAGTTTCTTCCTTCAAACAGCTAGACTTTGGAATTCCCTTCTTGCTACCTGCTTCCCTCACTGTACCGATATGCAGAAGTTTAAATATAACATAAACCAACATCTAGTTAATCTTCCGTAAGCATGGTCCCAAATAGTAATCCTTACAGCCAAGTGGCGATATGCTGTGTTTGGGGTTAGGGTTAGATATGCTGTGTTTGGGGTGAGGGTTAGGGTTAGATATGCTGTGTTTGGGGTGAGCATAAAAAAAAACACACACACACATTTTCAATAAAGTTATTCAAAATTGCCACAACTATGGATTTAGTCTCCTCGTGGAGTTTGTATTAATGTATACTTTGTTTATATTTATTTATTTTTTTTTTTTATACATGGTAGTCACCACTTATCAAGGCCCGGAAGCCACTTGGGGATAAGGGTTATTGCGTGTACAATAATCAATGAGATAGTATTGTAGTAATAATTAGTATTGGGGATTTGATAAAGTGTCTTACTTAAGGGGGCGGTTCATCAGGAATTTGTTTATGTTGGACTTGAAGACATTCAAGTTGTAGTCAGGTGGGAAACAGGTAAACGGAAGAGAGTTCCACAGGCGTGCACTTCTAAGAATTCATGGAATTTACGTTTTGGTTTTGGTACAGATAAAGAGTGGGGAAACTTTTTGACAGTGGTTTCAACTAGACAGGTGTTTATCATAAATGATTGGCAAGAGGGGGGGGGGAGACCAGAGATTGGAGCTCAGAATCGCACTTGCCATGGAAATAACGATAAAACAAAGACAGGCTTGCAACGTCTCTTCTGTAGGAGAGAGGTTGCAGGAAAGAGAAAAGGACATCCCCCACTAAGCCACAAAGTTTATTTTATACTCTGTCAAGGCAGAATAGGCTGTTTTTAGCAGCTCCTGCCCAGATGTGGCAGCAGTACTCCATCCTTGGACGTACTTGGCTTTTATATAGATAAAGAATTGCATCAGCGGTGAGATATCTTCTGGATTGGTAGAAGGATCCTACCATTTTTCCAGCGACCTTGGCAACAGATTTGATGCAAGTGTTCCATTTCAGGTCAGGAGTAAAGGTCAAGCCCAGAAGCTTATCAAAACATGGAGCCTCACCCAGATGAGAGCCATTTCAATATTTTTCTGTAAATTTCTTATTGTTTTTTTTTGTTTTTTAAATATTTTTTTAATAATTTCTGAAAGTTTACAAATCATAACATTATTCTTTTTAATTAGAAGGAAAAAATTCAAATAATTCAAACTAACACCATGAATGCTGTCCGTTCAAACATTTTCTGCAACATTTCTTTCTCTTTTGTTTCTGAATTTTTTGAGATGAGATTATTCATAGTTGGATTTTTTTTTTTTTTTGACTATTGTTAGTTTTAGTGCTATTTTCACAACGTTTCAGCCGATGTGACCTCTAATCTTCAGGTTTTTCTTGTCATACACAGAATTTCGAACGGAACCTTTTACTTGATCCATGGGGGTAGCATGCTCTCGTTCTGTCAACCATGACTTTTAAATCCTTCACATTTGCCTTCTGATCTGAGTATCACCTGCACTGAGGATGGAGATGAGAACCATAGTCTGAATAAATCAAAATTATCAATCCTCATCTCAAAACTTTAAAAACATGAAATAGTTTAAAAGAAATAAACTTGTGTATTTAATGGAATATCTTTTAATAATGATGATTTTAATGGCGGTCAAAATTCCCAACATTAAAATTTGTCAGTGCAAATCTGATTCAACATATATATATATATATATATATATATATATATATATATATATATATATATAATAAAAAAAAAAAAGAAATGCAGGAATTTTTATGATGTACATATGTTATGGAACGAAGATGTATTCCAAAAATCACATAACTTGAGCAAGTAGATTATTCTCTAGAGAAAATACTTTTTTAAGGATTAATGTGAAATCAGTAACATTACAAGGCTGATCTCAACTTTTAATTATTGCCCCCCCCCCCCTTTTTTCCGAGATGGCGACGTGAGACAGTTCCTTTTTAGGTTAATCATAAGATATGATTTTCTTAGTTAAAAAAGTGATTTTTGGAATATGACCTCTTCATTCTATGATGTGTACGTGCATCAGAAAGATTTTTCTGTATTTTTTATTTATTTAGGTTGAACTGTGGACTTGCACCAATCTGTCTTGTATAAAAAGAACAAAATGAGTTAACCTCATTAGTTAAAATTCCTCAGAAAATCGCATCGCTTGTCGTGTTTAGAGGCGGAGGAGGTCAACTACTGCTCGCTTTTATCTGAAAGAAGTTTAGTCCCTGTTCCCCACCTTTTTAAAAAGGATTGCAAGACTGTTTATGGTGTCATTTGACCACTTAAAATATATCTCCTCCTGCCCCACCAACGCGTGACTAAAGATGGAAGTCAAGATATGAAACCCGCACATTCTTTGACCTTTTATTCCATTTCCAACCGACGATTGGC
>NC_136483.1:201730565-201958065 GCF_053919585.1 Euprymna scolopes
ATAAAAATGAAATGTAATATGTCCCCAGACGTACCTCTCCATCGTACAGTATATCGATACACTAAGGCTGACTGGGATAGCTTCCGTACATTTATATCTGATCTACCTCTGCATTCCATGTTTAAAAAGGATGTGTCCTCTATAGTATTAGACCTGACGGAATGGTTAATTGTAGGTAATGACCGTTTCATAACCTCGAAAAAGTTTCAGCAAAAACCTAACAGTCAGCCATGGTTCTCTCCAGAATGTGCTGCTGCCATTGCGCACAGAAATCACTTTTTCCACTGCTTCCAACGTAATAGATGTATGGAAACTAAAGCTGCTTTCAGGACTGCCAGCAACCATTGTAAGAAAGTAATAAAGAACGCAAGAGAGTTGTATGCTCAATCTGTTAAGTCCAAAGTAGCTGAGCAGCGGCTTGGTTCCCACCAGTTTTGGCAAATAGCAAACAGAATCCTGAACAGAAGCGTGTGCTCCATCCCAACTATTATCAATTGACCTGAGGTAATCTCGTCAGCATCAGACAAAGCCAAACTCTTTGTCAAGAACTTTGCAGCTAATTCTACCCTTTGCGACCAAGACCGCCAACCCCCAATATTTCCTCCTGTATCAGAAAACACGCTATGTGATATACGTATATCTGTACGTGATGTTGCCAAGCTAATCAAAAACCTTGATTCCAGTAAAGCAACTGGCCCTGACGGTATTCCAATTATAGTACTCAAAAAACTTCAACCTGAACTAGCGCCCATACTTACAAAACTGTTTAAACGTTATCTTAAGGAGAATAGTTTCCCATCTCCCTGGAAAATTTCATCAGTATGCCCTGTATTTAAGAATTCAGGTGATCGCTCATCCCCCTCTCAGTACAGGCCAATAAGTCTCCTGTGTGTCATGAGTAAGTTGTTGGAATCTGTGTTAAATACATCTCATATATATATATAAAAACCATCTCAACAACAAATATAAAAACCATTTCAACAAAAATAACCTTCTTAGTGACACTCAATATGGTTTCCGTTCTGCTAGATCTACAGCAGATGTGCTTACAGTTATATCTCATAGGATTAGCAAATCTCTTGACGGAGGCCACCTTTCTAGGGCAATTGCTCTTGACATATCTAAGGCCTTTGATAGGGTATGGCATAAAGGTTTACTTCATAAGATCTCTAGCTATGGTATAGCTGGAAATGTCTTCTCAATTATTAAATCATTTCTTTCTGATAGGTTCATAAGAGTAGTAGTTGAGGGGCAAAAATCAGAAGCTCACAGTATTAATGCCGGTGTCCCTCAGGAGTCCATCCTGGGCCCAACTCTTTTCCTGATCTACATTAATGATCTTCCAAATCACATCCTTACATCATTTGTAGACATTTATGCTGACGACACTACCATTTATGGTAGCACATCTAAGACAGTAAACGACCAAGTTCTCTCCAATTCTCTCTCCTCTGATCTTGAGCACGTAGTAAAATGGGGAAAGGAGTGGCTGGTTACTTTTAATGCATCTAAAACCAAGCTTCTCTCTTTACATCATCAACATTCTGATCCACATCTGGCGTCAATTGAAATGAATGGCTCTCGTCTTTAGGAGGCCTCAAGTTTTGACAAGCTTCTGGGATTGACCATTACTCCTGATCTTAAATGGAACACGTACATCAAATCTGTTGCCAAGGCCGCTGGAAAAATGGTGGGATCTTTCTATCGATCCGGTAAATATCTCACTGCTGATGCTATTCTCTATCTATATAAGAGCCAGGTACATCCAAGGATGGAATATTGTTGCCACATCTGGGCAGGAGCTGCTAGAAAGGACTTGTCCTGCCTTGATAGAGTTCAAAATAGACTTGGTAGCCTCGTAGGAGATGTCCTTTTCTCTTCCTTGCAACCTCTATCTCACAGAAGAGATGTTGCGAGTTTGTCTCTGATGTATTGTTATTTTCATGGAAGGTGTTCAACTGAGCTTCAATCTATGGTCCCCCCTCGCCAAACTTTCACAAGAAACACTCGTCTAGCTGTACACACTATCAATAATTCCCCCCACTCTTTATCTGTGCCTAAACCTAAACGTAGATTCCATGAACAAAGCTTTTTTCTTAGAACTGCACGCCTGTGGAATTGTCTTCCGTTTTCCTGCTTTCCGGCTGACTACAATATGGTTGTGTTCAAGTCTAACGTAAATAAGTTCTTGATGAGCCGTTCTATATAAGTTATCAAATTTACCAAATTTTCATTACTAATGATTACTATATTGTCCAATGTCTACCGTACACTCTTTAACCCTTATCCTTGAGTGGCCTCTTGGCCTTGATAAGTGGTGATGCCTTTGTAAAAAAAAAAAAAAAAAAAAAAGCTAGTGTTTACAGTCTTTACAGGACTGAGGAAATTTTCCAGAGTTTAAAATTAAATTTGAAATAAAACAAAAAAACTGAATCAATAAAATAATAAAAAAATTATTATTGACAAAGCCTTTGCAAACGATTGATGCATTCAATTAATCAAGTTTAATGTTTCGTATTTTTTTAAAAGAAATATATTGAAAAGGGTTGATATATCATAAATCAGGTAATCCTAATTATTTGTTTGGGAAGAACATCGAAACCATCATTAATGTTTAATTTTAACAAATTATCGAAAATGTTCAGAGTATTGAACTATCCCAATCTTATATTTTTCCATTATTTTATTTTGACTATTAATGTTAAGAAAAATTCAATTTCTTGAAAACATTAATGCATGACGAATTCCAAAAAAAAAATCTCGCTTGTGTGAATATGCAAAAGATTGCTCGAAGCCAATCTTTGTCAGTTATTTTTATCTAAAAGAAGTCCTGCCAATCATAATATTCAGTTTTTATACAAACAAATCTTAAACTCATGTTTTCATGCAAGTTAAAACAAAAAGTTTTTATAATTTTTTTTTGATAATACCATAACTTTTGCATCAAGTGCTATATAAAAAAAAAAGTTTTTATAATTTTTTTTTTTTGATAATACCATAACTTTTGCATCAAGTGCTATATAAAAAAAAAGTTTTTATAATTTTTTTTTATATAATACCATAACTTTTGCATCAAGTGCTATATAAAAAAAAGTTTTTATAATTTTTTTTTATATAATACCATAACTTTTGCATCAAGTGCTATATAAAAAAAAAGTTTTTATAATTTTTTTTTATATAATACCATAACTTTTGCATCAAGTGCTATATAAAAAAAAAGTTTTTATAATTTTTTTTTATATAATACCATAACTTTTGCATCAAGTGCTATATAAAAAAAAGTTTTTATAATTTTTTTTTATATAATACCATAACTTTTGCATCAAGTGCTATATAAAAAAAAAGTTTTTATAATTTTTTTTTATATAATACCATAACTTTTGCATCAAGTGCTATATAAAAAAAAAGTTTTTATAATTTTTTTTTGATAATACCATAACTTTTGCATCAAGTGCTATATAAAAAAAAGTTTTTATAATTTTTTTTTATATAATACCATAACTTTTGCATCAAGTGCTATATAAAAAAAAAGTTTTTATAATTTTTTTTATATAATACCATAACTTTTGCATCAAGTGCTATATAAAAAAAAAGGTTTTATAATTTTTTTTTATATAATACCATAACTTTTGCATCAAGTGCTATATAAAAAAAAATTTTTTTAATTTTTTTTTTTATAATACCATAAATTTTGCATCAAGTGCTATATAAAAAAAAAAGTGGTAGTAAGCAGGCAGACTCGAACCGAAGAAAAAAACGTGAAAAAAAAAAGTGATGTATTTGCTGTTGTGTCCATCACCAAACCAGAGGTGGCAAAGTTTTAAATTAAGGCTAGTCAATCGAAAAGAGGGCATGACTTTTGAAAATATCACCAAAAAAAGCGACCCCTTCCCATAGAAAAGTGTCCAGTTGAGGGTGAAGAAATTAATGTTTTTGGCGATTTTTTTTTTTTTTTCTTTTGATATTTGTCGTCCGAAGGGTCACGTTCAAAATTATACCGATCTCGTGAAAATCCGTCACCTCTGTCGAAAGTTTTAGGCAAACATACATGCATACATTTAAACACTGGTGAGATTTATATTATAGACTAGCGGGGGTGCCTGACGTTGCCTGGGTGTTTAGCGGTAAAAAAAAAAGTGATAGTAGGCAGGCAGGCTTGAACCGTGACATGAAGGCAGAAAAAAAAGGGAAAGAAAAGCTGACGTCTTACCGCTATGCTATGATGCGACAAGAAGTAAAAAGCGTTCAAATATAACAATGTCAATCAAAAAGTTGCCTTGCAGAAATGGATAAGTGAATGAGTTCACGCAGAAATGAATGTCTGGCTGTAAGCCAGTCAAGCTTTCTGTCGTATTTGTTTCCCCACGATGTTGGAGAAAACCAGCTCCCCACAAAAAGGAGGAACTGGCAGTGTCTTGATGAATAGCAATTGTCCGATATGGAGGGTATTCCCCACATTTTTTTTTTTTTTTTTTTTTTTTACACAGTGATCACCACTTATCAAGGCTCGGAAGCCACTCAGGGATAAGGGTTATTGCAAGTACATTACGTTAGTGTGGAGATTTGATGAAGTGTTTACTTAAGGAATTTGTTAGCGTTGGACTTGAAGACATCCAAGTTGTAGTCAGGTGGGAAGCAGTCAGACAGAACAGAGTTCCACAGGCGTGCAGTTCTAAGAAAGAAGCTTTGGTCGTGGAATCCACGTTTTGATTTAGGCACAGATATAGAGTGGGGGAAATTTTTCACAGTGGTTTCAGCTAGACGGGTGTCTTTCGTGAAAGATTGGCGAGGGGGAACCAGAGATTGGAGTTCAGACAAGCACCTGCCATGGAAATAACGATAAAACAAGAATAGGCTCGCAACATCTCTTCTGTGGGAGAGAGGTTGCAGGGTAGAGAAAAGGGCATCCCCCACTAAGCCACGAAGTCTATTTTGTACTCTGTCAAGGCAGGATAGGCTGTTTTTAGCAGATATGGCAACAGTATTCCATCCTTGGACGTACTTGGCTTTTATATAGATAGAGAATTGCATCAGTAGTGAGATATCTTCTGGAGCGGTAGAAGGATCCCACCATCTTTCCAGTGACCTTGCCAACAGACTTGATGTACGTGTTCCATTTCAGATCAGGAGTAAAGGTCAAACCCAGAAGCTTGTCAAAACACGGGGCCTCACCCATCCATCACAATTGATGCCAGCTGGGGATCAGAGCGTTGATGATGTAAGGATAGGAGTTTGATTTTGGATGCATTAAAGGTAACCAGCCACGTCTTCCCCCACTGAACCACGCGCTCGAGATCAGAGGAGAGAGAATCAGAGAACTTTGTCATTTACAGCCTTTGATGTGTTGCCGTAGATGGCCGTGTCATCAGCATAGATGTCAACGAATGATTTAAGTATATGTTTAGGGAGGTCATTGATATAGATCAGGAAAAGAGTTGGGCCCAAGATTGACCCCTGAGGGACTCCAGCATTTATATTGCAGGCCTCCGAAATCTTGTGAAGTAGAACCTTATGCCATTCCTTGTCGAAGGCCTTTGATATGTCAAGAGCAATTGCCCTAGAAAGGAAGCCTTTGTCAAGAGATTCACTAATCCTATGGGATATAACCGTCAGTACATCTGCGGTAGATCTTGCAGAGCGGAAACCATATTGTGTGTCACTAAGAAGGTTGTTCCTGCTGAGGTGGTTGACTATTTCTCTATTTAATATGGATTCCAGCAACTTACTCATGACACACAGGAGACTTATTGGTCTGTACTGAGAGGGAGATGACTTATCACCTGAATTCTTAAATACAGGGCAAACTGATGAGGTCTTCCAGGGAGTCGGAAAGCACTTCTCCTTAAGGCAGCGCTTAAATAGTTTCGTAAGTATGGGAGCAAGTTCTGGTTGAAGCTTTCTTAACACTATAATTGGGATGCCATCAGGGCCAGTTGCTTTACTGGAATCTAGGTTCTTGATTAGCTTGGCGACCTCATGCACGGATATTTGTATGTTACCTAGCGTGTTCTGTGTTATAAGAGGAAATATGGGGAGTTGATGGCCTTCGTCGCATAGGGTAAAATTAGCTGCAAAGTTCTTTGCAAATAATTTGGCCTTGTCTGACGCTGACGAGATGACCTCTGGTCCATTGATAATGGTTGGGATAGAACCCACACTTCTGTTCAGGATCCTATTTGTTATTTGCCAAAACTGGTGGGAACCAAGCCGCTGATCAGCTACCTTGGATTTAACAGACTGGGCATATAGCTCTCTTGCATTTTTTATTACTCTTTTACAGTGGTTGCTGGCAGTCCTGAAATCAGCTTTAGTCTCAGTGCATCTATTACGTTGGTAGCTATGGAAAAAGTGATTTCTGTGCGCGATAGCAGCAGCACATTCTGGGGAGAACTATGGCTGGCTGTTAGGTTTTTGTTGGAATTTTTTAGATGGTATGAATTGGTCTATGCCTACAATTAACCATTCGGTCAGATCTGATACTATAGAGGACACTTACTTTTTAAACATGAAGTGCAGAGGTAAATCAGATATGAATATACAGAAGCTATCCCAGTCAGCCATAGAGTATCAATATACAGTACGGTGGAGGGGTACGTCTGGGGACTTCTTACATTTCGTTTTTATCTTAACTGATACGACAGAGTGGTCGGAGGATCCCAGAGGAGAATGAACGGAACATGAACATAGCTCAGAGGAAGTTGAGAGAAAAAGGTCTAGGAGGCTTGCATATTGACCAGTGTATCGGGCACACGGGTGGGTTCGCAAACAATCTGAGCGAGGTCATAAGCAATGGCAAAATCATGACAAAACCTCCCCTCATCGTCTGTCTTATTTGAATGGGTCAGCCATTCCATGTTATGGACGTTGAAGTCACCACAGATGTGGATGTTAGCCGAGGGATGTGCAGGCAGTATGTGGTCTATTTTCTCAGATATGCTCTTAAAGATAGTAACTCCGCTGTTGTGGGGCCGATAGAGGGCAAATATAAATGCAGTGGTGTTAGCAAGTGCAACCCTGAAGCACATATAGGGTAAATTAGGATCTTCTCTAGAGATATCCCTGCCACATGGGAAGCCATCCTTAATGTAGGCACATATTCCATGCCCATGACGATCTTGGGGGT
This sequence comes from Euprymna scolopes, assembly GCF_053919585.1. Lineage (NCBI taxonomy): Eukaryota > Metazoa > Mollusca > Cephalopoda > Sepiida > Sepiolidae > Euprymna > Euprymna scolopes. The sequence continues at coordinate 201,737,689 of NC_136483.1, forward strand.
CAGATTTAGATGTTAAATTAGAGTGTCCGTTAATTATGAACTCATCTAGGGAAGTGGTTGGCCCTATTCCAGTTTTGCATAGAAATAATATGTTCGGTTTTGTCTCCTGTAATTGGGTTTCAACCTCTGGAAGGTTGGAATGTAGACCCCTGATGTTGGAGAAGGAGACCTGGTAGTAGGGGTCTACGTTGGAAGATGGTGTTTTAGGTTTAATCGAGTTTTTATTCTGGAGATATTTCATGTTGAGGTTTTGGGATTTGTGGAATAGGTCGGCATACTTGGTTAGAGCAGTACAGAGAGGGAAGGTAAGAGAGAAAGCACACGAAAAGGTAAAGCCGTAACAATTACCCACTAGTATGACATCGAGAGGCCCCACGAGAAACTACTGCATGGTCCAGATCCACTCACCAAATGGCAATACAGCAGTTCCAGTACTTTGCGCCTGCTGATAGGACAGCCTCCTTAGTGGTTAATCCAAGGTTCGGGTCCCTGACTATCAGGCGGATAACGTCAGCCCAGACAAAACGTTTACCTCCAGCACCCTTACTAGTGACATGGCCACAAGGACAGACAGAGACAGAAAAATTTCCGACATCTCAGACTACTGGTCACCAAGTACTACCGACCTTTAAGCAGCTTTTTCTTCACCCTTTGTCAGAAAAATCACTCATTGAATGAGGACTGAGGGGCAAAAAACTAGTAACTTTGTCGAGAAGCCTTTTTTGGACATACACAAATGCACGTGCCCATTTTGCCTTTGACTAAAAGGGGTACCCGGCGTTGCTCAGGTGTTTGAGGTGTGTGTGCTCTTACATAAAAAAAAAAAAAGAAGAGTTTTGGTAGGTAATTAGGATCGAACTCGAAGCCCTGAGGCGAAGTTGGAAAAAAAAGTGAGACATTAACCGCTCGGCCAGCAAGAAAAAGTAAGTGAAAGACGTTTTAATTTATTTAAATAGAATTGACAGGTGCCCGCTTAATGAGGTCAAATAGAAGTTGCGGAGTTAAGATTTAAATTAAGATTTAAGTTAAGATTTACAATGACGTAAGCAATGGCTATTCAGTTTCGTTTTTTTTTAATACCGAATAGCGAAAGAAACACGCAGCGATCTAAAATTCTGGAAAAAAATAGCGTTTAAATGTCGGGCAAATTAAATACACACGCGGCCCCCATTAAGTCGTACATATTATCATGTAGACAGCATATAAAAAGTTTTAAGGAGTGAGCTGACTGAAAAGCTCGGCGAAAAAAAGCCTTTGGCGGACATACAGAAAAATTCTCACACACACACACACTAACACATTTTCACTTTTATATATATATATATATATATATATATATATAGGTATAGATATAAATATTGTCATTTTTTTCTTTTTTTTTAAGTAATGTTGTCATTAGAAATATAAAGATCTCTTTTCTGACTGCATAAGATGTTAAGTTAATACACAACTACATGAAATATGGATATGCAGTGAATGAAATTCAGTGTTTCATGTGAGCATCAAGCAAGTGGGCTAATGATTATATTGCTATGAAATTGTAGTCCCCCCCCCCTCTATTTTTGTACCCTGACTCTCATGGGGAAAACAAAATGTGTGTGTGTGTGGGGGGGGGTCTCGTTGATTCGTGTGGTTGTGATCGTCTCGTCTGTTTAACAAGATGAATAAACCACTCATGCATGAAAAACAAAAGTAGACTTTGCTGAATTCTTCAAGGTTTTATTGGAGTGAAACTGACTAATGTTTAAATTTTTATCTAACAAAATAGTTCAGACGGACAGACATTGGTAACGATAACAGACATTGGTAACGATAACAGACATTGGTAACGATAACAGACATTGGTAACGATAACAGACATTGGTAAAAATCAGCTTTGATTATTTCTACATTGCATGTTGATTAGCTAAACTTCCAATCGAAAGACTGAACTGAAATCCTTGGTTTTCACTCACGTGATTCATGTTGTCATCGTGTGTCTGTTTTGTTTAAAGTTTGTTCTGTTGACTCGTTTCCTCACGTCACCCATCTTTGGGTACAATTCTGTTTGCAGCAAGGTCATCCTGACATGTACTAATGTGACCTTTACCAAAATTCACACCAATCACTACTTATTGATATAGAATCTCAAACCGACGACTAGAAATGATGAATAAATACCAAATGCCTCGCCGACCTTCAATAAAAATGTGTTGTTGTGATGGGAAGCATGCGTACACAAATCAGATGTTTAGACTGTGCGGCGGTCATTATGATCGAAAGCAACGAACAACTTCTCTATTGATGGCAAAAAATCTTCACTGAAGATTTTTATCGACACTCGTTATGGCAATTTGGATTTTGCAACGAAAACTAATTTGAGCTGAATGAATCGGCGAAATACACCAATGAATTATATTGAGTTGACAAGAAAGTTCTTGCAGTTTTTAACTTTTTAATTCCGGTAAACATATTTCAGCTCAAACAAAAAATTATTGATCGAAATAACCTTTATTAGAATAACACACGTTTGCCAATGTAAAACAAGTTTATTTGTGCCAGTAACATAAAAAAAGCTTGTTTTCTGGTGGTGATAAAGTCGTTGAAAGCATTTTTGATATCGTTTAGGTTTTTGAAGCATTTCTCATGCAGAAAGTTGTCAAGATGTTTGAAAAAGTATTAGTCAGTTGGTGAGAGGTCTGGAAAGTATGGTGGATGAGGCAGTTTCATAGCCCAATTCGTTCAGCTTCTGCAGGATTGGTTAAACAACGTGCAGTCGAGCATTGTCATGGAATAGAATTGGGCCTTTTCTGTTGACAAATCCTGGGTGTTGTTGTCGAAGTTTCTGATGCATTTCATCCATTTGTACTTCCCTGCCGTAATGATTTTGCCAGTATTTAAACAAACTTAATAGATGAGACCAGTCGCAGACCACCAGTCAATGTGACCCTCTTTTAGTGCTACTCTGGCTTCGGGAAGTTTTTGTGAAGCTTTGTCATTCAATTCATCAAATTATCAAGTTTTTTGTTTTTCTAAACCCTCAAGAGGTTGGAAATCGTCATATACGTTGAAGCAAGTTCTCAAACAGTTGTGTATGGATTGGCTTCAACTAAGGCTCTTAATTGATCGTAATCAACAAAGCTACACTCACCATCTTCAAGATTTGTCGCCACCACAAAATTTCTTGAACCATCATTGTGCTGTGCGGTCAGTAGTGATTCCTGAGCCAAACGCTTTATTGATATCGCAAGCTGTTTTAAAAGCGTTTCGGCCTAGCTTGAATTGAAACAAGAAAATTGTGCGAATTTGCTTTTTTTTTTTTCCATCTTGTATTCATTAAACGATTAGATAGAGCGACAAACGCTCTTTAAAATAATATATAAAGTAAAGGTATTATAATGAAAACTTATTTAAAAAATACATCATTTGAAATCAAAATTCAGCAAGAACTTTCTTCTCAACCTAATATTTAAAAGCTGATTTATCTGGAATGTTTGTCTACAACCACTTGTTTGAGATACTGCCCCTTTTCCGCTGCAGGCACAATACACAAGATCGCGCTGCTTCAACTGGCGTGGGTGGCCGTTATTAGCGTTTGGTGGAGGGGGAGGGGTGTTAATTACTATGAAAATTTGGTTCAATGTATTCTTTTTTCATATCCTCTTCTCAATTGAAAAAAGTTCAGATGAGACTTATTTATGGTTGGAGGTTGAAGTTGGGGGTGATTCACAATAAATTCAACGGGTTGCACTCATTGAACTTGCTGACATTTAGGTACTTTCAAACGATTGTGAAAAACGAAAAAAAGCCAAGTACGTCCAAGGATGGAATACTGTTGCCATATCTGGGCAGGAGCTGCTAAAAACAGCCTATCCTGCCTTGACAGAGTACAAAATAGACTTCGTGGCTTAGTGGGGGATGCCCTTTTCTCTACCCTGCGATCTCTCTCCCACAGAAGAGACGTTGCGAGCCTATCCTTGTTTTATCGTTATTTCCATGGCAGGTGCTCATCTCTCTGGTCCCCCCCTCGCCAATCTTTCACGAAAAACACCCGTCTAGCTGAATCCACTGTGAAAAATTTCCCCCACTCTATATCTGTGCCTACATCAAAACGCGGATTCCATGAACAAAGCTTCTTTCTTAGAACTGCACGCCTGTGGAACTCTGTTCTGTCTGCCTGCTTCCCACCGGACTACAACTTGGATGTCTTCAAGTCCAATGTTTACAAATTCCTAATGAACCGCCCCCTTAAGTAAACACTTCATCAAATCTCCACACTAACGTAATGTACTTGCAATAACCCTTATCCCTGAGTGGCTTCCGGGCCTTGATAAGTGGTGATCACTGTGTAAAAAAAAAAAAAAAAAAAAAAAAAAAACGGAGCGCATAATCCTGTGACGTCAGACTTGTGTTAACTAGACGAAGTATAGAAAAGCAGAAGTGACTTAATGATTTTTTAAAACCTTTATCTTTAAACTGCAATTAATTAATCTTTGTTGTAATTTTGTTAGGTTTTAAGATTTACAGTTTAATGATTATAAACATTTGTATATTACACATGAAAAACAAATACCGGTTTTCATACTTTATTTGGTAAAATGAAACCAACTGGAGATCGTGGTCATTTACAAAAAGTTTATTTTTTGTGCAATACTATTTTCAAATCGGTTTTAATCTGGCGATAAAATAGCTGGCAAGAGTCGTGTTTACATTATAACTTGATATTAAAAAAAATTAAACACCTTTAATTAAAAAATCTGTTGTAACGGAACATTTTGAAATAATGGAATTTTAATGGTTTTTAATCTTTAAAAAATTAATTTTTAGGAAGTTTCTTATTCTTGACAATTCAACTGATTATAGTATATATTAATTCGAAAAAAACGCTATTAAAATATATGAAACATTGAAACTTATATCAATTTTTTAAATTGCAACATCAAGGTAAGTTTTTGTTCAATATGTGTATTTAAACTTTTAAAAAATATTTTCTTTACTTATTTGAACTCTTGTTTCATAATAAATAGAAATTTCGATAGATTTAAATATATTTTGTTGAGATTTCGAAAAAATAAATATGGGGGTGGTGGACACGAACTTTAAAAAAATATTTCTCCTCGTAAAAATATATTACGGAAATTGCATTTTATATGTAATTTCATTCTAAAATGGATAAGTATCGAAAATTTCACGAAAATCTGACCATTAGTTGATTTTTGCTAGATTTGTTAAACACGGGTATGTTTTCACGTTCGGAATGTCTACTACATGGGAACGTTATTTTAAAGCGTCAATTATGTAAACACGATTTTTGTTTCGCAATTTCATTGTTTTCGTACGATGAAAAATTTTTTTAAAAATTATTACTGGTTTGTCTTGCCCTTCTTTTAAATGGTTCAAAAGTTATATTGGTAATATTAATTTATAATAAAGTTATATTGGTAATATTAATTTATAATAAAGTTATATTGGTAATATTAATTTATAATAAAGTTACATGGTTTTACATATGGGAGGGGGGTAATTCTATGGTGAATTTTGGCACTGACATTAAATAATTGTCATGACCTGATAACATTACATGAAGTTTTCACAGCCATTCATCCGCCCACGTGCGTGTGTGCAAAAAAATTCATGAATAAACTTTTGTACTTCAGCACGTGTGTGTACACACACACACACACACACATGTGTATACATATGAATTTCTGTGTGTATACAGATGTGTGTGTCTGTATATAGATATATAAACACGCGCAATGATTTTCTTTTTCCCTTATTTAATCCAGATGATAGGCCGTGTATTGTTTGTGTGGTAGCTGGGTACCCCCAAGCAATTATCTGGACTGGAAAACTGGAGAGGTGAGGGCATAGACTTAAAATGTCCTTTGGTTGGAGGAGGAGGAGGAGGAGGAGAGGGGATGAAAACAATTCCTCCCTTATTTTCTTCCCTTTCTCATTGCAGTCCACAAATTATCAGCAAAGGGAAAATCTTTTCTCGATTTACAATTTTAGCTAAAAATTATTTTGTTGACACTCGTCCTTCTATGTGTTACGTGATTGCATAAACGATTTAATCCACAGGGCTTGGAATAAACAAATAAAACCACAAAATGGAAAAATGAAACTGTCAAAGGTGACCACCTGTCGCTTGTATCGTCTTAACATCCGAATTTCATCATGCTGCTTTTTATTATATATATAAAAGTGAAATTGCCTGTGCGTGTGTGTATGTCTATGTGTGTACATTTTCCTACCAAACTACTCTGTCAATTTTCAGTCTACAGATTCGAGCTTTGACATAAGGGGTATTGAAATTTGGGAAAATCTTTATAATCGGTTTTCAGCCAGAAATTTGACTGTCAAAATGTCTGTTCAACGATTTGACCTTTGAAAACTCTATCAAACTCCTCTGCTAATTTTGGGTCTAAACACTTAAAATTTTAGATGTAGGTTACCTGGACATGAGTCAAACTTTTTAATATATATATATATTGACAGGAGTTTGGTAGATGCAAAGGTCAACTCTTTCAACTTTGACCTCTTGGCAGCTAAATTTTCGACCAAAAACTAACTTAATATAAATGTCTGAATACCTTTTATGTAAAACTTCAAATTTTGTTAGACCAAAAATTGGGTGAGTAATTTGGTAGAGACCACAGAGCTAAATTATTTTTAACCTTGACCCCAATTTTCACCCCTTAAGATTTAATGTTTTGGACTCCAATTAAATTAAAAAGTTTGATGCATGTCTAAGTAACCTACATTTAAAATTTCAAATGTTAAGACCCAAAATTGGCAGAGAAGTTTTCAAAGGTCAAATCATTGAACTTTGACCCCTTGACAGCCAAATTTCTGGCCGAAAACTGATTAAAAAGATTTTTCCAATCTTCAGACTGAAACTTGACAATAGTTTGGTAGGGAAATGTATTCTCACAGACGATTTCACTTTTATAGATACAGTAGAACCCCAGGATACGACATTAAAAATTAGTAACAAAATACAGTACAGTATATATAATAAACATGTATATAATCAAATAACATTATAAACAACACTGTAAGGCAGGGCAAATACCGTAACCAGGGGCCGGAAAAACATTGTATTCCACATCGTAACCCGAAACAACCAACCAACCAACACACACATACATATATATATGTATATATATATAAATAAAAACACACTCATATATATAAACGCACACACATATATATATATATAGCTTGCATGTGCAGATCATAATATAACATATCAATCTGACAGACATTAAAAAACATTTAAAAATGTTTAGATTTCAACATTTCTCGCTGTTAATGATGGCCGAATGGATTTGGTCCTTGCGAACAGTCAAAGATGGCTTTGGTGCTGAGTTCGAATCGTGATACCCTGCACTGATGATTCCCTAAAGGATGATACACTAGTGGCTGTAGATATTTAATGATTATTATAATAAATAATTATATATATATATATATATATATATATAACAAAAGTCTATATTCCAAATTTCAAGATGTTAACCATCTTACTATTTATTCCTTAAAGTATGTTGATGTACACAATTCTTGACAGCACCTATACTGTTGTGAAAAATCATTCATTTAATTATAACAATGAATTTATTTTGCCCTTAACTCATCAGAAGAAAAGGCACTTATCAATATTAAAAGAAAATAAATGTATATGGGCATGGTTATGAAATCTGAAAATTAGGAGACAACCCCAGGATACGGCATTAAAAACTAGTAACAAAATAAAGTACAGTATATATAATAATACATGCATATAATCAAATAACATTATAAATAACAATGTAAGGCAGGGCAAATACCGTAACCAGGGTCCGGAAAAACATTGTATTCTAGGGTCTAATATATATATATATATATATATATACATATATATATATATGTATGTGTGATCGTTTATGTATATTCATGTTTATTTAATTTATTTATTTATTTATTTTCTATTGTTTTTGTTAGTTTTAAAACTATTTTGTAAATTTTATCTTGTGAACACAGTTGTTTGCTATTTCTCTTCTACAGTTTAATAGATGTTGGTGTTCTTTAAAGTACATGATAGCAAATTTTTCATGAAGGCATAATCTACATGGGTCGTCTAGGTCCCTACACGTGGTAGCTTGTCTTATTATTTTCCATTTGACTACTGGCGAATGTCCACCTTCCTTGAGTTCCAAGTATTTGCTAGCATTGTTTTGATACGGTGTTTTTTTATTGTTGAATGTACATTGTGGTCATAATATCGAGTTTTGAAATCTAAGGATGTCATACCTACATAATATTTCTTGTTATTCGGGTTTTCTTTCACAAATATTGTGGCCTGGTAAACTATGCTTTTGGTTAGACATTTATTTGGAAGTGGGCAAAGTGTGTGGTGTCTACAGTTTCATTTATCTTGTTCGTTATTAGTGTTTTTATTTCTAGTATGGTTGTTCTTGTCCGGGGTTGGATTATTATTATTATTTCTGCTAGTGTTAGTTTTATTTTTGTCATGATGTCTACTTTTTTTATTGTTTATTTTGTTGTTGTTTACATTGTTTTTATTGAATATTTTGTTATGTGCTTTAATTATCATCTCTAAATTTTCGCAACAGCTGTAGGATAACTTTAAGGTATTTTTATTGAAAATTTTGTGTAAGGGGTCGGTTGCGGGAAAGTGTTTTTCAATAAGATCTAGAAATTTCTTGCCAAGTTTTGTTTTTAACATTTGATTGTATGGGGCCGTATACCAAATTATAGTTCTTTTTCTTCTATTTTTAATTTTATTATAGTTATTGGTGTTTTGTTGATTATATTTGATATCGATATTTTTGTATCCACTATTTTTTTAGGGCTGTTTCATAGATATTGGTTGACCTGTTAAATGCATTTTCATCGCTTGAGTTATTACTGAGTCTACTTACGATCGAGTTAGGAATCTGTTTTATAATTGATGGTGGGTGATTGGACTTAGGGTTTACATATATTGGAGTAGCGTTATCTTTTAAGTAGGGTTCATATGTGTTTTTATCTAAATTTAACGTGACGTCCAGGAAGTTTGTTATTTTTATGTTAGCTAATACGTCTGCTTTTAGGCCTAATTTTTTCATTTCCTTGTGTATGATTTTCTTAAAGTTATCTGCCTGGACTTTGTTGGAGTTTTTTATTATAGCTAGTCCGTCATCTCTATATAGGCCGATATCCATAGTATCAAATATGCTTGTGAGGGTATATAGAATGAATAATCCCACAAGATCTGATGCCTATGCAGAATCCCTATTTCTAGTTTAGTTGGGTTTATCAAGCAGGTGCTAGGATTATTATTAAAGTCCCATTTGTGGTCTTTAAGCAGATTGATTTGGCGATGGGTGCCAGGGATTCTGCATAGGCGTCAGATCAGATATCCAGGCTAAATGGAGCACACACAAAGGAACAAGTCAACCAGAGGTCAAATAGGCCTTTGTCCAATAAGTCCATGCTCATTGGCTGATAGGAAGGGCGCGGTAGATACTAGAAAGCTGATTGGCTAACTAAAATCTCAATAGAAGATGCGTATATAAAAACGACAAACAACCACAAAATTCGCGCATAAGTCTGAAGAGTCCTAGAGTGGATGAAACGCGGAATATTCAGTGTAGCTTAATCGCCATATATATTTTATAACTTACTATATATATATATATATATATGATTAGTTTTTTTGGAAAAAGAATTCCAGCAGAGTGCTCAATTAAATACAGATTTTGAAGTTTTTATACATAAGGAAAGAGATTTTAAAATTAAATGGGGTTCAAATTAAAATCGATTCATATAAAAAAAAAAAAAAAACATTTTTTCGAAATTAGATCTTAAATTTAAATAATTCAAAGTTGAAAATTAGGTATTACATTACCCGATATATCTATATATATATATATATATATATATATATATATATATATATATATATATAGATATGGATAGATAAAAAAAAAAAAGAAAAAAAAAAAAAAAAAAAAAGGGGGGGGGGGATTAAACAAAACGAGATTTGAACGTGGATTCGCGAGGTATATATACTTCACACTTCCGGTTATAAGATAGACGAATATTGGCTGAAGAGAGCTCGATAAGGATACCTTAAACGGGCCTTATTATCGGACTTGAAACCGACGGTACCAATGACCTGTCTCAACTAACAACTTTCTGTACACAAAATATATATATATATATATATATATATATATGGAGCATTTTTTCTTAAGCATATTTCATTAAGTAGACGTTTTTTGTCTATTAATTCTATTTTTGATTCTTTCCAAATATGTTTCACCCTTCCATGTTTTATTGTCATTGAAATCTATGAAATCACCCATTTTTCAATCAAATCTGGACAAAGCAGGAGAGGGAAGGGCGGTAGCTCTAGATATATCTAAGGCTTTTGACAGGGTATAGCATGAAGGTCTTTTCAGGAAAATCAGATTATACGGTACACTAGAAGAATACATAACATAATTAAATCCTTCTTAGATAAGAGAAAAATCCAGGTTGTCCTCGACGGTCGTACATCTAAACAATATGATATAAATGCAGGAGTACCTCAGGGATCTATCCTTGGACCTCTATTATTCCTAATATTCATAAATGACGTTCCTAACTAAATTGTCGATGACACTACGCTCTATAACAGACACGAGAGGAAAACAAATGAACACATATCTAAAGAAATGGCAGAAACACTAGAGGATGACCTCCAATCTGTAGTGGAATGGGGACAAAAATGGATGGTCACATTCAATGCTGCCAAGACTAAACTTGTTTCCTTCAATAATTACAATAAACCTTCTCTGCCACTAATAGCAATATTCAAAGACTCTTTATCTGAAAGCACATCTTTTAAACTCCTCGGCCTAACGTTCACAGGAAACATGTGTTTGAACAATTACATTGAGAGCATTGCCAGGACTGCTGCGAAAAAGGTACGTTCTCTCTACCATACTAGAAAGCTACTAACGCCCGAAAGTCTGTACCTCGATAAGGCCACCATTCGCCTATGTATGGAGTATTGTTGTCATATTTGGGCTGGTGCATCTGCTACTAGTCTATCACTTCAAGATAAGGTTCAAAAGAGTCGCCAACCTGATAGGCCCTGAACTGTCATCTAAGCTTCAGCCTCTGTCCCATTGACGAGATGTTGCATCCCTCTGCCTGTTCTACAAATACTTGAACGGTGAATGCTCTCAAGAACTGCAAGCACTTGTACTCACTCTACGTAAATACCCCCCGATAAGCAGCAAAATCCCACCCCTTCACAGTTGATATCCCTAGATGTAAGAGAGCCTTCTACTCCAGTAGTTTCTTCCCCAGAACTGCTAGACTTTGGAATTGCCTTCCGGGTTTTGCTCCCCCAACTGTACTGACATGCAGAAGTTTAAGTGTAACGTGAACCAACATCTTGCTGCACAACTCCCCACATAATACTCCTGTAACTTATGTCCCTAATAATAGCCCCCTACATCAAAGTCGCAATGTACCTTGTTTGGGGTGAAAATGAAATAAAAAAATATTTTAAATCGATTGATTGCTATCTCTATTTAGAACCCCATCCTGATGCACCGGGACGCAACTTCACATTGCTCCCCATATTTAGTCCATAATACATTGCACTGTAGTTGATTTTATAAAATTATTCATATAAATAATGGCTAGAATAAAAGTTTAAGATGCAGAAGTTGAGTATCATGCTTCAATTTCAAACATACCCTTGAGATATCAAAGAATGCAGAATTTGTTCATTGTCGACTTGGCATGTCGGGTTTAAGTTCTGTTGGGGCTGCTGCATCACTTTCGTTAATATCCATATGAGAGCAATGTTTTACTTGTCACAGAAAGATGAAATTAAAATTATAAATTTAGCAAACGTGTTCAAGGAAGTGACGTCATGAATAGAAAACAGAGACCGGATGTGACTACAAAAACTATTTGAATCTAATCTTTTAGCATTGGTGTCTAACATAGAACGGGCATGTTTTTTTTTTTTTTAATTTTCTCTTCCATAGGGAACTGGGTGTGTAAAATGATGGTATATTGTAAAGATACTAAGGGTAATTTAAAGAATAATAAAAAAAGGATTTTTAAACCTGCAAACGAAGTATTAACAACTATTACAACTGCTGCTACAAAAGTGAAAAATGTGCAACCACTTTTACAAAGAAAACTTGATAGATTGTTATGTTATGATACGAACCGATATATCCTTTCTTCAGTTATCCATTGAATAGTAGGGTAGACTAGTCCAAGAGAGATCTACGAAAATGTCATTATTTTGAACTTAAGGTGAGAGATTTTCTTCTTTTTTTTTTACTTGGGAGTCACCACTTATCAAAGTCCAAAAGCCACTCAAGGATAATGGTTAATGAATGTAAGATGGTAGTGTAGTAATCGTTAATGACGTAAATTGGGTAGAATTTGCTTATTTATGGGGACGGCTCAAAAAGAATTTTACATTGGATTTGAAGGTTACCATGTTGTATTCAACCAGGAATCAGGCCAGTGGAATAGTGTTCCATGGGAAAGAAGCTTTGTTCATGGAATCTGCACTTAGATTTAGGCACATTTAAAGAGTGGGGGAAATCGTTTATAGTGATTGTAGCTAGTTAAGTGTTTTTTGTTAGAGGGGGAATGATAGATTGAAGTTCAGTCGAGCACTTATGAAAATAATGAAGCAGAGAGGCTTGCAACGTCTCTTCTGCGCGAAAAAAGTTGCAGGGAAGAGAAAAAGGCATCACTTACTAAGTTTCAAAGCCGGATAAGGTGCATTGAGCAACTCCTGCCCAGATGTGGCAAGAGTACTCTATTTTAGGACAAATCTGGCTCTTACAGGTAGAGGATTGCACCGGCAGCAGTGGAGTGGTTGAATGACAGATTGGCAAAACTTCTATTTTGAATTTAAATATTTGTGCTTCAAATGAAATGTGAAACTCATCACAAAAAGTGGCACACCTAGAATTTGTTTCTTTTAAAATTGAGAGAAAAGCAAAGCAACTCCATTTGATGGTCGCAAATACTGTACGAGTAGATAATTACTTAGATTACTATAATTTTGTATCGTGCCACAATGAGTTTGGACTTCATAGAGAGGCAATTCTCTTGCGGAAGTGATACACAATATTAATTAATGGTAGATAGCTGCTTTCAATTAGGTGGAGAGGCACGTCATATCTACCTCCCCACTTTTATTGTGTGTGTAATTTAACTCTCTTATGAAATGTTAGTATTGGCGACATGAATTGTTTTTAAGCAAATACAAAATTAGCTGAAACTTTTTGCGTATCTCATTTGCGTTAAACAAATTGATATTAAGAGTTTTAAGTTACTGTAAATATCGGTTTTGAGCAAAGTGGCCACCTTTTTTAGCCATATGAAGTAAACAAATGACTAAAGATGGTTACTTTAGTCAGAACCAATATTTATGGTAACTTAAAAATGCTCATCAGTAGCCAAGTTATTATTTACCATAGTTAAATCACAAGTTTAGTAAACCAAAATAAATTGTTTTTGATTAATTTTCCAATTATATTTGTTTAAAAATAATTTATGAAGAAAATTATATTTGTTTAAAAATAATTTATGGAGAAAATTATATTTGTTTAAAAATAATTTATGGAGAAAATTATATTTGTTTAAAAATAATTTATGGAGAAAATTATATTTGTTTAAAAATAATTTATGAAGAAAATTATATTTGTTTAAAAATAATTTATGAAGAAAATTATATTTGTTTAAAAATAATTTATGAAGAAAATTATATTTGTTTAAAAATAATTTATGAAGAAAATTATATTTGTTTAAAAATAATTTATGAAGAAAATTATATTTGTTTAAAAATAATTTATGAAGAAAATTATATTTGTTTAAAAATAATTTATGGAGAAAATTATATTTGTTTAAAAATAATTTATGGAGACAATTATTAGAGAAAAATCTACTTCGTCCAAACATCGGACATAACGTGAACTCGTTTTCAAACCAACTTTTGGAATTTTTAAGTACAATTTTTTTTTTTTTTTTGGGGGGGGGATATCTAATAATCTTCAATGTGAGTTTTGCATGTTTTTTCTTATTTGTCATCTTTTTTGTTTTAATGATTAGATCGAGGTCTCTGGTGTGTGGCAACAAAAACTGCATTTTAGTTTACATGCTGTAAAACGATTGTAAACAATAAACATATATTCGCAAAAAGTTAAAATAAAATTAAAAAATTATGATTGTAGACTGACATTTTTCTCTTGGAATTCAACCAATCATATATTCAATTTAAAAGGTTATACACTATCAGCTATGCTCCAGCCCCTGTCTCATCACCACAATATTGCATGTTTGTGCCTGTTTTACAAGTACTATGGAATGGGCTCTGATGAAAGCATTGTATTTGTACCCCCTGGATGTACATGATCTCGGCAAACTCGTCCAGCAGCACCCCCCCCTCCCCAACACTGTCAAGAATTTTTAGATGCTGGAAAGCCTTCTAATAGACTTTGGAACCCCCTTCCCTCAGTTTCCTGCTACCCTGACCTGCATAAATTTAATCTAATTTAATTAATAAGTGAAGGAGTAATATTTTGGGTTTCTCGAGGAGGGAGGGGGTGTACATTGAACGAGGAACAAGTGCAGTGAGTAAGAAGAAAAGGAAACCTTTTTTTTTTTTTTTTTTTTTTTTTTTTTAAATCTTGCGAAAAACCTTGAGAAACACTGAGGTCATTGTTTGATGAGAAAAAAAGAATATGGAATCATAAAACGGAAGTGGAGGGAAGGATAATTTTTTTCCTATTTTTTCTACAAAAATAGACTTTGATCTGACTTCAATTCCAGACACGCGACAAAAAAAACAAAAAATATTGTAGTTATTTTCACATGAAAAGGCTTCAAACTGCAATATTTCAGTTGAAGGAAATTTGTTTGTACATTTTTTTTTTATCAAGGAGTAAATTTTGCTGAAATATTCTTTTGAAAATTCAGTTCATGTGAAAATCAACTTCTTGCATAAAATAACTGTGTTGCATTCATTTTTTTTTTTTTTTTTTTGTAAGCGACTGTTTTTGTGATTGATTAAAATAGTTTGATACTTATGTAGATTAATGACACATTTCAGGTGAAAACATTATTACGTATTTGTGTCATGTTGAAATTACCATAAATTCTACAAATTAAGGAAAATGAATTGATGCCTCTGTTCAGTATCAAGAGACAATGGATACCCCCTGTAAGAGTAGCTGTGCATGTAATTGTGAGGCAAAGGTTGCGCAATCTTGAGTCCAGTGGACAGAAGACGTTCAGGACGATTGGCAACAATACTGAGATAAGCGGAAACAGAAAAGTGTGTGTGTACACAATGTTTTTGTGATTGTGGTGATTAAAAAGTTTGGTGCTTGTGAAGATGAATGAATAAAAAAAATATTTAAAAAAAAAAAAAATAGGGTGCTTGTTTACATTGGTAATCTCTTACGTCAACACATTTCAGGTGACTATAGAATATACATCATCTTAATACCACCAGTATATAACATTATTACATATGTTGAAATTAATATAAATTCCAAAAATTCTTAAAAATTATTCAGTAGAAAAAAATTACAAGTAAAATAGAATTTATTGAATTGTTAAGTTTTATCGTTTTTTTTACTGTGGAAGAGTTCTGCAACTAATTTTGTATGACAAACTGACTTATCTCCCTTGACTTAAATTTAAAAAGAACGTAATTGTGGACAATTTTTTTGTTAAAGATACATTGAGCATACTTTTGCTGGATCATTTTTTCGTAATTTTTAGGATTTGTACTAATTTCGATAGGACACGTAAGTATGTAATGTTTTCACCTGAAATGTGTTGGCTTAAAAGATAACCGATCTACACAAGCATCATGTTTGAATTTGGTATATGGCTATGCAATGTTGTCTCTATACGGTGGCATTATTAAGATTTGTTGCTTAAAGTAATAAAGGAGTTTGGATTTGAGACTCGTCATCTGCTGGAGAGAGTAACTTATTGTCTCTGTAGCATGGAGAACGTTTCTGGAATGACTTACATTCTAAACATGGCAAGCAGCTAGCCAGAAAATAAATGATTAAACGATATAAGGGGCACATCCCCTTTTAGGTCAAGGGGTTTATGTTGTCTGCTACATCTACCTGGTAGGTCTCGTGTCAGGTTCTGTGTCATTCTGACAGCATTAATTTTCTCTCAAGAATTAATCATCTGGACAAGAATCTTTGTGACACAAGGTGAAATTTTATTGGTCGAGTAACCAATTGGAATTATGAATGAAAAATAACATTTAAAAATAACCTTTAAAACCAAGACAATCGAAATATTGGAAGTCATTTATATAAAAAATTATTGCATTTGTTTAAACATTTTATCCAATCATTTTAAATCCAAATTATGCAATAAAATCAAAAGTGAATAACGTGCAAAATTAAAACAATTGTCGTAAAGTTTTGTTATATTGAAAATAATTGACAAAGAATTGCTAAAATTAAAATTGATTTTTGTGAGAAATACTTATGCAGAATATGGACCATGCTATATTTTTAATAGGATTTTCAAGCTAAATTCACATTTTATTTTACAGTATCTTTTGTTAAAATTGTTAGATGAAAGTACAGAATAGTCAGAAAACGCCCTCTCCATGTTAAGAATGGGTTTCATTTTAATTATTTTTAAAGGAGGTAATTCATATTCATTCTCGATACAAAACTACGATCATAATGTTATGTTTGAACTAATAAATCTGTTCCGTTTGAGGGTTTATGATAACACGCACAGAAATGTATTTGCAATTTAATTGGTTCCACTCCTTCTCTGCAACCTTTTTCTCACAAACGTGATGTTGCTAGTCTCAGTCTTTTCTGTAAATACTATTATGGCGTGTTTTTTCAGAATTGTCTGATCTATTTCCTGCTTCTTTTGTTCCAGCTTGTTTTATCGTTAAATATTTTGAGATTTATGAAGAATCGGAATCGGTAATTGTATCGGAATTGGAAAAAATATTGGAATGTTCCCATCACTAATTAATAGGAATAAAAATATATACAAGGTGCCTTCAATAAGTTTCCAAACTTTTTTCACATGGGTAAATTTTATTGATAGTACACACATGAAACTCTAGTCCCCTTCAAAGTAATCTCCTCCGGCTGCAATGCACTTGTTGTACCGTTCCAACAACTTCTGGAAGTCCTCTTGTGTGAGCGTGTCAATGACCCTCATCACAGCTTCTTTCATTGTCTCGTAACGACAGCCTCTAAAGTTTTCCTTGAGTTTAGAGAATAACGAAAGTCACAGGGAGCAAGGTCTGGACTACAGGGAGGGTGGGGAACTGTTTTCATGCCTCTGACAATGTCTTTCTGATCTTTTCTGACCACCCATGGGAAAAACTTCACACAAATTTTCAGTACCTTCCAAACTGACATCAAACTGTGCACTTATTGTTTCTATAGACATACGCCGGTCTTTCATATCCATGAAATACTTTATTCGACCAATCAATTCTGGTGTTCTTACTTACTCCTCCCACACCTCATCTCTCATAGACTCCCTGCCTTCCTTGAATCTCTTGTGCCATTCACAAAATGCTGCCGATTCATGCAAGATAGTCCAAAACCAGTCTGAAGCATTCCATACGTTACTGTGGCATTTTTCCAAGTTGAAAACAGAATTTTATTGTTTGTAAAATTTGTTTTGATTAAACTATTGTTCTCATCTTGAGTTTTATTACTGCAACGTTTTTGGTCGATGTAACCTTTGACCTTCGTCAGGTATACTGGTTATCATCTTGGAAAAGAAAGGAGAAAAGTTAATGACTCTGTAGATGGTTTCATATTTTTGGAGTTGTTTTTGTTTTGTTCACTGTGGTTTCGTATGTGCAAAAAAAAATTTAGTTGACAAAGGGAGGTAAAGTTTCCCTTTTATTGTTGAAATTTTAACATTAAATTTTTCACACATCCAATTTTTTTGTAATTATGCCAAAATATTGGAATAAAATCAACATAAATGATAATTTTATTTAAGTTTCTGCATGTTCGTACGGTTGGGGGGGATTGGGAGCAGGAAGGGAATTCCAAAGGTAAGCGATCTGAGGAAATAAGCTATCAGAAACTCTTCTAGTATCTAGAGCCTCTACAGTAAAGGGGTGGGATTTTGTTGCTTGTAAAGTGAGTCAGGAATTTATGTTGAGAGGAAACAAGTGCAGTAAGTTTATTGGTGCGCATGATTATCATTTTATAACCACTACTACTACTACTACATTAACGAAGACCTTATATTTTTTAGGTCATCCTGTTATTACATTTTCTAATTACATCCAAAAATAAATTTCAAGCATCAGATATCTATTAAAAAAACTAATTTTCATTTTTTTTTTTTTTTTTTTTTCAGGATTATGATGCGTTTCAAGATGCCGTGGAAGATAAAAAACTCAAACAATTCCTCAAGTTGGAATGAAAGCAACAGATTCATCGTAAGTATTGATTGCACCATTTGTATCCATACAAATGAAAACGATGTATGACAGTGGCATTTACCCAACGTGGGTTGAACCAGCTTCTTCTGGAGGAGGAAGTTTTATGGGAATATCAAATTCACAAGCGGTCCCCCAATTACATGTATATTCCGGTTGTCAGGTGAAATGACAGGTGTCAACATGATTCTACATACGGCACTTGGTATTCCTAAATGGTCACCCATCTGGTATTGACCAGACTTAACTTTTGTGATCTAATGTGATTATGCCACACAATGGTGTAATCAATAAAGTGCTGAGCAATAATCTATAAATCTCACCTTTTTGTTTAAATGTATGTTTATATCTACTTAAAACTTTTGACAGAGACGGCAAATTTTTACGAGATCGGTACCGTTTTGAAGCTCAACCCATCGAATGACAAATATCCAAAAAAAATTGGCCAAAACCATTAATTCCTTCACCCTCAACTTTTCTACAAGGAAGGGTTTTTTTACCAATATTTTCAAAAGTCATCGCCTCTTTTCAATTGTCTAGCCTTAATTAAAAACCTACATCTTTTTCATGTTCTTTTCCTCCTTTGCGGTACAGGTTTGAGCCTGCCTGTCTACTACCTTTTTTTTTTTTGCTCAACACACACCTCCAGGCATCCAGGTTAGTTAATTCTAAATGACATTCTTCTATGTCTAGTCACACTGATGAGTCTTAGAGATGATGAAACAGTTTTGGCAAATAACAAATAGGATCCTGAACAGAAGTGTGCGTTCTATCCCAACCATTATCAATGGACCAGAGGTCATCTCGTCAGCGTCAGACAAGGCCAAACTATTTGCAAAGAACTTTGCAGCTAATTCTACCCTATGCGACGAAGGCCATCAACTCCCCATATTTCCTCCTATAACACAGAACAAGCTAGGTAACATACAAATATCCGTGCATGAGGTCGCCAAGCTAATAAAGAACCTAGATTCAAGTAAAGCAACTGGCCCTGATTGCATCCCAATTATAGTGTTAAGAAAGCTTCAACCAGAACTTGCTGCTCCCATACTTACGAAACTATTTAAGCGCTGCCTTAAGGAGAAGTGCTTTCCGACTCCCTGGAAGACCTCATCAGTTTGCCCTGTATTTAAGAATTCAGGTGATAAGTCATCTCCCTCTCAATACAGACCAATAAGTCTCCTGTGTGTTATGAGTAAGTTGCTGGAATCCATATTAAATAGAGAAATAGTCAACCACCTCAGCAGAAATAACCTTCTTAGTGACACACAATATGGTTTCCGCTCTGCAAGATCTACCGCAGATGTGCTGACGGTTATACCCCACAGGATTAGTGAATCTCTTGACAAAGGCTTCCTTCCTAGGGCAATTGCTCTTGACATATCAAAGGCCTTCGACAAGGTATGGCATAAGGGTCTACTTCACAAGATTTCCAGCTACGGTATAACTGGAAATGTTTTCTCAATCATTAAATCATTTCTCCCCAATAGGCTCATAAGAGTAGTGGTAGATGGACAAAAATCGGAGGCCTGCAATATAAATGCTGGAGTCCCTCAGGGGTCAATCCTGGGCCCAACTCTCTTCCTGATCTGCATCAATGACCTCCCTAAACACATACTTAAATCATTCGTTGACATCTATGCTGATGACACGACCATCTACGGCAACACATCAAAGGCTGTAAATGACAAAGTTCTCTCTGATTCTCTCTCCTCTGATCTCGAGCGCGTGGTTCAGTGAGGGAAGATGTGGCTGGTTACCTTTAATGCATCCAAAACCAAACTCCTATCCTTACATCATCAACGCCCAGATCCCCATCTGGCATCAATTGTGATGGATGGCTCTCGTCTGGGTGAGGCCCCGTGTTTTGACAAGCTTCTGGGTTTGACCTTTACTCCTGATCTGAAATGGAACACTACATCAAGTCTGTTGCCAAGGTCGCTGGAAAGATGGTGGGATCCTTCTACCGCTCCAGAAGATATCTCACTACTGATGCAATTCTCTATCTATATAAAGGATGGAATACTGTTGCCATATCTGGGCAGGAGCTGCTAAAAACAGCCTATCCTGCCTTGACAGAGTACAAAATAGACTTCGTGGCTTAGTGGGGGATGCCCTTTTCTCTACCCTGCAACCTCTCTCCCACAGAAGAGACGTTGCGAGCCTGTCCTTGTTTTATCGTTATTTCCATGGCAGATGCTCGTCTGAACACCAATCTCTGGTCTCGCCAATCTTTCACGAAAAACACCCGTCTAGCTGAATCCACTGTGAAAAATTTCCCCCACTCTATATCTGTGCCTAAATCAAAACACGGATTCCATGAACAAAGCTTCTTTCTTAGAACTGCACGCCTGTGGAACTCTGTTCCATCTGCCTGCTTCCCTCCGGACTACAACTTGGTTGTCTTCAAGTCCAATGTTAACAAATTCCTAATGAACCGCCCCCTTAAGGTCTTGATAAGTGGTGATCACTGTGTAAAAAAAAAAAAAAAGGTTGCTTAAAGATCATTGCACCTGATAACTCTGCTGCTGCTGCTGTTTTTGAGAATCTTTGACTGATGAGCTTTTGTCTTATTTTCCCGCCCAACTCCCACGACATTTCTTCCATCCCTCATGCTGAAACCAACGAGTCATCTCGCTCTCAGCAGACAACTTGTGCTTTCAAAAATGGCAGATCCAATTTCAGATTTCAAACAAACACACACACACAACAAAAAAATTTTTTTTCTTTCGTCTGCAGTGCAAGTTTTTACTTTAAAGATGTTTTGAATTTACAAAGATCTTTAAAATAAAAATTAAAATGGTTTCCTTTTGATTTCCATTTTCTGTAATGAGAAGGCCTTTCCAATTAATACTTATGTAATTCCAAAACTTTGCTTAAAAAACTAGTCACTTTTTTTTTAAATAGTTTTCTTTTTAATAAAATGTTATTAAATGTTTCAGTTTTTACTCTGAAAGTTTTGTTTAGGATGGATTTCTATAATAAAAATATTTTTTAGTCTTTACTTTGAAATTTTAAAAAAATTCGAAGTTAAAATATATTCTTTTATAAAACAATCTTGAAGCAAAAAAATATATTTTAAAAGTAATCTTTACTTTTAAAACTTTACTTAAAAAAAATTGGAATTCTGTAAATATTAATGAGAAGGAATTACAGAAAACAAAGTTAAAAAGAAATTTTCAGTAAAAATTGGTTTTACTGAAAGTTTCCTTTTTTTTTTATTTACAAAAGTGGGTGTCAGAATATCAATATTTTGCAAACCTGACCTTACTTTTTGTTTGTTCAATTTATGTAATTAAGTAAAAAAAAAAAAAAAAAAAAATGTCACCAGTGGAATTGTTAAAAAAAAAAAAAAAATTTACAATCTAACATTATTTGGTACAGATAAACTTCATTCTGTTTGACTTGTCCACCAAGTTTCAGTCCTGAATATCTTACAGTTCTTATTTTATCACCCTTCAATGATATGTTTGGTCCATAAAAAACAGGCAAAAGTTATAGCCTGTTGATTTAGAATTAAAGCTTTTTTTTATTTATAAATTAGTGGTTGAATATAGTTAATAATCTTAATATTAATTTCTAACTTTACATCAAACGGATGCTATAATAATTAGTTCACTGCACTTTATAACAAATGTCTGTAAAAAATTTTCACTCAGATTGATCCAATAGTTTGAGAAAAAAATCGAATAGATAAAGAGAAAACTTATTGAATCTTTCATCCAGTATTCATCTCAACATCAAATGAACTGAAAACACCCAGAAAGGGGTGGGGGTGGGGGTATTTAACTGTTTTGCTGGGTCGTAAAATATATTTCAATTCATGCACAATATAGTTAATTCATTATTTGAATGAAAATAAAACTCCATTGCATTGAACACTTATTATTTCTAAATTTCTAATTATTGTTGCTTCTCAAGATTCTAAAAATCTTTTTTTTTTTCTTTCAGATGCAAAATTAAAATCCAACCTGGAGTGCAGCACTATTTTAAGAGGGAGGATGAGGGAATGGGATTTTTTTCTTCTAATTTATTTTAATCTTTTTCGGCAGAATGAATTTCAGCTGCTAATTCCATGCTGGAATCTCCACAAATCAAAATCTAATATACCACTGCTGAAAGTGCCGCTTCAAGTACTGGGTTGAGGGGGGGGGGGTCTAGTTTGCTCTTCTTCAATCATCACAGCATTCCGAATTTATTTGCTGAAATGCCCAAATTAATTTGTCTGCCAGGATTTTAAAAGTCTTTTCTTTTGCAACTTACCCCCATTATCTTTTCTTGTGGGTGGAAATTTGATCGGCTAAGATTGAAAAAAATAAAATCAGCTTCATGTAACGTTCATTTGAATTTTATTTTCCTGGCAAAAAAAAAAAAAATAAATTTTTCATATCAAACGGTTTTGTTTTCATTTTTTTCCCCTTGAAATTTATACCATTTTTTTGTTTGTTTTTCAATAGACGAAAATATGAGAAAATAGTCAAGAAACAAAAATATAACAAAGGCAAGATAAGTTATTATTCTACCTACCTGGATATATTTTGGGGGTTTTTAAATGTGAAACGCAAGACATGGTGCTGTGGCCTTTGGAGTCTCAAGAATTGGTCGAAAACGCAAAAAATTTTTTTAAATACTGACAGAAATCCATCAAATAAATATGGTTTTACAATCTCGTCACCAGAAAAAAAAAAATCTTGTTTATTCAACAGCATCCCTAGATTTCTTTTGAACGCTAACGTAAAACTCAGTATTTCAGCATTGTTAGTTTTCATTTAAACACAAAAACAAGTAACATTTGTTAGAAATAAAAATTTGAGTATTTAACAAAAAAATAAGATACATTTTTGTTTAATGGTGAGGTTTATTGTCAAAAGAAACTGACCTTTTTTTTTTTTTTTTTATTTTATATAAAAAATCTTCAGCTGGCTGGAAAAGGTATGCATTTGTATTTCTTCCGAATCTTGAATTTTTTTGCCTATTTAATTGAAAATGAGAAAATAAAAGTTTGATGAAAAAGAAAAAATTTTTTTTTTAAAATGACTCTTTAGTCGCTGTTAGCTTTCCTGTACCAGAAACGAGCCCTGAAATCATCGCTGCACGTCAGGAACGATGGACCTGTTGGTGAATGACAAATCGTTCGGACAACATTGTTATGACCTGAAGGAGAAAATGAAATGTCATCAGTTTTCAGCAAAGAAAGAAAAATTCTATTTTTTGAAATCTCAAAAAAAAAAAAAAAAAATTTGAGCTATTCCATAATGGAACAGGACCATTTAAAAGTTTACATAGTTATTTCTTTTGTAGACTGTTTTTAAATTTTTTAAATGAAATCTGTATTCCATGTCAAAAGGAAAGGAGAAATTTCAATATAAAGAACAGCAAAATGCAAATTAGCAATTTCAAAGGAATTCACGTTGTTCTGAGATAGCCACCCGGACTTGGGATCATTATAGTCAACTGAAATCGTCCAGAGCTTGAGAACCAAAACCCAATCCAAAATTTATCTTAACGTATATAAGATACCCGTCGACTTATTAAATGTTTTCAGTAATGCAACTCTGATGACCAATGCCGAATGATTGCCTCCTTCTTGATCTTGACAACGCATGGAGAGCAGTAATCAGCCGATGAGGACCCTCAGTCTTCATCCGAGCAGAAAATCGAGTGACTGACCGAAAACCCATAATTGTCAACTTTGATGCCATTATGTAGAAACGAGGTATGTTTTCAATGGCACTGCTAGGAAAGGCTGTCATATTTTGTGTGGGTGCTGACCAGGGGAGCCATACACATTTTGGGACCTATTAGACTGAAGATTCTTTTTTGAACCCTGAGTGAGTCTATTTGATGCACCAGCCCACAGATGTAGCAACAGTACTCCATGCATGGCTTTGAACAGTTACAGGATTTGGTTTGTTTCATGGCAAATTGACCATCTATGAATTACTTAACACTGAATAAAATTGTCATATATATATATGATTGTTTATACTCTTTTGCATTATTAATCGTCATTCTCAATACGAGATGTAACATTTTGAGTTTTTTAAAGAATCCGATGGAATAATAATACGGTTGGAAGATGCTAGGGCATGACATAACCAGTCGATTAATCTGACCAAATCGTCTGCAGGTTAATTAGTTAATTCATAAGATCTTCATGCCAAACCTTGTCAAACGCTTTAGATATATCAAGCACTATCACCTTTATCTGCCTTGTCTTATGCATGCTATATATGATTACAGATGGCTGTTAGGATCACCACAATAGAACGGGCTTGCCTAAATCCATACTGACGGTCAGAAGTTTAACATTAACGAGGAGGAGGTGGACAATCATTTGTGCAATTCTACCCAAAAGTTACACAATCTGTTCATCATTGTTACTCAAAATATTTTATTCATTTACAAGGCTTCATGCTTGTTGAGATACAGTCGACAAATCGATTTAAAAAAAAATATCATTTAAAGCAGAAACAATATTATGTACTTGTCATGTTGAATTTAAAAATTACGAAAATCATCGCATAGAAAGTTTTTTATAGTTAAAAGTAATTTTTATGGAAAATTGGGGAAATTGCATTTTTCTTAAATGTTATAAAATAGACAGGAGTCTACATGCAGGGGACATAACTCCAAAATGAATATTTTAGAATACTTGCTGCAATATTTGTTGTCTATAGCGGTAAACGTTTTTACTGAAAACAATGACAATTGTTATATTCAATGAATTTTCGTATTTTTTGGATATATTACTATTTTTGACATGGCAGTTAAGTAAGTACTAGTTTTTGCTTGAAATGATATTTAAAAAACCGAATTATTGACTATAACTTTTAATATGCACCAAAAATTCAGTAAGGGGAGATAATTATTGTCATCAAACCTAATTCCAACTGATAAAAAAAAAAATATGATAAAGCTGAAGAGACTAAATTTAAAACTTTGAAAGTTTTTTTTTTCTTACCAAGCGATAATAATCTTTGCCTTTCTGCATTCCGTGAATCCCAACAACATAAACTTGTGGTTTTTTCATCAGGAAATAAAACTGCAGCACAAAAACAAAACAAAATTAGGACAATGATGTAGTTTGACGGCTACATCAATGCAATCTTAGAACACCGTTGGATAAAAGATGAGAAAGTAAAAGGAATGACAATTTCAATTATAAAATATTTACCAACGTAACGTGTCGCACCAGGATGTTATTGTCTTGTAAAGTTCTCAAATTTTCCCATTTACCCAATTTTCAAGGAGAAATAAAAAATGCGATCACATTTTAAAATTTCAGAACAAATTTGAAAAACATTCCTTTTTCTTTAAAGATACATGAAACAGTCGATTGCAATTCAAGATATAAATAAAATTCAAGATGAGAACAGTAGTCCGAAGAATCCAAATGTTATATATTCGTTATCATCGAGTTCTTCATTTAGGGGCGCCATTTAAATCATTGAGGTTATCCTTGAGGGGGACCAAATTGAGCTTTCGTTACATTTGAATATGTTATATAGAGTTCTTCATTTAGGGGCACTTTTTACGTTTGGGTGTATACACTATATAACATCAAAGATTCCGTGTGATTGTCTCTAATATAAATGGTTGTGTGTTTGATTATCATAAAGGGAATCGTGTGTGTGACATGTAATTTCTGAACCTACCTCTGCTTCTTCAAAACGGATCATCTGGAAATTTCTCATCCTGGAGGGAGACTTGATACCTGTTTGACGAAGATTTATCACTCCAAGACGATGAAATGGTTTTATAGTTTTTTATTTCACTTTCCCCAGAGGTTCTGCAGAAGTGGAAGTGAAATCGCTTGTGTGGGCTCTTCTTCACACACGTCAGCGTTAGTCTCCCTCCTCCCCAGTTAAGAGGGGGAGACCACGGAAAAACGTCTGTTTTCTTCAAAGCTCAAATCAAATCTCCCAGATCTAGCCAACCACGTCACACATACGTAATTTGGTCAGCTGACCTTTGGTTCTGGTAAACGTGTCTACCTCCACGTTTACTCACCTCTCTCTCTCTCTCCCTCTCTCCTTCTCTATTCTCTTATAGAGACACAGAGAGAGAAAATAGAAAGAGTAAGAAAGCCAGAGAGGGGGGGAGAGATGCTCGTTAATATGAATAATCAATCCTCATCTAAAAAATTCAGAAACATGAATGTGGGTTTTATTGCTGCTTTTTTTTTTTTTTTTTACATGGGGGTCACCACTTATCAAGGCCTAGGAGCCACTCGGGGATAAGGGTTATTGTGTGCACACTAATCAGTGGGATAGTATCGTAGATTTGATAGGTGTCATTACTTAAGGGGGCGGTTCATCAGGAATTTGTTTGTGTTGGACTTGAAGACATCCAAGTTGAATTCGGGGAGGGGGGGGGACAGGCAAGCGGCAGAGAGTTCCACAGCCATGAAGTTCTAAGAAAGAAGCTTTGTTCATGGAATCTACGTTTTGATTTAGGCACGGATAAAGTGTGGGAAAATTATTGACAGTGGTTTCAGTTAGTCGGGTGTTTTTCGTGAAAGATTGGCGGGGGAGGACCAGAGAATGGAGCTCAGACGAGCACTTGCCATGGAATTAACGATAAAACAGAGATGGGCTCGCAACGTCTCTTCTGTGGGAGAGAGGTTGCAGGGAAGAGAAAAGGGCATCCCCCACTAAGCCACGAAGTCTATTTTGTACTCTGTCAAGGCAGGATAGACTGTTTTTAGCAGCTCCTGCCCAGATGTGGCAGCAGTACTCCATCCTTGGACGTACTTGGCTTTTATACAGATAGAGAATTGCATCATTAGTGAGATATCTTCTGGAACGGTAGAAGGATCCCACCATTTTCCCAGCGACCTTGGCCACAGACTTGATGTATGTGTTCCATTTAAGATCAGGAGTAAAGGTCAAACCCAGAAGTTTATCAAAACATGGGGCCTCCCCTAGACGAGAGCCATTCATTTCAATCGATGCCAGATGGGGATCAGAGCGTTTATGATGTAATGATAGGAGCTTGGTCTTAGATGCATTAAAGGTAACCAGCCACCTCTTCCCCCACTGAACCACGCGCTCAAGATCTGAGGAGAGATCGTTGCCATTTACGGCCTTTGATGTGTTGCCATAGATAGTCGTGTCATCAGCATAGATGCCAACAAATGATTTTAGTAAGTGTTTTGGGAGATCATTGATGTAGATCAAGAAGAGAGTTGGGCCCAGCATGGACCCCTGAGGGACTCCAGCATTAATACTGTGGGCCTCTGATTTCTGCCCATCAACCACTACTCTTATGAACCTATCGGAGAGAAATGATTTAATGATTGAGTAAACGTTTCCAGTTATACCGTAGCTGGAAATCTTGTGAAGTAGGCCTTTATGCCATACCTTATCGAAGGCCTTTCATATGTCAAGAGCAATTGCCCTAGAAAGGAAGCCTTTGTCTAGAGATTCACTACTCCTATGAGATATAACCGTTAGCACATCTGCTGTAGATCTAGCAGAATGGAAACCATATTCTGTGTTACTAAGAAGGTTGTTTCTGTTGAGGTAGTTGACTACTTCTTTATTTAATATGGATTCCAACAAGTTACTCATGACACACAGGAGACTTATTGGTCTGTACTGAGAGGGAGATGACTTATCACCTGAATTCTTAAATACAGTGCATACTGATGAGGCTTTCCAGGGTGTTGGAAAGCACTTCTCTTTAAGGCAGTTTTGTAAGTATGGGGGCAATTTCTGGTTGTAGCTTTTTTAATATTATAACTGGAATACCGTCAGGGCCAGTTGCTTTACTGGAATCAAGGTTCTTGATTAGCTTGGCGACCTCACGCACAGATATTGGTATGTTGCATAGCGTGTTGTCTGTTATAGGAGGAAATACAGGGAGTTGATGGTCATTGTCGCATAGGGTAGAATTAGCTGCAAAGTTCTTGGCAAATAGTCTGGCCTTATCTGATGCTGACGAGATGACCTCAGGTCCATTGATGATGGTTGGGATAGAATGCATGCTTCTGTTCAAGATCCTGTTAGCTATTTGCCAAAACTGGTGAGAACCAAGCCGCTGATCAGCTACCTTGGATTTAACAGACTGGGCATATAGCTCTCTTGCATTTTTTATTACTCTTTTACAGTGGTTACTGGCGGTCCTGAAAGCAGCTTTAGTCTCAGCGCTATGTTGGTAGCTATGGAAAAAGTGATTTCTATGTGTGATGGCAGCAGCACATTTAGGGGAGAAGCATGGCTGGCTGTTAGGTTTTTGTTAGAATTTTTTGGATGGTATGAATCGGTCTATGCCAACAAGTAACCATTTGGTCAGGTCTGATACTATAGAGGACACATCCTTTTTAACATGGAATGGAGAGGTAGATCAGATGTGAATGTACGGAAGCTATCCCAGTCAGCCATAGAGTATCGGTATACAGTACGGTTGAGAGGTACATCTGTGGTTTTGTCTCCTGTAATTGGGTTTCAACCTCTGGAAGTCAACCTCTCACGTTGTTAAACAAACATTTAAAAATAAAATATATGAAGTTATGGCATATTCACGTTGACACACCAGTTTCCGTTAGATCACCAAAGTTAAGCAACACTGAGCCTGGTCATTACCAAAAAATGGGTAACCATTTTAGGAATTCTCATTTTTCCATTTACCCCATTTTGAAGAAAAAGAAGTGTGATCACATTTTAAAATTTCATAACAGATTTGAAAAACATTTTTCTTTAAAGATATACGAAACAGTTGGTTGCTGTATGTACTCTTTGCTAATCTTGGCATTGTTTCCAGTTGTCCTTGACCTTTCCTTGCCCCTGGACTCAAGTAATACCAATTCAAGTGTGGTTGCCTCAATTACATGTGCTGCTACCTTTACAAGTATCCATTGCTTTTCAAGACTGAACAGAGATTTCCATGTTTAAATATGTGTATCTGTTTATTTGTATATACAAAATTCACTCTTAACAAAAACCCATTATTATGAGTTTTAGAAAAACGGTTGCTAGATGTAAAGATGGGATGATATAGATTATATCAAATTTAATTTATGCAAAAAAAAAACAAAAAAGCTCTTCATAAAATCTTAAATATCTCAAGAGTTTTTGACAAATTTATTTTGTCCAAATATTCTAATAGTTTTTAAGGAGCATAATGAGTCCAAGAGTCCATTTGAAATTTTAAATATTTCAGATTTGCATTAAATTTCACCATTTAAGCAAAATTTTACAAATTCTTTTTTTTTTTGAAGTTTAAATCTTAAAATTTAAACTTTCTCTGAAATCAAAAATATGTAATGAATTTGGATCAAAATTGGAATCAGGATTCTAGACGCAAGATTTAGTAGTATTATATACTTGAGGCATTAAACTAAATATAGCACACATTACCCACCCACAATTTTATCATTTGTGTTCGAAAATTCATGATTAGTTAGTTTACATTAACGATGTTGATATTTAATTTTAAAATGATTATGGAGATGAAAGTCTTTAATTTGAGTTGATTTCTGAAATTCTAACAACAACAAAAAAACAAAACAAAAAGAAAAACATTGCCATTTTCAATAAAAATGTTTTTTTTAAAAACTCACCATAATCTTCAGTGTGATTGAACACAGTTTGACTTCGGTGTTCCATTTTCCCCGTAGAACCAGCCCCCGTGTAAATAATAAGGCACCGATTCGTAGACAATTCCCAAAGTCGAACCAAAGAATCTTTTCCACTTGATAAAATGTACTAAAATAAATTAAAAAAATATACAAAAAAGATGATAGCAATAAAACTCAAAGCAAAACTTTATTTTCATCAAATTTAAAAACTTAATGCGGACACTTTTTTTTTTTGTTTTGCAAAATTATGATATCAAATTTATTCTGAGAACAATTAGTCAACGAATTATAACCATTCAGAGTTCGTTGGAAATTAAAATTTACCATTCTATCTGCTGTCAAATTAAAATTTACCATTCTATCTGCTGTCAAATTAAAATTTACCATTCTATCTGCTGTCAAATTAAAATTTACCATTCTATCTGCTGTCAAATTAAAATTTACCATTCTATCTGCTGTCAAATTAAAATTTACCATTCTATCTGCTGTCAAATTAAAATTTACCATTCTATCTGCTGTCAAATTAAAATTTACCATTCTATCTGCTGTCAAATTAAAATTTACCATTCTATCTGCTGTCAAATGACGAATGCCATCATATGGCAAATGAAAATCAATTTCATCAAAAAAAAAAAAACAAAAAAAGAAATCATGCAAAACCGACATAGAAAGTATGATCATTTAAGATTCATTTCACCAGCTAACACACTGAATCTTCATAATATGAACTATAAAAATCAAACTATTTTTTTCTATTAACAGTAAATACTAACAGGGAAACCTGACATTGCCTGGGAATAAGAATCAACAAATATTTCACCATCCCATATTGAAATTGGCAAAATCGTCCATTTTTTTAATCCTCCTAGCAGTTACTTAATTCACAATACATTGTAGTCTACATTGCACTGTAGAGAATCTACCATTGATTTTATAAAATTATTGTTATACTAGCTGTACCCTGCCACGCATTGTTGTGGCTCAATTTGGTGAAATGAAAAAATTTAAAAAAAAAAAAAAGAGAAAATGTATGTTTCTTAATTTCCCATTACAATATTTTTTGTTGTTTCATTTTCTGAGATTTTTTGGTTTGCCGATACTCACACGCAACATAAATTGTCCGTGTGAGAAAAAGTCAGTGTGTAGATGTAAGCCACACAATTGTAAAGATTGTCCCTGAGCTTTGTTGATGGGGATTGCAAACGACAATCGAATTGGAAATTACAATTTCCTAAATTGAAATGGAGTATCCATTGGAATGCATAAAATGAAGACATCTTCACCTTTGAAAGGTTCTATCAAGATTGTTGCTTCTATGATGTTGTTCATTAATTTTTTTTACTGCAAGTCACGTGCAAATTGCAAAGCTTGGGTTGGTGTATATTTCGCAACATGATACTTGGTAAATCAATTTTCAATTGCAGTACATGTGGTGGGATCCTTGGCAAATTTAGTGAATTAAAAAATTCTGTTGGGTAATTAACTGCTTTGTCTGCTTCCAGAACAATGTTGACGGACTTGTATCTAACTACCTCACTTGGAATTTTAAGTTGAATAAGTTCATGAACGTCTTTGTTTTGAGCTGCAAGAATACTTGTTCACTCAGCCAACTAGAATTCTTATAATTAATTTGAATATCTGGAAAAACCTTTTTTACCGATTCTTTTGATGTAACTAAATTACAGAAGTTATGATTTAACTAAATTACAGAAGTTATGAGGCAACAAAAATCGCTGTGAACTCAAATCAGCTGTCACTTTCTAACAATTGATGCAAAAATATCTCTGCAGATTGATCGTTCTACAACTGGACATACATATTTTGAGTCAAGTTTAATGTCTTTACAAGGCACCAAAAAGTAGAGTATTTGAGGCAAGGATTTATTTCATCTGCTGGTGTTGACTGAGGAATTACAGGTAACGTTTGTCTGAAATCTCCTGCAAGTAATATTACTGCATTCCCGAATGGTCTGACATTGTCATGCAAATCTTGCCAGGATCGATCAAGAGCCTCAAATGATTTTTTGTGCGCCATGGTGCGTTCATCCCAAACAATTAATTTGCAATATTTTTCCCATGCTGGATGTTTTGGAGATATTGCCCCTTGGGAGTTTCGATAAATTGAATGTTAAACGATAATTTCAATGCAGAATGAGCAATTCTTTCACCTGATAGTAAGGTCGCAGCAATTTCAGATGAAGTAAGAGCTAAAGCTATGTCATTTTGTGATCGAATGGCTGCCAAGATCAATTTAATTAGGAAGGTTTTACCAGTTCCTCTCAATGCGTTTAGGAAAAAGACTTTTCCAACTCCGTTATTAATAGTTTGCATTATTTGGTTGTAAATTTCTCTTTGCTCAAGTGTTAATTTATGCATATTTGATTGCACATACAACAAAAGATCACCTGTGTTGTAATTCTGTTCACAACGTAATTCTACATCAAAGTAAAAGCAGAGCGAGTTAGTGATGTCAATCCTTATTTGAGTGAAAACTTTGTTTGCGATTTCTAAGCACAAATCTTCAATCAACACTAAGGTTTCAATTATAGATTTCTGCTGTAAAGTCCATGTAAATATTCGCACCTTTTTTGCGTTTTTGATGAATGTAGATATTTGCACTTTCATTTGGTTTTTGATGAAGAATATCGTCAGCCTTGTTTGATTTATATGTCTCTCAACAAATAAATGTTATCAAAGGCAAAATATAAATTTCTCTTCTGCTTTCAAAATACTTTGGGGAATAAAATTGAAAATTTGGAGAGAATAAAATTAAAGACAATTTTGAGAATAAAAGAATACAATTACAGAAAGGGGCTCCTTTCGGTCCGCACAAGAAATATATGTAAAAAAATTATGGTCCGCACAAGAAATATATGTAAAAAACAAAAAAAAACAAACAAAAGAAAAAAAGAAACAAATGTTTGTAAGAATAGCAATTACTGAAAAAAATAACACAAAATAATCAATGCCAGTGTATTGTTTAGTTGGAAGTTTACTGAAAAACGAATGGAACAGCTTACAAAAAAATTATTTTAAGGAAGCACCAACAATAATTTGGCGAGGGAAAACGAATTTTAAAGAATAATTTTTTTGTCGAAATGTATAAGTATAAATGAATATATTTGTTAGTTTAACGTTAAAAAATATTTACTGACCAAATATAAAGCATTTATTTATTATTTGTTAGTAAACATTTATGCAAATAAACTGTAGTAGTGTAAAAGCAACACAGTAAAATAATTGCTACGAAAAAACAAATTTTTGTCGCGTTACAAAATGATCAATTTCTGAGAAAAAGCGAATTTAAAAAAAAGTTTTTTTTAATATTTTATTATTATTTTTTTTATTCAGTTTTCACCTCAAACAAGGCACAGTGCCACTTTGAAGTAACGGCTACTATCAGGGACATAAGTTGCATGGGCATTATGAAGGGAGATGAGTAGAAAGATGTTTGTTCACATTACACTTGAACTTCTGCATATCAGTACAGTTGGGAAAGCAGAATCCTGGAAGGGAGTTCCAAAGTCTACCAGTTGTGGGGAAGAAACTATTGGAGTAAAAGGCTTTCTTACACCTAGGGGTTTTTATTGTGAAGGGGTGGGATTTAGTTGCTTGTTGGGTTTGTTGCGGGTATTGACGTTGAGGGGGTACAAGTTTGTCAGAACATTCACCATTAAAATACTTGTAGAACAGGCAGAGGGATGCAATATCTCGTCGATGGGACAGAGTCTGAAGCTTAGATGACAGTTCAAGCATATCAGATTGGCGACTCTCTTTTGAACTCTGTCCAGGAGTGAGAGACAAATAGCAGATGCACCAGCCCAAATGTGACAACAGTACTCCATACATGGGCGAATGGTGGCCTTATAGAGGTACAGAGTACTTTGAGGCGTAAGTAGCTTTCTAGCACGGTAGAGAGAGCCCACCTTCTTTGCAGCAGCCTTGGCAATGCTCTCAATGTATCTCTTCCAGTTCATGTTCCCTGTAAATGTTAGGTCGAGGAGTTTAAAAGAAGTACTTTCAGGTAATGTGTTCTTGGCCATTGTTATTGGTGGTAGGGAAGGTTTTTTGTAATTATTGAAGGAAACAAGCTTAGTCTTGGCAGCATTAAATGTGACCATCCATTTTTGTCCCCATTCCACTACAGATTGGAGGTCATCCTCTAGTGTTTCTGCCATTTCCTTAGATATGTGTTCATTTGTTTTCCTGTCGTATCTGTTATAGAGAGTGGTGTCATCAGCAAATATACTCACCATAAACAATTTTATCAGGGAGGTCATTTATGAATATTAGCAATAATAAAGGTCCTAGTATAGACCCTAGGTACTCCCGCATTTATATCATATTGTTTAGATGAACGACTGTCGAGGACAACCTGGATTTTTCTCTTGCTTAAGAAGGATTTAATTATGTTAGGTATTCTTCCAGTGATACTATATGATCTAATTTTCCTTAGAAGACCATCGTGCCATACCCTTTCAAGAGCCTTAGATATATCAAGGGCTACTGCTCTACCCTCCCGTTTTGTCCAGTGAATAGTATATACATTCAGAGATTACAGTTAGGATATCTGCTGTGGAACGGGCTTGCCTAAATTCATATTGTTTGTCGGTTAGGAGTTTAGCAGCTGTAAGGTGATGGACTAGAGCTTGATTAATTAAGGACTCAAATACTTTAGCGAAAAGCAGGAGAAGGCTAATGGGGTGATAATTTAATGGGTCAGTTCTTTCGCCAGAATTTTTGAAAACTGGTACCACAGAAGCAGTTTTCCAGCAGTCAGGAAAGCAAGATTCGTTAAGGCATTTGTTGTAAAGTTTGGCGAGAACTGGAGCAACCTCAGCGGAGCATATTTTTAATAACACAGCCGGGATGAGGTTGGATCCACATGCTTTTAAGATGTCTAGGTTTTTTATGATACCATGTACCTGAGAAGGTGTGATTTTCAAATCGTCTAGATGATTTGTGGCACCAGTTTTCAAGAATTCTCATTACAAATGATTCACTGTTGTATAGATCATCGTCTTAGAAAAGATGTCAAGTGTTTTATAAATACTTTTATGGAATAAATGTTAATCTGATGAACTCATAACACTTGTGCCTCCTCGATGTGCATGCTTTTGACTAACCCGACAAGCATAAAAATTGTTGAGGTCCCTAACCCGACGGAACGCCTTCTAACAGTTTCTTCCCTTGAACTGCTACACTTTGGAATTCCCTTCCAGTTTCCTGCTGTCCTGACTATACTAACCTGCATAAGTTTAAATGTAATGTGAACAGACATTTTGCTGGTCAATTCTCCACAATCTCAAGTTAGACACAAGCACAAACAGTAGTCCTTATGTTTCAAATGGAAATAAGTTTGGAATAAAAAAACAATAAAAATAAAATGAATAAACAAAAAATATGAAAAAAAAAAAAAATGAAAAATAAAAAATAAAATGAAAAAAAAAAAAATAAATAAAATGAAAAAAAAAATGAAACAAAAAAATAAAATGAAACAAAAAAAAAATGAAATACAAAATCAACTTTAAAAGTGATGATTGCAATTCTGATATGCACAAATTATTTTTTTTTTCAATTTTTTTTTTTTTAATTTTAGTTTGAAAATGCAAGAATCAAGTTTGGTGTGAAAATCTTACTTTAGAATTACGCGAGAAAACAGCTGAGCAAACTTCTTGTCCCTCGTGAGCATGCTTGAAAGTGTTGATACATTTGTTACTGACGCCATCCCATAATTTTAAATCCCCATCTTTTGAACTGGTCACATACATATGAGCATTTGGACTCCATTTGACCTGATAGGAAAAAAAAAAAAAAATTTCAAAATGAAGGTGTAACAAGTTTAATGACTAATGTATGAAAACAGCAATGAAAGCATATTTCTACAAATTATGAGAAAGTTGTGTTCAGAAAATAAGGAAAATATAAAACATAAAAACTCTGTGGTCTTCATCTTTGTGTATATTTTCATATTTATGTAAAAATATGCATTTTTCAATTAGATTTCAGCTTTTATTCATACCGATCCTTTAATTTATGAAACTTAAATGTAATAAATATATATATATATATATATATATATATATATATATATATATATATATATATATAAACAAATCGAGCGGAGGTATTTCGGACGATATCAAAACATCGTTAAACTCACTACTCGTTCAAGCAGCCGCCAATAGCGTAATGGTTAGAAGCCTTAACTGCCGTATAAACGGTCGGGTTTCAATCCTGGCTTGAGGTAGTTGCCTGTCTAGCCGCACTGATGAGCTGTGAAACAGCGAAACAGTACTGTATGTGGATGACTATATATATATATATATATATATATATATAAATTACAATTAAATTTACCAAAATGATCCAAGATGGTAAAATTAAAGTATATTATAAATATTAAAGAATTAATATTTATAAAATTATCTCAGCTAGATGTAAAAGCTCAATAAAACCAAATAGGAAATAGAGCTTATAATATGAGCAAAAAGTTAATAAAACATGTTAAAAAACACTTTGAAATGAGTTAAAAACATATTTAATCTGAAAAAGAAACACTAGATAAATGGATAATCCTTAGTCCGCAGGGTTTCGAAGAAATACTTTCCTTCTCATCAGAGGGTAGGAATTAGCAAAATGCGGGATCGGATTTTGCATGCAGAAGTATTTGATGAAACAATAAGTAAGTCAAAGATCTTACTTGAAAACAAAAAAAGTGAAGCAGAGGGAATATAGTGAAGAAAAAGGTGATTACACATGATTGGATAGTCTGGTGGAAAATAAAAAATCCAGTGACGATAAAATCCAAATGTAAAACTTCAAGAAAGTTAAAAGAATTTCCATTTGTACAAGTAAAATCCCAGGAAATCCCATATTTGGAAGAAGATGGTCCATAATAATCCAAAGGCAGAAATCCATGGAATAATTCACAAAAATGTGTACAAGGAATAAAGAAAAGATTTCAAAGAAAAGATTTCTTATTTATATTCATGTCTCGGAAGTAGAGTGAAAAGCATATCTTATTTTTCTTTTATGTCCGTTGATTGATGTCATGTAAAAAAAAAAATCAAATTTCTCACCAAGTTTTATTCTTTTTTATTACACAATTTCAACTTGAGATGCATTTTTATCCTAAGCTGTCCCATTTCATGGCAAATGCTTCCTCTTGCTCTTTATCTGTGTCTAAACCTAAATGTAGATTCCATGAACAAAGCTGCTTTCTTAGAATTGCACGACTGTGGAACTCTCTTCTGTTTCCCTGCTTTCCAGCTGACTACAATTTGGTTGTCTTCAAGTCCAATGTAAACAAGTTCTTGATGAGCCGTCCCCTTAAGTAATCCAATTTACCAAATTTCCACTACTAATGATTACTATGATATTATCGCATTGACTAACGTACACTCGTTTAACGCTTATCATGGAGTGACCTCCGGGCCTTGGTAAATGGTGATTCCTTTGTAAAAAAAAAAAATCTTTTAAATAAAGTGATGTACATTGTAATGCTACAAAACAGCCATTTTGCATAAGATTTTTTTAACACGCTTGTTTCACAGTTCATTATCACTCCCTTATGAGGAATTTCGCTATAAAATTTGAAAACTTATTAGGAGAAACATTACTTCCAATCTTTTTTGGGGTATGAAATAAACTGGCTTATTTTTATTGTCTTAAAAATAAGACATCAACCCGACAAGTATCAAACATGAAAAATAGTGAATCGGTTAACGATATGATGAGATGTGAAGATGGAAATTCAGAAACGGATGAAAAGAACACCCCCCCCACTCGTTAATATAAGGTGATATGAGTGTATATAACATAGTATGCACTGGAGGGACTACATAATATATACCTGCCCCCACCCCTCAAATTACTTACAGAAGTAATTGGTCCGACATGTTGGTCCGCAGGATTACCAGAGACAAAACATTGGAAGGTGTTGACATCATACAGTCTTACTGTAGGAAAAAAAATGGATTTGTTTATTTTATAAGGTATATTACAAAGTATTCAAACACATCAACCCCCCCCCCCTCTTTGTGGTGGGGAAACAAAAAAAAAAAAAGAAAAGAAAATTGACATGCTGGAAAAAAAACAAAAAAAACGACATATTTGAAGGGGGGAGAAAAAAAAATTGAGATATTAGGAAAAATAAAAAAAAAGAAGAAAATTGACATGCTGGAAAAAAAAAATGACATATTTGAGAGGGAGTAAAAAAAATTGAGATATTAGAAAAAAAAAAAAAAAAATATGTAAATTTTCTCCTCTTAACACACACACAAATATGTCAATATTTTATTCAAATATGCCAATTTCATACTTCATATTTCAAAACTTCAAAACAATTATTATAATTTCAAATATTTGAATTATGCTCTTAGAATAAACATTCAATCACATTACTGACAGCAGTAAATATTAAAACATTCACAGAGAATAATTCAAATATTAGAAATTATAATTAAGGTTTTGAACTTTTGAAACATATGCAATTAATATATGAAAAATATGAATGATATAAACTATTGATTATTGAACTTATTTTTAATTGTGGCTATAAATAATATAAAAATATAAGTTAAATCTTAATAAAAAAAATTAATTAAATCTTAAAAAAAAAATAAAATTCAATCCGATATAAAAATCAAATTAAATCCTTTTATAAAAAATTTAATTAAACTTGAAAAAATAAAAAGTTAAATTAAATCTGAATATGAAGAAAACTGAATTAAATCTTAATAAAAAATTAAACTAATCTTAATATAATTTTTTTTACTTAAATCTTAAAAATAAATTCACTCTTAATATAAGATTTTTTTTATTAAATCTGAATATAGAAAATACAATTAAATCTTAATATAAAAAATTAAATTAAATCTTAAAAAGGATTGAAATAAAATTATAATAAAAAAATTAAATTAAATTTTGATAAAAAAAAATTAAACTAACTTTTGATAAAACAAAAATAAAAGGAACAAGCTAAACTTACAGACAGGATGTTGAGTGCCGACCAAAATGTAATCGCCTGATGGATGGAATGAAAGACATCGAACGGGAGCAGATTCCTGAAATGTTGGTAAACACGGATGAATTGCAGTTTGATTTTACACCCAAGCGAATTATTTGGAGACAAATGAAGTATTTTGAATAGAACTTGTATTTTGGTTTGTGGATCTGGAGAAGGTTTTTTGACAGAGTACCAAGAGAGTTTGGTGGGCGTTGCATAAACAAATTATAATTTGTGAAGATTGTCCAAACAATGTATAAAAATGTTCCAAGCTGTGTTAGAATTAACACATTTAATGTTTAAGTCGGAAAAAATAAATTCTTTACTGAATTTTTTATTTTTTCATTTGTGTTTTTGAAATACATTTTTTAGCAAATTTTGTATTAAATTATTTGGAAGAGAAGCTGTATACTGATCATTTAAATGTTAAATTCTTGAAGGAATGTTCCGCAAAGGTCTGAAAGTGAATGTTACCAACACTGAGAATTAAGTGGTATTTTAGTGTTCCTATTTATTTGCCTCCCCACGAGAGCAGAGTTAGACACAAGGTCAATTTTTAATGTGGGGAAAATCCAGCTCCCCAAAAAGGGGCACTCTGGATAGGAACAAAAATAAAAATTGTCTCAGCCATGAAGGATTTCTCCTCCACTGACCGAAGACAGAAAAAGTAAGTGTAGCATCAGAACAGATACTACACTGTGATCTTCGCCCAAAAGTCAAGAATGCATAAGCGGTAGTAGTGTTAGAAAGCTTTTACAAACACAAAAAATTTGATTTGTAGAAATGGAGTTGGGCACAATTCAATTTGTGTTCGTTGTATCTGATAAGAGGACAGCAAATGTAATCTATGAAGCGAAAATATTTGCAGATATGAAGCGATGATCGAAAGAATGAAGACAAATATGGATATTGTTGGAGTGCATTCAAAATGGCAATAGAATGTTCGCAACAAATGAACAAGATGTTTGGAATGGGAGCGACAAAGAAAACTGCAGAAACATGATTTGGACCAGTTATAGGAACTGGCAAAAGAATGATACGGAAAACTGTTAGATGAAAACAAAGGATAAGGTTGGAAGATTCTCAGGTACAGTTGCAAAAATGTTGAAGATTGTAGTGAAACCAGCATCAAGATAATCAGTTGTTTGGTTGTTCTAAAAGTGGAAAAACTCCAAACAATTGTGAACTGTTAGAAAAGTAGAGGCCTTCAGTGGAGAATCATTCATATAATCAAAAAAATGATCAAAAAAAAAAAAAAAAAAGGATGGCAAAAGAAATAATTATCGTAGAGAAAAAAAATTATACAACTGTGAATATTAAATGTAATTGTCCCAAGCAAAAATTGGCAGCATCAATCTAGTTAGAAAAGATTTGAATTGTAAAGAATTCCAAATAAAAATGTAGCAGTGATCCAGTCAGGATCAGCAGAATGTAGTTCCCTTTTCACATCACAACAAAAATCTATGACTGAAAAATCCAAAGAGATTCAGTACATTATTTGTTTGTTATTATCAGCCCTGGCTATAAATATAATCGTCCAAATTTTTGTGATAATAACTTGCTATTATGTAAAAAACAAATATTGCAACAAGAGGAATCCATGGATAGAGGTAATTACAAAGGCTCAGGTTCTGAAAATGGTTGAGAGAATAACTGAGCAGCAAATAAGTGATGCAATCGTAGATGAAATGCAAATCTGTGGCCAAATTACCACTTTTTATGGCCTTTTTAAGAAACAGAAAACAAATCACAAAAATGTTGCAGAGGAAACAAAAAATCCGAAATTCAAAGCAACTTTACCTGAATGCTTTTGTAGGCTTTTTTAACGGAAGGTTTGGAAAATTCAAAAAATTTTATGCTAAAATCTTTACTTCCTGAGACCAAAATCTGATGAAAAGGATGAAAATCCAAAGATGTAACTTCCTGAAAAAAAAAAATAAAGAGGAGAAAATATTTGCTTTAATTTAATTTGGCAAGCATACAGATTGAAGTGGTCTAGTATGTCTAGTAGATAACACTAACCGCATGCTCAATGTTGGACAGTAGCTTTTCAAATATTTTAAGATTTCAAACATTGGAATGAACTTTTTGCTTTTTGAATCTGGGATCGAGGTATGTTGCTAGAATAAGATTTTTATCCTGCAAATAGGATCAAAACAAGGCATACAATTCTTTTTCCTCACAAATCCTAATTATTATTATTAATATTATTATTGTTATTATTATTATTATTATTAATATTATTGTTATCAATGAAAAATATTTCATTTTATTTTAATATTAAAAATCAGTAGAATGGAGAATTGATTTGAAATGCTTATAAAGTGTTTTGGCTTATTTGTGCTTGTTTCAGCATTAATCCTGAAGCAGTTCAGCCAGCTTCATCCAAACAATTCATCATGTTTCGAATGAATGTTGACCAGACGCAATAGTTCACTGCCATAGCAGATATGAGCATTAACCAATCATAGTTCCAGCAGCAAGGGCTCAAGATCAACTCTGTATTCTGTTTCATCGTTCTGAGCCAGTTTTTCGGTTGGGTTCTGCATTATTTTTTCCAATCCTGAAGAAAACCAATAGAGGTTCAATGGCTCTGAAAATTGATAAAAGGATGAGCGAACCAGCAAAAATGTCTCAAGAGAAAAGTTTGTTCTAGAAAAGATAAGGTAGCAAAATGAA
Source organism: Euprymna scolopes (assembly GCF_053919585.1). Taxonomy (NCBI): domain Eukaryota; kingdom Metazoa; phylum Mollusca; class Cephalopoda; order Sepiida; family Sepiolidae; genus Euprymna; species Euprymna scolopes. Next base: position 201,779,436 of record NC_136483.1, read on the forward strand.
CCGTTGCCAGCGAGGATGAAAAATGCAACATAAACAGTAATGATCGAACACTTCAAACTTTTGTAGAGCATTTGCAGTCTCATTGGCCAATGAAGGTATGCTTGGTATAGATATATAGATATATATTAAAGTCTTAAATAGTTTGCCATCATATATATTAGTGATGGGACGATTCCAAAATTTTTCCAGATTCCAATACAATTCCCGATTCCAACTCTTTCAAAATTTATAAATATTTAATTAGAGATTTGTTGTTCTTTTGTAAATTTTCAAATTATTACATAAACCTCCGAACTAAAATTAAAAGCATCATCATCATCACTTTTCTCCACAGATACATCAGTCTCCATAACTTGTGATACATTGGGTGAAGTGTCTATTTTTTCTTTGGTTATAGCAGATATCTTGTGTTAACCATTCTCTAATAGCCTTGTCATGAGGCAGGCCACTGGAGTTATTTTTAAAGAAACCAAACCTGAATCTGGGATCGAGGTATGTTGCTAGAATAAGATTTTTATTCTGCAAATAGTTATTAAATCTAACATTAAAAGAAGTTTTCCATGCTGATAGTGTTGAATCCAACCGAATGAAACAGTCCTCTCTCTCCTCTTTAATAAAAATGATGAATAATTTTTATTTGTGATATGAGTTGCTTCTCTACTAACAGTACATTTGTATATTCACTTAATTGTTTCAGTATTTTTAATATTTTTGCTAACATCTTCCATCGAATGTGGTTTTACATATTCACTGCAATATGAAATAAGAGCATTCTTTTGTTCAAATACTCTTGATATCATAGTCTATTGATTGTTCCATCTTGTATTGACATCCTGAATAAATCTATGGTTGGGCAAATTAAATTTTTTCTGGTATTCCTGGTACTTTGCAAAAGCTGTCGGTGAATGATTGAAGTGTCCAACTATTTGCTTACAAATAGATACGATGACCTTCACAAATCTTTGTGTAAAAATGGCATCATTAAGCGTCAACTGTAACGTGTGTAGGAAACATGGCAAAGCTGGATTAATTGGTTTGCACAGTTACTGCTGCCATATTAGTTGCATTATCTCGTCTAAGAACATGGATTTTACAAAAAATATCAAATTCTTCTGTTTTTGATAGCTTCACTAATATTGACTGCAGTGTGTGATGCTTTAAATAGAGTAATTCTTAAAACTTCACTTTTTTGCTCAAAGTTTTCATTGATCCAATGAGATGTTACACTTAAAAAAGATAAGTTCGCTGAACCAACAGACCAGCCATCATTGGTAAGAGATAAATAAGTAACAGTGTTTATTTCCTCTTGTATCTTATTTCTAACCTTACTATATATCTCATGTACAATTTTTTCTTTTATATATTTTCTAGAAGGGTGTATATAATTTTGACAAATATGCTTCAATAGTCTTATAAAACCAACGTCTTCTACAACAGAAAAAGGTTGCAAGTTACTTGCAATCATTTCACTATTTATTAAAAACCCATTCTTAACATGGTGGGGACTTTTTAACTATTCTGTACTTTCACATAACATTTTAATAAACATTTTAATAAACATTTTTTATAAAAATTCATATTATTTGGGTTCATCAGACTACTGTTCTCATCTTTTTTTTATTTTTTATTTTTCATCATTATTAAAAGTTTAAAAACAATAAAGATTTACCATCAGTAAAAGCAGTGGAAAATTAAGTTTGAAAAATATTAAAAGAATCGTTTTTTGGAATCGGAAACTAAGCACAAATTTTTCTGATTTTGATACCAAATCCGATTCATCGTTCCAACACTAATATATATATATATAATCATTTAAAAGGGTTTATTTCAATACTTTACTTCAGCGTCACAGTAGATACATTCGTCAGAAGAAATGTATTAACGATATTCTTTGCATCACCACAATACATGTGACCTGACATGAGTTCACATCATTATCTTTCATAAGTATGACATGAAAAAGCATCCAAAAATTTTTATTATTGTAAAATATATTTCCTCTTAAATTCATTAAATTCTTACTATTGAGTGTATAAAAATTTTTCAACATTTTTCCAAGGTTAATACAATTCTCAAAATCTTTAACAATGATACACGTGTATTTATTTTTTGTGGACTGTTACCCTCATTTCATAGTTATTGTTTCACCACGTTTCGACCAACTAAACCTTTGACCTGCTTTGGGTAGGATTAAAATTGCTATCTTCAGACAACACTCACCTGGAACCGTAGAGACCCAATGCATCTATGGCATAGTGGATAGAGGCGTTGAGAGTCTCTACGGTTCCGAGTGAGCATTGTCTGAAGATAGTGCTTCAATCCTACCCAAAGCAGGCCAGAGAATTAGTTGGCGAAAACGTGATGAGATAATGACAACTATGGAAGGCAGTAATTACTGGGGGATCATTCCTATCTCATCGCAGTTAATCACTTGAAGAAGGCCAGAGGATAAGTTGGCTGAAATGTGGTGAAACATGAAAATGAGGATAACAGTCCACAAAAAATTATGAAGCCTCATCTCAAAGGATTTCAAAAAATAAAAATAAATAGTTTATAATATAATACATATTATAAACTATTAGCTTGGTGCAAAAACAATATCGTTTTCTCACATGTTTTTTATATATGATTTCTGAATTAATTCATGGATATATATATATATATATATAGCCATAAATTTAGTTGTTAAAATTAAATTCTGAAAATCAAAATATAAGCACATATATTCGAATTAAGAATTTATTGTTCGACAAAAGGAATATATAGAAGGGGTTATTTTAATTTCCTTAATCCATGGATTTTCAATAATGGCTCATATCAGAGGAAATATATATATAGCCATGTTACATATCATTTTGAAGTGCGTTTTTCGCTCTATCAAATCATGTTATTCATTACTGTTCTCAATCTCTTCATTTTTAAAGGCATCGACACAATTCGAAGCTGCAGGATTTTCTTGTTCCAGTTCAAACTAGGCTGAAAAGCTGCCGAAACAGTTTGTGATATCAATGATGCATTTGGCCCAGGAACCACTAACAAACGTGTGGCACACCGGTGGTTCAAGAAATTTCATAATGGTGATAAGAACCTCGAAGATGAAGACATTCATGGCCGAATGCGGTTGATAACAAACATTTGAAAGCCTTAATTGTATTTGACAAAATATTTGGTACAAATTTACTATCATACACCCAGTGGTAGTTCTTGTCTAGGGCAACGAACGCCGTTTTCCCCACTCCTGACACACCCCAATACTAAAACTGGGCACTTGAGAGTGCTTGAGTACCATATATGCCTGAGCAATTAGATTGGGTTGACCTCCTTCTGATGGGTTGAGGGTACCGGATTGACAGTTCCTGGCTGCTGTTTCCAACTGGTAGTACAGGTGCCCTAACTCTTTGGTAGCGCTTAGAGCGGCTGCTCCATCAACAGGTGTATAATATCGGGATGTTAGTAGTGCCATGTCGCACATGGAAAGGGACCCTGCACTCATTCCCGGTGGGCTTTCCTGAGGCCACAATCCTAATTGAAGAAAGGTCAGCTGATGGTCTACTTGTGATGCATGTCTGATGCTCTGCATAACCTCTTGTTCAGCTCCCCCTTACCTAAACTGAAACTCTTTAAAAAATATGGCGACAGTACAATCTAAAAATAAGCTTACACCAGGCTTAGGGTCAAACAAATCTAACTTGCCTCCTCCCTTGAGGCTTGCATTCACGAATATCCGTGGGCTTAGAACTAATTTAGCTGATGTTGAAGCATTTCTCCTAACAAATACTCCGGATATCTTAGCACTAAGTGAGACTAACCTAACTACTTTAACATGCCTGGATATCTCCCACTCTGCCGTAAAGACTCTGACAACACATGCACGGACTTGGAGTTTACATTCGTAATACCCTTCCCTTGCTAGAGAAACAAACCTAGAATCGGATGATCAAGCCTTTATGTGCTTTAGACTAAACATGCAACACAATATTAACTACTTTTATTTTCTCTACCGCTCTCCCTCGACCTAGGACTGCACCATAATAAACAAAGTCTCTGACAGCATAGACACAGCACTCTCCCTCGACACTAACGCACAAGTGCATGTATTTGGTGACTTTAATGTCCACCACAAAAACTGGCTTGGATTCTCTATTTACACAGATGCAGCGGGCAGCAACACACATAGCTTCACTATATCTCACTCCCTATCACAAATTGTTACGTTTCTAACCCGTTTCCCTGACCAGGAAGAACAACACGCATCACATTTTGATCTGTTTCTGACCACAATTCCCGATGATTGCATAACGAATGCTGACAGCCACTTGGGAACGCTGATCATGCAGTGATAATGGTTGAAATCGCCCTAAACTCTAGACCTAAAACTGAAGTGCCAATGCTCAAAACAACGAGATATTATAAAAAGGCTGACTGGGAAGCCATCAGAGATCTTATCAGAGATGCCCCATGGGGAAATATTTTTTCTCTTCCTGCTGAACAGTGTGCAAACGAGACCACTGAATGGTTCAAAACTGCAATTGAAGGGCATGTTCCCATGCGGAAATTTTATAGCAAGCCCCACTCTCCCCAATGGTTTACTTCGACTTGTGCAACTGCCATTGCTCAAAGACAGCATGCATACCGCAGATTTAACCGACATAAGTCCAGTTCAAACAGACAGAAGTACATAGAAGCTAGAAGTAACGTTAAGAAAGAAATAGCGACAGCTAAGAGAGAATTTACGGAAACCACTAAAAAACACATTGAAGCACAAAAACTAGGAACTCGTGCTCAGCCAAAGTAGCTCCAGTTCTCTCCAAACTCTACAACAAATGCCTTAATGAATCTTGCTTTCCAGGCTGTTGGAAAACTGCTTCTGTGGTACCAGTATTCAAGAATTCTGGCGAAAGGACTGCCCATCAAATTATCGCCCCATTAGCCTCCTCCCACTTTTCGCCAAAATATTTGAGACCATAATTAACCATGCTCTAGTCTGTCACCTTACAGATGCTAAACTTCTGACTGACAAACAATATGGATTTAAACAAGCCCGTTCCACCGCAGACATCCTCACTGTAACCTCTGAACGTATATACCATTCACTGGACAAAGCAGGGGAGAGCAGAGCAGTAGCTCTAGATATATCTAAGGCTTTTGACAGGGTATGGCATGAGGGTCTCCTCAGGAAAATTAAATCATACGGTATCACTGGTAGAATACTTAACATAATTAAATCCTTCTTAGATAAGAGAAAAATCCAGGTTGTCCTCGACAGTCGTACATCTAAACAATATAATATAAATGCGGGGGTGCCCCAAGGGTCTATCCTAGGACCTTTATTATTCCTGATATTCATAAATGACCTCCTGACAAAATTGCCTCTGAGATGGGTATATATGCTGATGACACCACACTCTATAACAGGCATGACAGGAAAACAAATGAACACACATCTAAAGAAATGGCAGAAACACTAGAGGATGGTACAATTACATTGAAAGCATTGCCAGGGCCGCTGCAAGGAAGGTGGGCTCTCTATACCGCGCTAGAAAACTACTAACACCTGAAAGTATCCTGTACCTCTATAAGGCCACCATTCGCCCATGTATTGAATATTGCTGTCATATTTGGGCTGGTGCATCTGCTACTAGTCTCTCGCTCCTAGACAAGGTTCAAAAGAGGGTTGCCAATCTGATAGACCCTGAACTGGCATCTAAGCTTCAGCCTTTGTCCTATCGACGAAACGTTGCATCCCTCTGCCTGTTCTACAAGTATTTTAATGGTGAATGCTCTGACAAACTGCAAGCACTTGTGCCCCCCCATGACGTGAACACCCTTGACAAACCCGACAAGCTGCTAAATCCCACCCCCACACTGTAGAAATCCCTAGATGTAAAAGATCTTTCTACTCCAGTAGTTTCTTCCCCAGAACCGCTACACTTTGGAATTCCATTCCAGGTCCCTGCTTCCCCAACTGTACTGACATGCAGAAGTTCAAGTGTAACGTGAACCAACATCTTGCTGCCCAAATCCCTACATAGTACCCCAGTAGTTGTTTCCCCTGATAGTAGCCCCCTACACTAAAGTGGTAATGTGCCTTGTTTGGGGTGAAAATATAATTAAAAAAAAAAAAAAAATCAATCATGTATTTTTGATCAAAGGCATTTCAAAGAAAAACATTAAATACATGTCATGTCAAAATTAGTATAAATTCCAAAATTTATAAAATATTGTCCAGAAGAAGACATATTAGAGGTAATTTTTGGAAAAAAGAGTATAGTATTATCGAGAACAAGCAAGATGGCCGACTTGAAAGTAGTTATCTCCCCCTGATTTGAAGCATCTAAAAGGGTTAATTTACAGTCAAATTGCAACTTTGAAAAATTCTGTTTTACTTATAATTATTTTTCTACTCGACCATTTTTTGGAACTTTTAGAATTTATACTCATTTCGGCATGACACGCAAATCTGTAATAATGTTTTTAACTGAAATACATTTTTTTTTCAAATATGACAAGATCCCTGGCGACACCAGATGATCTTGCTTTTCAAATAGATGAAGAGAAGATGGGAGAGGAAAAACAGATGTTTATGAGATTCCTGTCCACAGAAAAGAGTAAATATTTCAATGAGAGAAGAAATAGTGAATATTTCGATGGGAAATAAATAAATAAATAAATATGATAATGAGATTCTCGAGTTGGCAGAAAAAGCAATACAGGGTCATTTTCTGGCTTAGGTTAGAACAACAATTCAAATTATTAAAGAAACAATGTTTTGTTGAAAGGTACAATGACTTGGGTTCAAAAGGTCTGTTTTGGTGTCTGGGAGGTGTTGTCGTTGGGCCTACCTGTTTTGTTTAACTGCCAGATCACCAGCCAGTGATGGGTTGGTTGGACGGATAAATAAATAAATTGAACCTAGGGAGAGATATGGTCATGAAAGACGAAGAAGAGAGAAAAAAAAAGAGAAAATGAAAAGAATAAAATAATGAGTTCACGAGAGAAGGAAAAGAATAAGAGAATGGAAAAAAGAAAGAATAACTCCAAAAAGGTGGAAGGAGGAATTACTGATTTGATAAAAACGATTGACTTTTTGGAGTTAGGGTCCTTAGCCCTTTTTACTGACTGGCATCGAGACGTACACATCGCTCTCACCCCGCCAAGCTAAGTTGAAAAGCTCTTGTTCTTAGCTGAGAAATTGATTAGAGGAAATTAAGTATGCAACCTGCATCACGAAGCTTGAATCAAAGAACTCGACTAAACAAGTGTAAACGATTTATGAATAATTATTTTGTTTCGTTATATAAAAATGTCCCAGAGTTTTTCCTTGTTCTTGATTGCCGGCCTGAAATGAAGATACAGTTTGTTTCAGATATCCCCTGACGCCAGATGATGAAGGAGACAGACTGGATCCAGTATGAAGCCAGAGTGACGGCCGAAATCGACAATGTTGCCACACGGACTTAGGGTCATGCACATTTCGCGTGCCCTGAGCAGCAGAAGATATTTTCCAGTGACCAGTGAGAGTCTGATCACTCTTAAGGGGTCCATCACTAGACAAATAAGAATGTAGCCCTGCTGGGTTGCATCTATGGTCCTGTGAGCTGGGAGCGATGAACACGACCAGAAGTACATCACAAGTATGCTCCAGTGAACCAGGATAGCGACGGATGCAGCCCGGCCCTCGGACGGAAGAGGAGTGAGGGTTCTATATTATACAAAGACATACTATAACTAAAGTTCCACTGAATATTTTTAAACTACAAATTTCTTTAGATCTAACCCTGATATTTACTTTACCTGTCTAGACAAGAGATCGAGTGTTGTTGTCCTGTATTGTCGACTACATTTCCATGATGCTTAACACCGTCGATGATAAAAGTTTTATTTTTTTTATTTAATGGCATATCAACCCTTTGTGGGTTATTTAATGCTGAATCCAGTTATTTTGGGAATAGTATTCGATGTTGTATCCAGTTATTTTATGAGGTTTTTATTATTCAAGCTCCTTGTATTTTCAATCATTAGTTCGTAGCTTTTGATTTCGTTGTTTTATCGTGGATTTTGCCATTTTTGTTCTCTGCCTTGCAGAATATGATTGGGTTTTGCAATGGGAGGAGGGTTACAGTATTATTAAGTCCTGTATTATGAATGTAGTTATATTGTTGATAGTTTTTTATATTTAAATTGTCCTCATTCTTAAGGAAGGTTTCTTGGAGACAAATAACCAAAGAATTAAATTTGGTTTGCAACAATAAAATTTCATTGTAATTCACGGCAATTCCATTGAATTTTCTTGTAATTCATGAGGATTTTTTTTGTTGGAGGAGTAACTTCAGTTTCCATGTCTTTTAATTCCATAAATCTATTTGTAGTAGTAGTAGTAGTAGTGGCTTCTATTTGTGGTAATTTCTTTATATTATTTTGTTTTTTGGTAGATGTATTTTTGTTTGTTTTCAAGTGTGTTTTTTCACCAAGGGGAAGACATATTAGTGATCTGTGTGATCTTTCTTTTAACTGATTTTGTTTTTCCTTAGTTTCGTCTTTTCCAGCATCTGCATGACATACTGGTGATTTTTGTGGTCTTTCTTTTGATCGACTTTGTTTTCTTGGATGTTCTGATTTTGGTTGAGAATTTGTTTTATTGGTAACATTAATTGATGATTTAATCGGATGATTAATTTTTGATGATATGTTTGGTTTAATTTCATTTATAAATTTGGGCCAGTCATTTGGTCCCAATTGTAACAATTTGTTTATTAGTATTTCGTATTTGGAGTCTTGGTTAGTGATGTTGGATGATATACAACTTGAGGTGACTTGAGAGTACGTCTTTTCCTTCATGTATCCATCTACTATTTTCCTGGTTTCGAGGAAGGAGATGTTTTTTGTATGTTTTATTGACACTACTTCCTTTTCGTTCTTCCAGATTCTGCATGCTTTAGCATAAGCAGGATGGTTTTCTCCACAATTTGCAATCAAGATTGCAGTCATTGAAAGTGTGGTTTGGATCTCTCTGGCCACACCTGCCGCCCACTGCTCATCCCCTACATGCATCCTCATGGTGTCCAAACTTCTGGCATTTAAAACACCGAAGTGGCTTTAGTATAAAGGGTTCAACTTTTTCAACGTTGAACCCAATTTTGATTTCTTTTGGGATAATGAGTCTATCAAATTGCATAATGATAGTGTTCTTATGTATAGTCTGATTATCTTTTTTTTATTGCAATTCTTTTAACGTTTATTACTCCTTGGTTTTTAAGTTCTTTTGTTATCTCTTCAGTAGTGCACATTGAGAGGTCTTTCGATTTTACTACACCTTTGGATGTATTCAGATTCTTGTGTGGATAAGTTTTGATATTTATGTTGTGGAAAGTTTTCATTCCTAGGAGAAAAGTGGCATGTTTTTCTCTTTCCACTTCCACCAGTAGGGTTTTATTTTTTTAAAGTTTTTACATTTTTGGGGGTAATATATGCCGATATAATTTTATGTATAATAAACGGTGATAAGTCAGTTATTTTGGTTTCTTCGGTGGATTCCAATACAATAAATTTTGAGGATGTTTGATGCAGTTCAATATCTAAACTATCCGAGTCGACATGTTGGCGCTTGAAGTTTTTATAATTTGTGATACATATATATATTTTAAATTCATTGTTTATGCTCCCCACCTACCTCGGAGTCCAATATTGGGGCATGTTAAGGGGGAAACCCATTCGCCTTGTCATGCCAGGGCTACATAAACAGTATACATGTTCCAAATGGGAGCCATGAGCACCCATAATCTTTTAGTTACACAATCCAAGTCATTTGTGGTAACTTCCAGCACTATACAGTCATGTCATGACTTTAATCATTTGGCACATTTGACCCTAGCCACCGCCTTCTAACACATGGAAAAGAGGGGAAAATATGCATATAGTTTATAGTGGTACAGAGTAGAACTGTATTTGTTACGGTTTAGAGGAAATTGATAGAAAAGTAGATGTGTTAGGGCTTGACGTAACTAGCCGATTGATTGGATCGGGCCCCTCTGACCGTCCGTCTAGCCTTGTACGAAGCCAAAGTGGAGTGTTGCAACTGATATCTTTAATTTCCCTAGATATCAGTTGCTCAGCCACCAGGATCCTTTTCCGAGTCATTACGGGTCGCCACTCACGACCAACAGGTGGCCCCTTTGAGAGGCTTTTACTCTCTGCAGTGGGAAGTAGGGAAGGAAAAAAAAAAGGGAGGGGAAGAGGAAGGGGAAAAGGGTTGTTGTTTTTGTTTTTTCAGAACATAATTAAATTTTACAAAATAGAATAGAAAACAAAAACAGAAGTTTAATGTAGGTGCATTTCGTCTCAGGAAGCCACTAGTAGCACCAGATAAAAGTTTGTTAAATTAGGTAATTTAAGCCATGACAATAACTTCAGGATGAAATTAAAAATCCAGAAAAGACTTGTTCAACTTTATAAAAACAAGTTTCCATCAAAGCAGATTTACACTAAAATCCAGCCCATTGGTTCTCAAAAACTAAAAATGTACGGTTTGTGTTAGGTTTGCACACCTAACATTCCTAACCTGACCCATTGTATAAATGTTGGGTTCTATCGAGTTAGGATTATTATTGTATAAATGTTGGGTTCTATATTGCATGAACGAACAAAATGACCAATTCAAATTTTCACTCATGCAAATTCTTATTTTATTATTCACCCTAATGTATTTCTCATTTTTTCCAATTTGTGTTTTGCAAGAATAAATTACCTTGCTCCAAGGATACTAAGTTCAGTATCAATAGTCTACTTACTATTAGATGAAACTATTAATATTTTTGATGATATTATAGTTTTTTATTAAGTCCTTTATGTTATTTAATACTAAAATGATTTATTGGATACTGTCAATTGAACACAAGTTGTTAATTTATCCAGAGAAAATTGCAGTTTCATAGCTTTCCAAATGAAATGAGTGCACAATAGTGATCTGGTGTAGGATTTGAACTTAGCAAAGCCGATTTAGTAGCAAACACGACACTATTCATTATTCAATTATGATGCCTCCCATTATTCTAAACAGAACACAGGACAGATATACTAGCTAGTAGTTTATCGATTGGGAAAATATATAAAGAGCTGAAATGTATTTACTTCAAAAAAGAAAATTTGATTACTGATGTCAACAAAAGAATTAACCCTCTCTGTCATAACTACTCTGACTGCTACCCATTACACCATTAAAAAAGACGGAATAAACCTTATTAGTTCACATTCACCTGACATTAATTACTACATTAGTTCACATTCACCTGACATTAATTACTACATTAGTTCACATTCACTTGACATTAATTACTATGCAGAATAAAAATACAGAATGAAATGATTTTCCATTTTCTTGAAAACAGAACAGAATTCCAAGATTCTTTCTTTTTCAATATTCTTACCATTTGCATTTCCAACGTGAATGCTTAAAACCATTTGTATTTCTGCTGATATTATGGTCAATCACTTTTAAAAGGAACAAACTGATAAGAAAATGTTTTAAAAAGTTAACAAAAATGAAAAGAAAAAAAAAATTTCTGTATTATTTTTACCGCATTGTGGTCGTATAATGTTCGGATCACAGGATGATTCTCCATTGTTTGTTGTGGAGTTTCCATGGCGATAATCTCAGCAGGAGTTGCACTTTTAGCCAACATTCTCTCAACATCTAAAATCTGAAAGAAAAAAGAAAAAAAAAGGAAAATTTTAAGTTGGAACAATTCTTCCAAAATTATCAATGTTTTCACAGCATATCAAACCCAACTAAACTTTTTTGGTGTGAATCCAGAATTTAACCTAATTAATAAACAAAAAAATTTAACCTAATTAATAAACAAAAAAATTTAACCTAATTAATAAACAAAAAAATTTAACATAATTAATAGACAAAAAAATTTAACCTAATTAATAGACAAAAAAAATTTAACCTAATTAATAAACAAAAAATTTAACCTAATTAATAAACAAAAAAATTTAACCTAATTAATAAACAAAAAAATTTAACCTAATTAATAAACAAAAAAATTAAACCTAATTAATAAACAAAAAAATTTAACCTAATTAATAGACAAAAAAATTAACCTAATTAATAAACAAAAAAATTTAACCTAATTAATAAACAAAAAATTTAACCTAATTAATAAACAAAAAAATTTAACCTAATTAATAAACAACAAAATTTAACCTAATTAATAAACAACAAAATTTAACCTAATTAATAAACAAAAAAATTTAACCTAATTAATAAACAAAAAAATTTAACCTAATTAATAAACAAAAAAATTTAACCTGATTAATAAACAAAAAAATTTAACCTAATTAATAAACAAAAAAATTTAACCTAATTAATAAACAAAAAAATTTAACCTAATTAATAAACAAAACAATTTAACCTAATTAATAAACAAAACAATTTAACCTAATTAATAAACAAAAAAATTTAACCTAATTAATAAACAAAAAAATTTAACCTAATTAATAAACAAAAAAATTTAACCTAATTAATAAACAAAACAATTTAACCTAATTAATAAACAAAAAAATTTAACCTAATTAATAAACAAAAAAATTTAACCTAATTAATAAACAAAAAAATTTAACCTAATTAATAAACAAAAAATTTAACCTAATTAATAAACAAAAAAATTTAACCTAATTAATAAACAAAAAGAATTTAACCTAATTAATAAACAAAAAGAATTTAACCTAATTAATAGACAAAAAAATTTAACCTAATTAATAAACAAAAAAATTAACCTAATTAATAAACAAAAACAGAAAAATGCTGTAGATAACCGTCACAGAACAAAGATGTCATGTGGGGAGTTAAGCAGCGAGATATTTGTCCACATTATATTTAAACTTCTGCATGTTAGTCCAAAGTCTAGGAGTTCAAGGGAAAAACTATTAGACTAGCAAGCTTTCCAGCATTTAGGGACATCAACAGTGAAAGAGGTGGGATTTTGTTGCTTGTCCCATTGGTCGGAAGCATGTACATCAAGGCGGCAAAAGTTCTCCAAGTTCATCAGAGCATATCCAGTTCTCTTCTTGGCTGGTCCTTGGATCCAAGGATAAATGGGAAGGTTGCTCTTGGCGGTATATGCTCTGGTGACTATGCAAAACAATCCTCGACATGGATACTCTTTGATACCCAGGGCATGGGAATCCTTAGGAAGAGATGCCCTAGGCAGATGACGCTTTCCTCCTCCTACGTTTGTCTTTGCAGCAGTTTTTTTTGTTTATCTCAAAAGTCGCAGTGCTTCGCTTTGACAAAGTCCTCCTACTATCCCTGTCTTTGGCCCCATCTTCCTTGTGTTTCTCTGGGATATCAACTGCGTGCAACTGTTACCTCAGCTGATCCTTGTAGCACTTATGCCGAGCGCCTCTGTCCCATTTGCTCTGACACAATTCGCTATAAAACATGACTTTGGGCAATCTCATGTCATCTATTCGAGAGAAATATCCTGCCCAGCAAAGTGCTGGTGACATGCACTCTCTCTCTAGGACTTCATTGTTGGTGACATAGTCCTGCCATTTGATGCCCATGATGGAACAGAAGCATCGTTTGTGGAAATGCTCCAGAAGCTGCATCTCTTTCCAGTACAGAACCCAGGCCTCCGATCCACAAAGGAGATTGGTGATAACTACCATTAAAGTATTTGTAAAACCGGCACAGTGACGCACTAATTGCAGAGATATTAGACTTTTATTCACATTACATTTAAACTTCAGCAGGTTGGTACAGTTGAGGAGGCAAGAAACTATGAAATCAGAAGGCTTTCTGACACCTAGGCATCTCAATAGTGAAGGGGTGGGATTTTGATGCTTGTTAGGAGTATGTACATTAAGAAGGCAGAAGTGCTATGAGTTCATCAGCGCGCATTCCTTTAAAGTACATGCAAAACAAGCACAGGGATGCAACAGTGCAGTGGAGATTGGCTGATTATATGTGACCTCTTAGATTTTTGGATCCTGTCTAAGAAAAGACTTGCGGTAGATACACCAACCCATATATGGTAACAATACTCCATGCACAAGTAATTGTGGTTTTGTGGAGAGAATGGATACTTCCAGTTGTGAATAGTTTGAAACTCAACAAGCTTCTCTAAATTTTTTTTACAAATTTCCAATATTCAAACAGCAAATCCGTAATTTACTTTAGAATGAGCAAGACAAAATTTTTATAGGCCAGATGCCCTTATTGAAACTCAGTGAGATGATAAGGACCAGTGTTTTTTATAAGGAGATCATCTCTAAGTGATTGTCCACCAAAGCTAAACTGCTTTATCTGCATTTCTTCTTTTTTTATAAATGAAAGAAAAATATTTCAAATAAATTCACTTTTTTCTGTACTCCATCATGAAGTCCAGCTTTGAACAGATGCATAACTTTCATCCCAACTATCATCAATGGTCTTGAGGTGATTACTTCAGCATCCAACAAAGCCAAACCCTTTGCCAAAAACTTCACATTAAACCACACCTTGTGTGATAATGGTGGCCTAACCCCTGAATTTCCTCTCAGGACTGACAATACTTAAAGTGACACCTATGTCTGTCAGAGACGTCTCAAATCTTATCAAGAACCTTGATCCCAGCAAAGCAACTGGCACTAACAACATCCTGATCATCATGCTCAAAAAGCTACAACCAGAAATAGCTCCAACACTAAAAAGTTGTTCAATCAATGCCTTAAGGAAAGATGCTTCCTAACACGTTGGAAAACCTTGACAGTCTGCCCAGTATTTAAAAATATGGGGGATCAGTCTTCTGTATCTCAGTACAGACCAATCAGCCTCCTGTGCGTCATGAGTAAATTGCTTGAGTTCATTATAAATAGAGAAGTTGCCAACCACCTCAACAAAAACAATCTATTCAGCAACATGAGAGATCAACTGCCAATGGCTGACGGTAATGTCACACAAGATTAGGGAATCTATTGACGAAGGCTTCATTTCTAGAGCAATAACTCTTGACATATCTAAGGTATTTGATCTGGCACAAAGGTTTACCGCCATTCCATAGCTGGCAATGTCCTCTCAACCATCAAATCCTTTTTCTCTGAAGGTCTATCCAAGGAGAAATCTGAAGCTCACAGTATTAACACTGGCATGCCCCAGGGATGCATCTTAGCCCCAACTCTCTTTCTGATCTTCATCAATGACTTCCAAAATTACATTCTTCGTTCATTCGTCTACATCCATGCATGTGATACTACCATCGATGACAACACTTTAAAGGCCAATAAAGATCAGGATCTTGCAGATTTTCTCTCCTCCGACCTGGAACGTGTGGTATAATAGGGTAAAAAATGGCTTACTTCAGATTATTTTCCCTTAAAAAAAAATACTTTCTTAATTGCATGTATCCAAATGTAAAATAATTTTTTGTCTTTCAGAAAAAAAAATACAATCACATTTGGATCAATTTTATAAATTTCTTGACAATTTCAGAATTGAAACAGAAAATGACTATCTTTCATAATAGTCAGTACTATGGCATGACTATCGGAAAATAGACTTTATTCTGTGACATTGGCAGGTCATATGACTTTTAGTTGCTAGGCCTCCTATTTATTTTACAATGGTCACGGTTAAGCCTATTCAAGATCATACCTCCTACTGATGAGATGACCACCAGCATCCCCATAGCCATTCTAACGGGTCATTTGACTAGTGGAGAGTAGTTGCTCCTGTTAAAAGCACTGTTTATTTACCACTGCCTCTTTTTGAGTGTCAAAATTTATTAATGACTACTTGGTAGCGATCAGAACGGACAAGAAAAACTGTTGACATTTATGAGTGAAACTTGGAGGATTTTATTCTGTGATTGACATTGGGGTGCATATATTAAATGAAATACAAATATGTTTGTTCAGCTAGAACTTCACAAATGTACAACAAACACCCAGAAAAGTGTTATTTTTTCTTTCTTTAAAAAAATAAAAAGTATAATTTGTGGGTCAAATAATCATTTAAAGTTATGAACACACACACACACACACACACACACGTTTTAACATTATCATGTAGTCGGTTTTCCAACAAATAACTAAAGGAAAGTAATTGATTTTTTTATGCTTCTTTTGAATAAGAATGAAAATTGAAATATTGAAGTTCATTTAAAACCAATGTTCTCTACTTAATTGTCATGTCGAAGTTAGTAAGATATCTAAAAATTATGAAAAATGATAAAGTAGAAAATTATTAATGAAAACAGTTTTCGAAGTATAATTGAAAGTTTTACTCAAATAATAAACAGAATAAACAGGGGAGATAACTGCAGTCTGTTTTGTTGAATGATGACAGCCAATAGATTGTGGAATTGTGAAAGTATATATTTTATGTAATAATATAGTAATATTAAACTAATTGCGACATGACAATTACGTAGATAACATTGATTTTAATTGAAATTGATGTAAAAATTAAATGGTTTTTAAATGGAAATTCAATTTTGCAACTTGTGATTTTTTTCAGAATTATTTCCCTTACACCGAATTGAGTTGTATGTACAGAGAGAGGAATGGTGAAGAAGAAAGTGGGTGGGTGGGGTGGTAAGGGAGAGAGAATAGAAGTTATGTTATAGAAAGAAGAATAGAAGTTATGTTATAGAAAGAAGAATAGAAGTTATGTTATGTTTTTGTCCCAGGCAATGCCAGGTAGCCGTGCTAGTGTATTATAAATGACTTTTTTTTCTGTTTTTTTTTTTTAATTTCAAATCTTTAATCGCAATTAACTTTAATGTTTACCTTAATGGAAGCATCTTCAGAGCCTGTAGCAATCAGCTGACCTTTAAAAAATAAAGAAAAGAACAAATTTTTTAACATATTTTTTATAAAATTTGCTTCAAGTGACATTTTAAAAAAAACAAACAAACTTTAATTCCCTCTTCTATCAAATAATAAAAATTTTATTTCTTTTTCTTTGGACTATTGTCCTCATCAACATTTTAGCTGACATGCCCTTTTGTTATATATTCGTCTATATATCAAATGTATAAACAGTATTAAAACTAATATGTTATATATTCAGGTGCCACATATTTATATGAACGAGTCTATTTAACGTGAGAGTTCTTTAACAGTGTGTGACAGGTCTCTAATACTGTGGCACAATGAATGACGTAGCTCCCATTTGGGGGAGCTTCTACATTAATAAACCTTGTGCCTAACTTGTTCTGTACTTATGAAGTGAAAATGTGTCATGTAGGTGCTTTGTGATTTTTAACATGTTAGAACATATCAACCAGGTTTGATTGACACGTGTTTTGGAACATTTGCTGGCGTCAAAATAATTCGAGAAACGTCAGGATTGCATGTGGTTAGTTGAATTTGAAAACAAAATATTGCATTGAAATGCATATTTCTCTCTCTCTCTCTCTCTCTCTCTTTCTGTATTTCTCTCTTTCATTTCTTTTGTTTTAAACAGTCGAAACTTGCATCTCGTACATAACAGACGTAGATAGCAGTTTTGACTGCACGTGTCAAGTCTCCACATGTCGTGATTTAAATATACTCCGTCAGTGTTGAATGTAAAATAAATTATCTATTTTTATAAAAAAATGCATTTGTTCGCTATTTTTGTACAAGCCTTAAATTTCAGCATGCGGCCTCTGCAATTTATTGCTAATGACGGAAACATTGCCTCTAATGACACAATGAAGATACAAGAAGCAATCGATGCCAGACGACATCTCAACCTGTTGCTGTTTCCATGTGCCTATCGTTTGATATCGTTTATTCCCCTGGGGAGCTAGTTGCGTTCCCAGGACGTTCCTCAACTAAGTAACTCTCCCCGAAAATGATAGTGCTCAACGTGTGTACATGTAACATAGTTTGTAGTGTGTGATGCGTTGTGATCCTCTCTCGATGTTGATTGAATATAACATGTATGACAAGACATATAATAACGCGGACAATACAACGGATGGAACACATTTCTCTGATGTCTTACAATAGAGAAACCAAAACTTGTCCATCTTGCTCTAGTTTTGACGGAAAACTGCACAGAAGATTCATCTCCAAGGAATCAATAAGTCTTTATTCCAGATGTTTCTTGATTGGAAAGTTGAACGCTGTTTTAATATCTACATCTAATCTAAACGCAGATTCCATGAACAAATCTTCTTTGCCAGAACTGCCCACCTGTGGAACACTGTTCTGCTGGCCTGTTTCCCAGTTGAATACAACATAGCAGCCTTCAAATCCAATGTAAACAAGTTCTTGTTGGACCGTCCCCATAAATAATCAAATTCTACCCAATTTACACAACAATTACTACACTACCACCTTACATTCATTCACCTTTACCATAAAGTGGTCCAGGCTTTGATAAATGGTGACTCCCAAATAAAAATAAAAAAAAGCTACACTGCCGAGAGCTTCTTTGAGTGTTTTGAGCTGGTCGTCAGCTTGTCTCCTCTCGACGGTCCCTCTCAAAACTCTGACTCTCAACTCACTAAAACCTACATCTACAAAAACATGACGCTTCTAATGACATAATCAACACATATCATTCATGACCATCATGTGATGTTTGTCACATATTCTGTTGATCAACTTATCAATACTAACATTCTTGACTTGTTTCTAAATTCCATTCTATCAAAATAACATTCCTGGTACATTCCAACGTTAACATTCTATTTTACAAACGTATGTTCAGGTCACTCAGTGTTGGAACCAACCACACAACACTTTGACCTTTTCAAGTTTTCATTTTACGATGATGTTTCCAGGATTGATGCTGATTATTTGCACAAATTGATGTTTTGTAAATCTTATCAATTCAGGATTTTGATGGTTATCTTTAACGAATATTCGTGTAAGATTAGCAATCATATAGTGTGAGACACAAATTTTCTTATATTTAATCAGCCAATAATCCAACGATTGTCTGTATGGAGTTGACTGGTCAGTTAGACAAAAGAGTCTTAGTTGAGAATTAAAGTCTTTTCTTCACTAAAAATGAGTGGGTAAGACTCATGGTACAATGGAAAAAAGTGCTAAGTATCAACCAGTTCTAAATAACAGTTTTCTGGAGGCTGAAGGTCAAAGCCATAGTATGGGCAATACTAGAATTACTTAGTGTAACAGAGTGCGTGTGAAAATATCAGCAGGAGCCGAAGGATAGCTGGCTAGCAAAAATAATAGCAGCAGCAGCCATTAAAGCACATATGCAAATTAGCAAGTGTGTGCGAGCTTGCGTCATAAGAAAAGGAGAAAAAGTACATCACGTGGTCAGAAGAGAAGCAAAGTGTAGACCGGGCAAGATGGACGTGTGAAATTTGAGGGTGAGAAAACGGTTGGCGCCGGTGTGGGGTAGCGGCAACAGACTTTTAAGAAAAGCACACGTGTGTGTGAAGACACTTTGGAAAAATAATGAAATGCATTGTTTTGGAAGAACCATGAATAAATGAATTTCATTTGCATTTTTTAAAAATTGCAAGTTAGATTTGTGTTTCTTTCCTGTTTCTTTTGTTTGTTCCTTTGCGACAGTACCCAACAGTGTGGGGGTCTGAAAGAGGTTTGAACTGTAATGACAGTTAAAAAGTAACTGCCACACCATGTTACATTATAACTTCTACCAGATCAAGGTTGATGGAATGAGAATAAACTACCTGTGGATTAAATAAAGAGTTCTATTCAAAATTCTATAGCTTCTCCAAAGTTCAACAAAATTCACCTGAAAAAAATCAGAGGTTACATCAATCAAAACGTTGTTAGGATAACATCCAAGATGAGAATTACCTAACAATAATCTATTGCCTTGTTAATACTAAACTTATCTCTGGACATATATACTATACACTGGACACATATACTATACACTGGAAAATGCTTGATCTATTCAAAAACCTCAACAAGGTCTGGCATGAAAATTTGTACGGCATTACTTGATGAATATTTAACATAATCAGCGAAAAGAAAGTCATACATCTGAACAACATTAATGCAGGTGTGCCCCAGGGGTCAATATTTGGGTTGTTATTAGTCCTGATTTTTATAAACGACTTCTCCCGTACAATTGTCTGATAGGGGGTACATTTGCCGACAACAAAACTATTCTCAACATGAGGGAAAATGAACACACACATATCCAAAGCAAAGGCTGAGTTCTTTAAAAAAAATGACTTTCAGTCTTTAGTTGTATGGAAGCATAAATGGATGGTTACAGTTCAAGCTCCTTTCCTTCAACAATTATAAGAAACCTTACAAATTACTGATCAGCATAGCTGATAGTAGTCTACCTGAGAGTCTTAACATTCAAAGATAACATGAATTGGAACAAATATGTAAAAGACATTGCCAAAACTGCTGCAAGTGGGGTCCTTCTACCATACTAGAAAACTTATCACACCTGACAGTATCCTATATCTCTATAAAGCCACCAGTCATCCAACCATGGAGTATTGTTGTCCCATTTGGATTGGTGAATCAACTATTAGTCTCTCTCTCAGGTTAAAAAGAAAACAAAAAAAAACAACAACCTCTAACCTAACAGGTTTCAATTTATTTACTAAGTTTCAGTTCTATTACTGGAATGTTGCATTACTCTGCTTACAAGTATTTCAATGGAAATGAGATCCAATGAACTTGCTGTACTGGTGCCCCCCCCCCTCAATATAAATACCTTCAACCCCTTATCTGTAAAGATCACCAGACACTGCAAGGCTTTCTACTCTAATAGCTTCTTTTCTTGGACTGTTAACCTTTGTAATTCATTCTCCGTATCAACATGCAGAAATTTAAATGTAATGTGAATAAACATTTCACTGCACAACTTCCCACTTTCTGACATTCTGCAGGTGTATCTTGTCGAAGTTGGAAACCTTTCTGGCAAACTCAAGAATCTGCATAGAATTCCGGACGGAACCCATCATTTAATCAACAGGAGTAGAAAAAATTTAGATACATGATAAAGTAGCCCTATCTCCAAAGCTGATAGATCCAAATTTAAAACTTGGTTTTATATATATAAAACTGAATGTGTGTGTGTGTGTCTGGTCACGAATAGGCTCCTATATGGTTGACTATTTTAAAAAACTGATTACATATAATGATAGAAGATGTATCGAGAAGATGTATGTTTGATCTGACAGAATGGTGGTTCATTAAAATTGTGGGGTCTGCGTTTGCGCCTGGTCCACAAAGTATGGAAATAAAAAATTAAAAAAAAACGTTTACAAATGTTTTTGATATAGATGTACATAAGAATACTTTGATAAGTATGTTTTAACTTAAATAGGGATGGTATAATAAAATTGTGGGGTCTGTGTTCATGCCTGGCCTCCACAGAATGGAAATAGGCACAAACTTTAAGACTTTTCATATCTATACTTTGATAATTATGTTTCAGTTTGAAGAAATATGGTATAATAAAATTATGGGGTGTTCGTTCACGCCTGACCTCCATAGAATGGAAATATGTCACAAAGTTTAACAAGGTTTTTTAATATAGATCCACAGAATATTGTGGTAAGTGTTTCAGTGTGAACAGGTATGGTATAATAAATTATGGGGTTTATCTATTTTATTTGGACTGCTGGACTACTTCATTCATGGGGTTTATCTATTTTATTTGGACTGCTGGACTACTTCATTTGGTCATACATCAAGAACAGCACCAACATGACCTCCAACAACACAGAGTATTTGTGAGCACCTGCTGGTGTTTGCAGAAAAGGCACATTCCCAGTTCCAGACCCGTATCGAAGCTGTAACTGAGGCTGAAGGTGGCTACATTGAGTAGATGTTAGCTCTACTACATAATCAAATTACCTGAATTGATTTTTTTAAAATAAAAGTGTTGTTTTCTTTATTGTTCCACCTTGTGCACACACACACAACATACTAAGTTCTCTTAAAAGAATCAAAATTAAATTGTGATTAAAACTACAAATCAAATAGAACGTTAACAAAAAAACACGCATGGGAGATGCTGAAAATGTTCACATCTATGTCCACAAATTTCAGCAAAAAATATTAAAGTCTTCCATATTTTAAATTTCTCCAGTTATATTTTTGCATTATCTTTTCAAATAACATAAAAAATATGTACTTGAAAGCTTGTTTCTATTTCTTTATTAACTTTGTGGTGCTAGTGCACTTACTGATCCGCGCTATTTTTTAAATCGTATTTCCAAGTTTAATTAAAGTTTTTTATGTTTTTTTATTCAATTGTAAGGTTAAAGTACAGAATAGGTACAAAACACCCTCCCCATGTTAAGAATGGCTTTTTAAATAACGTTATTATTTCAGCACGGATCAATAAGTGCACTAGTACCAATTTTCTAAAATGTTAAACTATTCAGTAATTAAAAAAGTTTTGAATTATCACTTTAAATAACAAAATGATACTTGAGAGCTTGTTTATATTTCTTTAACTTGTTTTATGAAATTGGCTTATTATAATGTAAATTTTAAAAGCATACATTTTTAAATTTTTTCACATAATTAGAGAGAAAGCAAAGAAAAAAAAAACCCTAATATATATCCCCATTTTCATTTGACAAAAATAAATGTTCAATTATTTTGCTGTTTTATTTTCTATAATTTAAAACACTTAAATATTACTTGTCACCTACTCTTTATTCTGATATCAATGAATTCTACCCCTCGTTACTCTGCTGTCAAAATTTCAACACCAACGTTCGACACACTGCTGTCTAAACACTCAACTTCAAAATGCAACTCACTGCTTACAAGACTTGCTTCTTCAACGTCCAAATCTAAACTGCCCAGTCTCTCAAAACTCTGGCTTTTTTTTATTCCTAACCAGAGCATCTCATTTGCATATCACGTGAAAAACTTGTAGCCATATAAAGAAAATAGTGGCCATTATTTTTTTTTCTTCTTCATTCTTTTCAGCTGCCTCAGAACATGTGAAAAATTTTTAACATCTTGTTTTTGGTAACATTTCAGACCACATATTCCAAGACCAAATAAGATCGGCACCGTTTTACAATTTGTCACTATGCAGAGGAAGACAACTCTCGTTTACTAAAAGATTCGTTGATTTTTTTTCATCACATAATTTAGGACGCTCGATATTTTTTATTAAATCAAAACATTAAAAAAAGGAAAACTGCGACGATGTTTTTCTTTATGTAACAAAGTTGATAACATTAATAACACAAAATGTAGTCTTTACTCGAATATTAACAGAATTGTTTCTGTTTTCATATGATAATTTACAATGCTAAAACCAACGATATTTGCATTCGATGAAAACATTTAAAAATAAAGCTGCGGCAACTTTTTTTTTTTTTTAATTAAAAATAAATGTTATGGTAATGTTTTTGAAAAAAAAAAGTCTTTAACCTTAAAAAATACAATTGGTTTTTGTAACAATGTAAATGCAATGATAGTTGTGGAGGAATTGCAAACAAAGTTGATGACATTAATTACTTTTTGATTAAAAAATAAGTTGCCACAGCTTTTTTTTTTTTTTTTTTTTACATGGAGTTCACCACTTATCAAGGCCCAATGGCCACTCGGGTATAAGGGTTATTGTGTGTACAGTAATCAAAGGGATAGTGTAGCAATAGTATTGGAGAATTGGTAAGTTGTCATTACTTATGGGGGGGCGGTTCATCAGGAATTTGTTTGTGTTGGACTTGAAGACATCCAGGTTGAAGTCGGGAGGGAAACAGGCAAGCGGAACAGAGTTCCACAGGCATGCAGTTCTAAGAAAGAAGCTTTGTTCATGGAATCTACGTTTTGATTTAGGCACAGATAAGGAGTGGGGAAAATTATTGACGGTGGTTTCAGCTAGTCGGGTGTTTTTTGAAAAAGATTGGCGAGGGGGACCAGAGAATGGAGCTCAGATGAGCACTTGCTATGGAAATAACGATAGAACAACGACAGGCTCGCTACATCTCTTCTGTGGGAAAGAGGTTGCAGGGTAGAGAAAAGGGCATCCCCCACCAAGCCACGAAGTCTATTTTGTACTCTGTCAAGGCAGGATAGGCTGTTTTTAGCAGCTCCCGCCCAGATGTGGCAGCAGTACTCCATCTTTGGACGTACTTGGCTCTTATATAGATAGAGAATTGCATCATTAGTAAGATATCTTCTGGAGCAGTAGAAGGATCCCACCATTTTCCCAGCGACCTTGGCCACAGACTTGATGTATGTGTTCCATTTAAGATCAGGAGTAAAGGTCAAACCCAGGAGCTTATCAAAACCTGGGGTCTCCCCTAGGTTTTTTAAATGTTTTCATCTAATGAAAATATTGTTGGTTTTCTCTTAATAGTCGCGTAAAAAATACATTCTGTATTTTACACTTCTTCTACAACTATCGACGCATTTTCATTGTTACAGTAAAAAAAAAGATTAAAGACTATTTTAAAAACCTTACCATAACATTTACTTTTTAATTTAAAAAAAAGAAAAAGAAAAGTTACTGCAGTTTTATTTTAAATGTTTTCATCGAATGCAAATATCGTTTGTTCATTGGTTTTAGCAAAGTAAATTATGATATGAAAACAAAAACAATTCTCTTAAGAGTTGAATTTTTTAAAATCGACTAAATATTTTTATGAATATTTTAACCCTTCTTGATAATACAGTGAAAATAATGTTGAATTTTTAAAGACTTTCTTTTACAATTACTTCATTTTGTTTGTTTTTTTAAATAGGATTTTACAAATTCAATTCAGTTATTACGGTATCGTTTGATAATTAAATTATTAATTAAACCAATTTATTATAAAACTACAACTAAATTGTTGCTTTCCGTCAGTGTTCAAACATCAGGACATCTTTTGTTATTCACTTGCTCTCTGATAGTCTGGTGTTGCCCGGGACTTGAATTCTTATTTTTGCTTGTTTCGGCGTTGCCCGCCTCTCATCATTCAACATTAATAGTTGCAAAATTTTCTATGTTAATACCCAAGTGCATGTTAAGAACTTTAAGGGCAGAAATTACTTTCTATTTGACAGCTTAAAAACTTTCAAATTCATTTCAAAATTTCAAAGGTTAAAAAATTTGATAGTATTTTTGAAACTGATAGGAAGAAAGTACTTTCTAGCTTGAGTTAATATTTAAAGGCAAAAATCAAAAGGCTGATTCTTTGTGTTCTTAAACCAAGGAAACACAACGAGTATACAATATCCTTCCCACAATGCACTTTATCAACAGGAATGTGATATTAACAGTTGTTTTATTTGTTATTTCTTTCTTTTTTGAAGGAAGAGAGATTTTTAAATTAATAATTAAAAGTATAATTTAATGAAGATATACGTATTTAAAAAAATGTGCATGCTGGTTGAATTGTCTTAATTTTTTTGTTTTGACTTGAAATTTTATTTATTCATTACTTTTTTATTATTTTAAATAAATAATTAATTTTTACTGTTAAAATGTTACAAACCACGCTTATTTATATTAGTACACAACATTTGATTAGATAAGTTTTTTAGAGTAAGAAAAGGTTTAGAAATTGTGACTAGTAAAAAAGAAAAAAAATTCTTCAGTCAAAATAAGATGTTTCACAATTTCAAGAATCAGATTATTTGGATGACGAATTTGGCAAAAAGTTTATTTTTATTAAAAATGGACAAAAAAAAAAAAATGGAATATCGAACTTTATTTGTTCTGATTTCAGAATTTGTAGATAACTGACATTGGATGACAAACAGAACAAAAGAACAAAAATCTCACCTGAGTGATGAAAAGCTCCTGCCCTACAAGCAGCCTTGTGTGCTGTGACGTAACACGTCTCATAGAGAGCCGCTTCTGGTGAAATGGTTTGCACTGAAGAAGAAGAAAACATCTTGTCGGGATTACTCTCAGAAACTACACAGGATACAAAGCTTAAATATTTGGATTTGACAGAATCCTGCTTAAGTTTTTTTTTTTTTTTTTACATAGGCATCACCACATTATCAAGGCCAAGAGGCCACTCAAGGATAAGGGTTAAAGAGTGTACAGTAGAAATTGGACAATATAGTAATCATTAGTAATGAAAATTTGGTAAATTTGATAACTTATATGGAACGGTTCATCAAGAACTTACTTACGTTAGACTTGAAGACAACCATATTGTAGTCAGCCGGAAAGCAGGAAAACGGAAGACAATTCCACAGGCATGCAGTTCTAAGAAAGAAGCTTTGTTCATGGAATCTACGTTTAGGTTTAGGCACAGATAAAGAGTGGGGGGAATTATTGATAGTGTTTACAACTAGACGACTGTTTCTTGTGAAAGTTTGGCGAGGGGGGACCATAGATTGAAGCTCAGTCGAACACTTTCCAGTTGAGTTTGATTGTTTTGTTTTACAGTACATCCAAATTCTTTGGGTTATTCCATGCCGACTCTGGTAAATTTGGTAAAAGTTTTCATGTTTCAAGTTTTTCATATCTTTAAATATTTATATTTTTGGTTTGGTTGTTTTTGATTTTGCAGAACATGGTCATGTTTTGAAGAGGGAAAAAAACAAAAAAAAAAAAAACAATAATATATTAGGTTTAGTGCATTTTAGGACAAAGAACCAGTATCTACAGTCAATCTGATCTGGTAGCACCAAAGGTTAAGTTAAGAGAAAAATAAATTGCAAAATTTGTATGTAAAGGATTTTGCAAAAAAATTTTTTTAGTTATTTAATAAAGAGGCCATTTTTATACCAAAACAGAAATATTTACAATTTCTTTTTTTTTTTTTTTAATATTTCATTACATGTTTGTCTTTCAATAAATACAAAAATAGGATTATTCAAATTTCACAAAAAACGTATTCTCCAAATTCTTAACATTTTTAACTATTTAGATTAATAGGGAGATGTAGTTTGCTTGAAGCATTACATGTGGCATATAAATATAGAAGAATATTTGAAGGCTATCATAATGCAAGAAATGGAAATATACCGGTGTTAGGAAGACAAAACCAAATGATTTATATATATATATATATATATATATATATATATATATATATATATATATGTTTTTGTTTTTTATATATATATATGTTACTTCATTATTTATTGCGGTATAGCTGTAAAATAACATTATTGGTTCACATGGATTTCAAAAGATTTGAAACACTGACCATTTAATAAAAATATTTTTCCTCAAAATATATTATGGAACACGTTAACACACATTAGATCACTGTGTAGAAATTTTGATCGATCAATTTTCTATTGAAAAAAAAAGAAAAAATAAATAGAAAAAGCATTTATTTTTGTTTTCCTTCTCAATGCTGGCAACCATCTAAGATGCAGAAGTCTGATACATGATAATTACATTTTTCATTTTACGGCGATACATATGAAATGCTATATTGGCAGTGTTGTCACAAGGCAAAAGTCTAAAAAGCTAAATTAGTCAAATAAAAAATTACAAAATCTCTAACTTAGGCTTGACAACATTTTGTTTTTGAGGATAGTGGGGATGGGAGGACGATCAAATGTCATTATTTTGGACAAAAAACTTTTGCTTACACTTAGTTACATTCTGTCACCAAAATAGTGTATTCCCTCCAAAATACTGCATTCACTTTAAAAAGCTAAAATGGCCAATGTTTGCAAGTGTTGTCAAATTATGTGGAAAAAATGGCCAAAACAATGTTTTGTGAGATGAACAAAAAACAAATGCAAGAAGGAATTTAACTCTTAAAATCAATTTTATTTTTTCCTTAAGTTTACTTAGAAGTTTATAATTTCCATAATTTTATTATAAATTTTATAATTTCCATAATTTTATTATAAATTTTATAATTTCCATAATTTTATTATAAATTTTATAATTTCCATAATTTTATTATAAATTTTATAATTTCCATAATTTTATTATAAATTTTATAATTTCCATAATTTTATTATAAATTTTATAATTTCCATAATTTTATTATAAATTTTATAATTTCCATAATTTTATAATTTCCATAATTTTATTATAAATTTTATAATTTCCATAATTTTATTATAAATTTTATAATTTCCATAATTTTATTATAAATTTTATAATTTCCATAATTTTATTATAAATTTTATAATTTCCATAATTTTATTATAAATTTTATAATTTCCATAATTTTATTATAAATTTTATAATTTCCATAATTTTATAATTTCCATAATTTTATTATAAATTTTATAATTTCCATAATTTTATTAAAATTTTTATAATTTCCATAATTTTATTATAAATTTTATAATTTCCATAATTTTATTATAAATTTTATAATTTCCATAATTTTATTATAAATTTTATAATTTCCATAATTTTATTATAAATTTTATAATTTCCATAATTTTATTATAAATTTTATAATTTCCATAATTTTATTATAAATTTTATAATTTCCATAATTTTATTATAAATTTTATAATTTCCATAATTTTATTATAAATTTTATAATTTCCATAATTTTATTATAAATTTTATAATTTCCATAATTTTATTATAAATTTTATAATTTCCATAATTTTATTATAAATTTTATAATTTCCATAATTTTATTATAAATTTTATAATTTCCATAATTTTACTATAAATTTTATAATTTCCATAATTTTACTATAAATTTTATAATTTCCATAATTTTACTATAAATTTTATAATTTCCATAATTTTATTATAAATTTTATAATTTCCATAATTTTATTATAAATTTTATAATTTCCATAATTTTACTATAAATTTTATAATTTCCATAATTTTATTATAAATTTTATAATTTCCATAATTTTATTATAAATTTTATAATTTCCATAATTTTATTATAAATTTTATAATTTCCATAATTTTATTATAAATTTTATAATTTCCATAATTTTATTATAAATTTTATAATTTCCATAATTTTATTATAAATTTTATAATTTCCATAATTTTATTATAAATTTTATAATT
Source organism: Euprymna scolopes (assembly GCF_053919585.1). Taxonomy (NCBI): domain Eukaryota; kingdom Metazoa; phylum Mollusca; class Cephalopoda; order Sepiida; family Sepiolidae; genus Euprymna; species Euprymna scolopes. Next base: position 201,808,312 of record NC_136483.1, read on the forward strand.
TCCATAATTTTAAATGTTCACGTTTCAAATAAAAAGGATGTCTGGTGTGAATGCAGATCCCTCCACCCCACCATCTACACCGACAATATAAATCACTTAGCAAAATACAAAATCAATGCATTCATTGGATTCCTCGTTAAAATTATACCAGAGAAAAATGGTTTGATTTTGGTATAGAAATATTTCCAATTGCATCCGCACGATAAACGGAGACACCCTATTTATTATAATAGATTGTTGTGCAATATTTGTCAACAATGTTTCTTACTTATATTAGATGATCATATTTTTGTCTTTTTTTTTTTATTGCGTGGAATTTCATCTAAAATCATAAAAGACGTTTTACTTACCGTCCGTTTCATATTCTAAGTCAATTCCAGTGCCAGGAGTCACAGCCTCAGTGGGGACTTGCTGTTGAGGATTCTGGGCTGAAATCGGTCAGAAAAAAAAAACAGGAAAAATGTTTAAATTTATTATAAAATCTCATACAAATATTAAAAAAAACTTTGATGTTTGTTATTTTTTCAGCATATGAATTCTTAAGAGTTTTATTTGGATTATTTGGACTGTTTTCAACTTGGATATTATTTTAACAACTTTTTGCTTGATGTAACCTCCAACATTCTTCATGTGATTTTTCAAACTTGGAAACACAGAGAAATTTATGCCAATACCATAGAGATTGTAGATTTAGATTAATTTGTTTTGTAAATATTTTTTATTTTGTGTGACTTAAAAATATAAAAGCATGTGAGGGGAAACGCTGCGTTGAGGAGGATGATGAGCCGAGTGTTTGGCAGATGAGAGAACACATTGTAGTTAAGAGTTGGTGTGTATTATGGTGTCAGTGAAAAAGAGCAGTGTTAATTTTTATTTACAAGCCATATCGACAAGTTGATGCAACTAATTGGGACAATTATCAAGAGAAAAAGAGAAACGATTGAGTTGGTATTGAGTTTTGGAGAATTGTTTATACAATTTGAGTCAGATTTTTAAAATTTCATTTTTTTTACGTGTTTAAAAGTCAACAAAAATACAAAGGGTAGTTGCGTCTGGCCAGACAGGATGGATTAGTTGCGACCGACTGACCGGCCATGGAGGGCTAGTTGCGGCTGGCCGTACATGGAGGGCTAGTTGCGGCTGGCCGTGCATGGAGGGCTAGTTGCGGCTGGCCGTGCATGGAGGGCTAGTTGCGGCTGGCCGTGCATGGAGGGCTAGTTGCGGCTGGCCGTGCATGGAGGGCTAGTTGCGGCTGGCCGTGCATGGAGGGCTAGTTGCGGCTTGCCGTGCATGGAGGGCTAGTTGCGGCTGGCCGTGCATGGAGGGCTAGTTGCGGCTGGCCGTGCATGGAGGGCTAGTTGCGGCTGGCCGTGCATGGAGGGCTAGTTGCGGCTGGCCGTGCATGGAGGGCTAGTTGCGGCTGGCCGTGCATGGAGGGCTAGTTGCGGCTGGCCGTGCATGGAGGGCTAGTTGCGGCTGGCCGTGCATGGAGGGCTAGTTGCGGCTGGCCGTGCATGAAGGGCTAGTTGCGGCTGGCCGTGCATGGAGGGCTAGTTGCGGCTGGCCGTGCATGGAGGGCTAGTTCTATCTGGTCAAAATCAGTTCCTTCACATTTATTGTGCTTCAGTATTTCTATTGTGAAGCAATTTATTGAAATAAAATATAAGAAAAGGGTATTATTGGAAAATATACAATAAAGATTAACAAAATTATACAAATGAAAATAATACAATTAGCCTTTATTTGCATGTTTAAGAGCAAAATAAAAAGTTTTTAAAGATAAATTAGAAAACTTTAAATGTCAGGAAAATGATAAAATCATTTTTATTTACTTTTCTTGGTGTTATAAGTTCAGTATTTTGCTAAAAATAGCCTCATCAGGGTAATAAGTCCAGTCAGTAGTTTGTTTTTTTCTCTCTCCATTTTGTTGTTAGGGAGGAAAAAGTTTTTATTTTATTTGGAATTTTGTAATAGTATTTATGAAATTATAAAATAAAAGTTTTTATTTGAATTTATAATATGAAAGTATAAAAATAAAATCATTGAAATCAAAATAATATTTCAAACATCATAAAAAAATACATAAAATTCCCAAAATAGTTTTAAAAAATTAAAAAAAATGTGTTTTCAATAATTCTTTAAAAAAATTTTAAGAATGAAACCAACTTCAATAATTGGTCCCCCGACAAAAGGAGGGTGGACCTGTAAATTCACTCTTGTCTGTCTGCACATTTCTATATAATTATGTCTTGGAATTTTTTGAAATTTTGCACAAACATTAAACATGATATGAGTAAAAAAAATAATAGAATGGATTTTACGAGAAAACTCAGGTTACCCCCCCCACCCCTAGAGGTGCCTTTCGGGTTAAAATGGTTAAAATTGACACTTTTGTGCTTATTAAAAAAAAGTGATGCCTTGGATTTTTATAAAACTTTTTGAAAAGTTGTAACTAACTGATTTCTATATAATTTTGTTTGTCTATACTTCATGATAACTTTTGGGTGTGCCTCAGGGGCTCTTTTAGGGTTAATAAAAACCTTCCATTTTGGGGACTATTTTACCACATTTGTCCAAAATTTTCTTTCTATGTCCAATTGGCATTTTGGGGCTAAATGGGGGGGGGGGCACAAATGATGGAGTCATTTTTTGGGTTTTTATTGGGTCTTATACATGTTCCACCAAAAAGTATTATCTGTTCCAGACCCGTTGGTGGTGATTGAGGCTAAAGGTGGCTACATTGAATAAATGTCAGCTATACTACATAATCGAGTTACCTAAATGAATTTTTTCAATCAAAGTTTTAAAATAAAATTTAAAATTTTCTTTGGGGCGACACTATTATTATTCCACCTGTATACCAAGTTTCATCCTGTTGTTAGTCGAAACAAGATTGGCACTTCCACGCCAAATTGGTATACAAATCAAACATTAACAGCATATGCTATGAAACCATCAAAACTTTGAAAAATGAAAACGCAAATCAGTTTAAATTGTTTCAGTTAGAAAAGAATTAAAAAAATAGATCCCACTTTGTCAACTAAGCTCCAACCCCTGTCCCATCACTGCAATGTTGCATCTCTGTGTCTGTTTTACAAGTATTTTAATCGAATGAGCTCTAATGAACTTGTTGCGTTTATGCCCTCTTCATGTACATATACTCGACAAACACGCTTAGCAACAAAATCACATCCCTTCACTGTTGAAGTCCCAAAATGCCAGAAAGCTTTCTACTCTAAGTTTCTTCCTCACCGAACAGCTAGACTTTGGAATTCCCTTCCTGCTACTTGCTTCCCTGACTGTACTGATATGCAGAAGTTTAAATGTAACATCATCTTGTTAATCTTTCCTAGACATGGTCCCAAATAGTAGCCCCTTACAACCAAGTGGCGATATGCTTTGTCAGAGATAATGTGAGTAAAAAAAAAAAAATATCTGTATTATTGTTATTATAACAATAATAATAATAATAATAATAATAATAATATTAATAATAATTCTTACTTCGTTTATTAACATTTCTCTGGAAAGGGATGGGATTCATTTCCAGAGGATTTCCCTCAATCCCGGCTTCAAACCAGGAGTTTCAAAGATCAAGGGTTTTCCTAAGGATGTTGGTGGTACCTATAATTGCAGAGGTTTAAAGGCCACCTAAAACACCGGGGATTTGTAGTTGTTTCAATTGTCCTTCCAGACGACTTGATACTACTCCTAGTGTACCAACTATGACTGGGATTATTTGTGTTTTAACCCCGTGTATACGCCTTATCTCCAAGGTCAATGGAGCATAATTGCTCCACTTCTCATTCTCTCTCACATTCCTGTCCAAGGGTACTGAAAAGTCTACAATCTGCCAGTTTTTTGAGACCTTGTCAATGACAACCAAATCCGGACGATTATGTTCCAATTGCTTGGTCGTTATGACACTTTTGTCCCACCATACCTCTACCTTGCCATCCTCACTTGTTCTCACTTCATCAGGCAAACCATTTCCAGCACACTTCACCCAAAACCTCTTACACACCTCTCAATATATCCGGAGTCCCATGCGATTGCGTCTTTTGTGGTACTCTCTCTGGGCCAGTCCACTACACCCTGCTGCAAGGTGCGCAATTGACTCTGAGGTCTTACCACAAATCCGACATTCTGCAGCAATTTCCTCTCCTAGAACCACTTTTTTTAACAATCGTGTTCATAATGCCTGTTCTTGTGCTGCACAAACAAAAGCTTCAGTACTCTTAGCCAGATACCCAGCTCTAAGCCATTGCCATGATCTTTCATCAGCCACTTCTGCTATATCCTAGAAGAACCTTCCATGCATTTTCTTCCTAGCCAGTTCCTCTGCCCTTTCTCTATCCATACGTTTCACATAATCAGCCTTGGTCTCACATACCTCCACTTCATTGGCCACAGCCTTAAGCATCCACTCGCCACTTCTAACCACATGCTCCTTCAACGACATCTCAGTTCTAACACAATCTTTTACACTTTTCAATCCTCTCCCACCATCTTTCCTCTTGATACAACCTTGCTATGCTACTTCGAATGTGAAATATACCAAACATTCCTAAAACTTTCCTTGTTTCGATATCCATGGCATGCAAATCCTTGTCACATCATTCTAAAATTCCCGCACTGTATCTCAAAACACTGACTACCCATGCATTCACTGCTTTCATTAGATTTCCTCCATACAGTTTCGATTTTGCAATTAGTTTCACTCTTCTAAGATACTCCTTCCCGACTTTTTCTTTCATTTCTCTGTTCATGATGCCTACACCCTCCAGCACTCCCAAATACTTATATCCTGTATCTTCTATTTCTTTCATGATTTCTCCATTTGGCAGCACTATTCCATTTGAATGAACCTTTACTCCTCTTTTCATCACCAGCACCGCACATTTACTAACCCCAAACTCCATTCCAATGTCTTCTGAGTATGTCCTCACAAGTTCTACCAGTCTCTCCATTTCCTTTTCATTTCTACCGAATATTTTCAAATCATCCATAAACAGTAGATGGTTGAGGCATCTGTCACCAGATCCAAAGTTATACCCCAATTTTTCTCTCTTCAAGAGAATGCTCAGTGGCATCATTATCATTACAAAAAGAAGTGGCGATAACGAATCTCCTTGAAATATCCCACGTTTAATGCCAACCTGCCCCATCTCCTCTCTGTTTGCTGTCAACACCGTTTTCCATTGAGCCATGTTTGTCTCCAAAAGCTCTACCACATTCTCAGCAACCTTCATCATCAATAGTATTTCATGCATCCATGAATGAGGAGCCATGTCATAAGCCTTTCTGTAATCGATCCATGCTACGCTCAGATTTCTCCTCTTCTTCGCATCCTGCATTATTGCTTTATCAATTAGTAGTTGCTCTTTAGTACCTCTCGAGCCTTTCCGGCACCCCTTTTGTTTGTCAGGAAAAACACCATTACTCTCTAGATGTTCATAAATTTTCTCCGCAAATATTCCAGTCAACAGTTTCCACATCAATGGCAGACATGTAATTGGTCTATAATTATTGGCATCTGTTCCTTTTGCAGGATCTTTCCTAATCATTGTTGTCCTTCCTTCACAAGCCAATCAGGGACATCTCCCGATTCTACAACCCTTTGCAAAGCAGCAGCTAAAGGTGGATAAAAGCATGGAAACTGTTTAAACCAGAACCCATCACTCCATCTGGACCAGGTGTCTTCCAGTTTGTCATCCTTCATATGCCAGCTTTAACATCATCGATGGTTATCTCAACGTTCTTCATCTGCTGCATTTCTGATAGCCTTTCTCTGACCTCCCTCAACCAGCTAGCCTTCTCATTATATCGCCCTTCGATAGACAAAATCCCACTCCAGAACTTCCTTGCATCTTTTGCATTTGGAGTGTTGTTATTTCCCGCCTGTTTACTACCATTTAATTCTTTATACAGCTGAGACTGATTGTTCTGGAAAAGGTTGTTCTGCCGAAATGCAACACTTTTTCCAACAAAGTTCCTAATTTTCATACCACCAGTGTGGACCTTCTCTTTCAACATTGTTAGAGCGTTCATCGTTTCCTTTTCCAGCAATCTATACCTCCTTTCAAGCTCGTCCTTGGCTTTCTGTCCTAGTTTAACTCCTTTTCTTATTTCTTCGATTCTACCAGTGTCTTTCCGCCACCGTTTAATACTTTCTTCAAGCCGCCTCTGCCAGTGTGACCTTCTATCCTTCATTTTTCCCCTTTTCTTCTGTAATAAGCAAAGACGATTCGCAATAACGTATGACGCTGCATACAGAAGCCTGTTAAGTTCCATAATCGATATGTTCTTTCTTATGATGTTGTGAATTACTCCTTGAATTATTTTTACCTCATTTTTCACCTTCCGCTTATCACTACTCTTCATACTTGGAATCTCTATGATATCGTCTCTAAGAAGAATCTCTCTTAACTTCTGAAGTCAAAGTTCGAACTTCATCACCAGTTCTCCATACATCTGCTCCTTTCACTGGCTCCATTGTCTCAGAGTCAATGATCTCATCTGCCTTAGATCCTTCAAACTCTTTCTCATTACTTCCCCTAACCATAGGATTCCATACCTCCTCAGTTGTCCGCCTCTCATCATCGTTTACATTTCCCTTCTGCACTTCCACTCTCTCAGTTCTTTCATCAGAGCTAGTTTCATCAATTTTACTTTCGTTATTCATTTCATTCCTAACCATCCATTCAATCTCTTCTCTTGCAATCACTGAAAGTAGGTTGTTATTTTTAATTTGTTTTAACTGGGATACCAAACTTGCAACACTTCTAGGTTCCCCTCCTCTCGATTCCCATTCTTCCTTCATTTTTCAGATATATCCACCAGATTTGGTACTTCCACTTCTTACAAAGCATTCCAACAGGACTCTTCTTTCCTCATCCGTCCATGTTTTTTTTACATTTCCTGTTCCAACTCCCTTCGTGTCTTGGTATCCTCTCTGGCAATTCTCACTTCCCCTATATCCAGCTACATCCTCAGAATTTCGAACAGTTGTATGATGACGACAGGACCCACCGTGTTGACCAGTGGACACCTATCTGACGTGAGACCATCACAAGATGTTCTAGCCTCATAATGATAATAATATTAATAATAATAAAAATAATATTATTATTAACAATAATAATAAAATAATATTAATGATAATAATAATAATATGCTTCTATCTTCAACACTTCTTCTTGAGGTCTGTAGTTTTACATCTCGTAATCTTGTTTAGATCAGTCGTTAATTTTGTCTTCCCCTGATTTTCTTGCCGACAAATTATAAATTTTTGTTGTTGTTTTTTACCGGAAGCCACTCAAGGATAAGGGTTATTGTATGTTCAGTAATCAATCGGATAATATCGTAGTAATCGTTAGTATTGGAGATTTGATAAAGTGTCTTACTTAAGGGGGCGGTTCATCAGAGATTTGTTTATGTTGGACTTGAAGACATCCAAGTTGTAGTCAGGTGGGAAACAGGCAAATGGAAAAGAGTTCCACAGTTGTGCAATTCTAAGAAAAAAGCTTTACTCATGGAATCTACGTTTTGATTCAGGCACACATAAAGAGTGGGGAAAATTTTTGACTGTGGCCTTAGCTAGACAGGTGTTTATCGTGAAAGATTGGCGAGGGGGGACCAGAGATTAGAGCTCAGACGAGCACATGCCATGGAAATAATGATAAAACAAAGACGGGCTCGCAACGTCTCTTCTGTGGGAGAGAGTTTGCAGGGAAGAGAAACGGGCATCCCTCACTAAGCTACAAAGTCTATTTTGTACTCTGTCAAGGCAGGATAGGCTGTCTTTAGCAGCTCCTGCCCAGATGTGGCAGCAGTACACCATCCTTGGACATACTTGGCTTTTATACAGATAGAGAATTGCACCAGTAGTGAGATATCTTCTGGAGCGATAGAAGGATGCCACCAGACTTCCTTATGTCTTCTAGAATTGTTCGTGTATCAAAAATAATGTTAAGCAGTTTTGTAACTGATTCAACACAACTTTTAAAAAAAAAAGAAGTTTTTTTTACGATTGAGAAACGAACTTACCTTCTTCAGTTTTTAATCCAATTTGTAACAGCTTCATCAAGCGGTCGGATGGTGGACATGCTGGATATGAGCGTACGGTGGTGGCCAGAGTGGTTGCAATGGTTTGATGACCATCATAAAACAATTGACTGGAAATATACAAAACAAGAAATTCACAGTGATTGCAAGAGAAGAGATTGAATGGATGGTTAGGAATTGATGCAACTTTGTTAAGCTTTAATCGAGAACCAGCATTTTGGATAAATCTGGGATTCGCCTCCATCACAATTCTTACCCAATGATTGACATTATTTAATCATAATTTTTGTACATGTATATAGATTAGGAAAATTGTGTAAAAATGTGTTGTTTTTTTCTGCCACTACAGAATTCATTCCCTCCAAAAATTTCTCCTTACCAAACGCTTTTGTTGGTTTGGTCAATCCCTTCGATGACAACCAGATGACTTCATCCATGAATTCATTGATCAATCCTCTCGATTATCGCCTTATCAATCTCCTCCCTCTCTTTGCTAAAACCTTTGAAACATTAATCAATCACACACTAGTCCACCACCTCACAAAAGCTAATCTCCTCTCTGACAAACAGTATGGATTAAGCAATGCTGTTCTATTGCAGATATTTTAAGTTATCTCTGAACGCATGTATCATGTACTGGATAAGACGGGCAAAGCCAGGGCTATAGCCCTTGATATATTCAAGACCTTTGACAAAGTCTGGCACAAAGGGCTGCTTATGAAAAATAAATCATACAGTATAATTGGATGTATACTAAATATAATTACATCCTTCTTAGACAATAGGACCATCCAGGTTGTCATTGATGGATGAGAATGCCTCAGGGGGCGATCCGCGAACCACTATTATTCCTGATATTCATTAATCCCCCCCCTGAAAATATTGTGTATATTTGCTGATGATATAACGCTCTCTATAACATGCACGAGGGAAGAACGAATGTACACAAATCTAAAACAATGACAGAATCGTTAGAAACTGACCTTCGGACCATAGTGGAATGGGGCTGTAAATGGATGATAACATTTAATGCTAGGAAGACTAAGCGGTTCTCCTTTGACAATTACAAAACGCTTCTCCAACCACCGATATCCATGACAAATAAAACCCTACCTGAGAATTCTTCATTCAAACTCCTTGACCTAATATTCACGGGCAATATGAACTGGATCAAATACATTGAGGACATTGCAAAGGCTGCTGCAAAGAAGGTGGGTTCCCTATATCATGCCAGAAGATTACTCATGCCTGAGAGTATCCTGTACTTCTACAAGGCCACCATTCACCCATGCATGGAGTATTGTTGCCACATTTAGGCTGGTGCAGCTACCACTGGTTGGATAAGGTCCAAAGCAGAGTTTTCAATCTAATATATCCCACTTTGTCAACTAAGCTCCAACCCCTCTCCCATTGCTGCAACTTGTCAACTTGTTGGAAAGAACTGGCCCAACTGACGCAGGTTGAATGGTGCAACCATGCCCTCACATAACTTACATTATTTTATCATTCATTTATTTATTGAAAACATTTAAAAATTAATTTATTAGATTTTTTTTCCCTGATGTAAGTGTTGTCTGAATTTCCAAGTTAAAAATCCAATACAGCATCTGATGATGATGTATCTCATCGACACTAAGTTGATTTTTAATTTTTGAATAAATATTAAAAAATAAAAAAACTGTTGTATTACGCAGACCTTTTTTTTTTTTTAAATGTTTATTTAAAAATTAAAAAGTCACTTAGTTTCGATTATATACATCTTCATCAGATGTTGTATTGGATTTTTAACTTAAAAATTTTAATTCAAATTTACATAAACGAAAAAAAAAACTCATTTCATGTAAACCACACGTGATCCTCGTGATTGGAAAAACATTAAGACTGCATGGACTTTAATTTTCTAGTGAAACCATCTTTAATGTAAATCTCACCTGTTTGTATGTATATATGTTTGTATGTCTGCTTAAAACCTTTGACAGAGACGACGGATTTTCACAAGATCGGACGACAAATATCATAAAATTGGCTAAAAACATTAATTCCTTCACTCTCAACTGGGCACTTTTCTACAAGGAGGGGTCACTTTTTTTCACTAATATTTTTGAAAGTCATCCCCTCTTTTCGATTGACTAGCCTTAATTTAAACCTTTGCCACTTCCAGTTTGGCAATGGATGCAACGGCAAAGACATCACGTTTTTTTTTCACAATCTTTTGTGGTACAGGTTCGAGCCTGCCTATTACCACATTTTTTTTTTTTTTTGCTCAACACACACCTCCAAATATCCGGGCAATGCCAGTACCCAGGTTAGTGTTATAATGAAAGAAAAAACTCATTCCATAGTTGAATATGCATGCATGTCAAAAATATGCGCATACAGAAATGGCCACCACTGATAACATAAGGAATTACTCTTCTTAATACCCTGATAACTACTTGTTTGCGGCAAATTTAAATGCAATATTCGTTTTCAGTATTCAATGCTTACAAATGCCAAAAAAGCAAAAACAAAAAACAAATGGAGTTGTGCCGAACTCATTTACACAAACTAAGCAAAGGATATTTTCCTTTTCTAAGCGCTTCCTAACACGATAACCATGGCGCATCATAAAATGTTTCTTCAAATTGTGATCTTTCGGTGTTTCCAGTGAAGGGGGCATCACAGAATTTCACATTTTTGGAAAAAAAGGACTCAGACTCAATTCAGATGGTTGAACTGAGTTACTGTCTACTGTTGTTAAACGTTAGACGGAGAGGGTGACTGTGATAAAGCTATATACATGACAGCAAAACTTAACTCCATGGAATATGCACAGGAAAGTTTAAAAGTGGCTGTCTTAAGAACTGCACTAACATCTGGCCCGGTGTTTGCTCGTAATTATAATGAAAATCAAAAAATTGAATTTAAACTAAAAGCAATGTTAAGATATGAAAAAAATTACAAAGAATTATAAACTAGAAAACATAATATTAATGAAATTTTCTTTCAAAGAAATTGAAAGTTTTACTTCAATATTAACCAAAAGAAGTTTATGTTAGCAAGGGAGGTAACTGCATGAAATACAGAGATTTAAAACTAATAGCAGATCGCTAGATCCTGAAAGTAAATGTTTCCTATAATAATGCAATGTTTCTAATTTCGATATCACAATTAAGTAGATAACATTGATTTTAGTTGAAATTCAATTTTTCAATTTTCGTTATTCAGAATAACCACTGTTTTGGCCCCTCAACCCGAGAATGAGTCAATGTGTGGGAGTGCAAGCTAAAATTTTATTGATGTCAATGATAAGTTGCTTACCAAGATTAATCTGGTTAAGCAACAATAGAAGATCAAACGTTTTCGTACCATTGGTGACATTTATTAGATGGTTCTTCTATCAGAATTTTATTCAATTTTTGAGTGATTATTTAGGATCCAAATGGCTATAACAAAAACTACCACGTTTTTGTTATAATTCAACAGATTTGACATTGCTTTTGCTTCAAAGTAAATAAACACTTTAAATTAAGTTAAAATACAAAAACTTATACAGGTAATTAGGAAAGTAACTTATCTCACCTTTGTTAACATTTATTTGTTATATATTTATTTATTTATTTTTTTACTCTGGTTCACTCGAAACAAGACATATCGCCACTTGGACATAATGGGCTACTATTTGGATCATGTATATAGAGGACAACATAAGGAGATGAGCGAAATGTTTGCAGGGCTCTATGGACAAATTTATCTTTGGTTGACCTTTAACAACTAAATATTTTCGTTTACTAACCAAATAGAAAAGTTACTAGCCAAACCCACATGATTTTTAGAATATGACATCTTTGTTTTTGACAAGTATGTACATCATACAGATTTTTCTTTATATTTTTAAATAAGTGTAATTCTAAATATACAACAAATTTTATGTTGATACTTGAAGGTATAAAAATTGTTTTCTCCAGATGTTTTTTTTAAACAACCTTCATTAAAAAAAAAAAAAGAGAGTATGTTGTTCTATTAGACTTTCATTGTTTAAATAATTTAACTTTGTTCGTTTTATTAAAAAAAAAACAAAGTTGAAAAGATATTTTTCACTCAGTAGTGAGCCTCGGAAGATTGTCAGTGAAAGAAATACAATCGCCAAAAGATAAGTGTTTCATTATTTCTAGTCGCCACTTTCAAAAATTACTCGCAATGTAGAGCCCTGGTCTGTTTACATTACATTTAAATTTCTGGAAATCAATACAGTCAGGGAAGCAGAAAACAGGGAAGGAATTTCAAATTTTAACAGTTCGAAGAAAGCTATTAGAGAAGAAGGTTTCTAGCATCTAGGGACCTCTACAGTCAAGGGTTCGGATTTTATTGCTTTTCGGATGTATCAAGTGTACATCGAGGAGGTACAAGTACAGTAGAACACATTTTATTAAAATACGTGCAAAACAACATTTAGGTGATGCGACAGGGGTTGGAGCTTTGTTAATAGTGTGGGGCCTTTCTTGGACCCTAAGAGTGAAAGAGTAGTGGAAGGTGCATGTGACGACAATACTCCCTTGCAAGTGGTAGCTTTGTAGAGATACAGATGATTGTAAGATGGGAGTAATTTTCTAACATGTTAGAGAGAACTCATTTTCTTTGCAGCAGCCTTTGCAATATCCTCAATGAATTTGTTTCAGTTCATGTTGCCTGTGATTGTTAAACTAAGGAATTTGAAAGATGAGCTCTGAGGTAGGGTGTTATTAATTATGGCTATCAGTGGTTGAGAAGGTTTCTTGTAACTGTTAAAGGAAAGAAGCTTAATCTTAGTAGCATCAATGTTATCATTCATTGTTTTTTTTTATTCAATTTTCACCCCAAACAAGGCAATGTGCCACTTTGATGTAGGGGGGCTATTATCGGGGACATAAGTTGCAGGGATATTATGATGGGAGATGAGTAGCAAAATGTTTGTTCACATTATACTTGAACTTCTGCATGTCAGTACAGTTGGAAAAGCAGGAACCCAGAAGAGAGTTCCAAAGTCTAGCAGTTCTGGGGAAGAAACTATTACTTTTTTACATCTAGGGATCTCTACTGTGTAGGGATGGGATTTTGCTGCTTGTTGGGTTTTGAGGATTTTGAAACAAGTACTTTCAGGTAATGTATTATTAGCTATTGGTGATTGAGAAAATTTCTTGTAATTATTGAAGGAAACAAGCTTAGTCTTGGCAACATTGAATGTGACCATCCATTTTTGTCCCCATTTCACTACAGATTGGAGGTGATCCTCTAGTGTTTCTACCATTTCCTTAGATATATGTTCATTTGTTTTCCCCTTGTGTCTGTCATAGAGCGTGGTGTCATCTGCAAATATACCCATCTCAGAAACAATTTTATCAGGAGGTCATTTATGAATATCAGGAATAATAAAGGTCCAAGGATCGACCCCTGAGATACACCCACATTTATATCATATTGTTTTGATGTACGACGGTCGAGGACAACCTGGATTCTTCTCTTATTTAAAAATGATTTATGTTAAGTATTCGTCCAGTGATACCGTATGGGCTGATTTTCATGAGAAGATCATCGTGCCATAAAAAGCCTTAGATATATCTAGGGCTACCGCTCTACTCTCACCAGCTTTGTCCAGTGTATAGCATATACATTCAGAGATTACAGTTAGGATATCTACTTTAGAACGGGCTTATCTAAATCCATATTGTTGGTCAGTCAGAAATTTAGCAACTGTAAGGTGATAAATTAGAGCTTGGTTAATTATGTGAACTCACATATTTTGTCAAAAAGCGGGAGGGGGCTAATGGGGTGATAATCTAATGGGTCAGTTCTTTCGTCGGAATTCTTGTAAAAGCAGTTTTCCAGCAGTCAGGAAAGCAAGGTTCGTTAAGGCATTTGTTGTATAGTTTGGAGAGGACTGGAGCAACCTCAGCAGAGCATTTTTTTAATAGCACAGCCGGGATGAGATTCATGTGCTTTTGAGGTGTCTAGGCTTTTTATGATATCATGTACCTAAGAGGTGATTTTCAGATCATCTAGTGTGGCATCTGTGCGCAAAGGAAAGTTGGGGAGGGAGTGGTTTGCTGGATCCAATGTGGAGTTTGAAGAAAACCAACTGGCAAGCATGTTAGCCTTCTTGGTTGCCGTGCAAACAATCTCATTATTGTTGGATAATGGGGGAATCATTGAGACACTCCCACATTAATATCATGCGTCCATCGAAGACGACTTGAATTTCTCCCTTGTCTAAGGATATGATTATGTTAAATACTAGCAGACTACCTAGCATTACTTGGTCATATTATATTATATTAGACTCAATATACAGTAATGATTTAAAAAAAAAAAAATGACTTGTGCGGCACCACCAAGAATTGAAACCAAAATGTTTAGCTTACGATTTCCTTTTTCCTTTTACATTAATGCCTGAGCTATGAAGACATGTTTGCTGCAAGGCTAAATATTAAAACATGAACCAATAGCTATTACGTTATGCAAGCATATTCATAATGCCGTTGTTTGACCTTCACCTGACAAATTCCATTTTTTTAATTTTTACATTTTTGCACCAATTTTCTCCAGCTAAAACCGAAATATAAAGTTTTGCATGGGTTCAAATACCCTATATATTAAGTTTCATGTCTGTAAACCAAAAACTGACAGGAGTTTGGTAGACAAAATTTTTTAAACAAATATATATACATACATAAATATATATAGAAAGAGGTTTGTGTTTACTATAACCTTTTTACACAAATATTACACAAATCATGTAGAATATCTGCATAATTGTTAACTAAAGATGATCATCTCATAAGAAAATTGAAAAAAAAAACTAATAGGGAATTAATTAAAATGAATGTTTAAAAGAATATACAAATTAGCTAGATCTTTAACTAGTGAATGCAATTTCCATGATCCATATATAACAAACTTGTATTTTCTTTTTAAATAGCAATACCAGACATCATAACGTTCAGCGCTGGACAAGACACACACTGCTACTTAATTTTTAAATCAGTAATAAGTACATTTCTTCTACCTTCATCAAAATAAAACTTGTATAACTGGATTCACAATAAAGTTTACTTTAAAATGGTATTTTAATATTTTTGTTGTGATTTGTATATTTGAAGAAATCGCTATTTAAATATGACTATTAATGGCAAAACATGCCAGCATAGCATGCCCATTAGCTGTAGATGATCTTTTGCAAATAAGCGGTCAGGGTGTGTTCACATAAATACTTGGAGTAGAAGTTGTACCCATCGACGTTTCTAATTAGCTAATTAGGGAAAAGAATTATCTTTGTTGTGGAATTTGAACACTACACATATGTCTTTCCAGTCAAAAGTTAGAATATTTCAAAGTTGATGCTTTGTAGTACAAAGATAAAGATAGAAACTGTTCAAATGCTAATTATTAGGAATATATTAATTTTTTTTGTTTTAAAATTTGAAAAGAATTGGATAAAAACTTTTTATGCACGAGTCGATAAAAGTAGTGACAACCGCATATAAACATGAGAATTGTTGTGTGCTGAGACACGCACAAAAAATCTGTAAACACGTGTTCTTCAATTAACTTACAAACAAAGTATTCATTTTATTTTTGTTTTCATTTAGAAAACATAAGTTTTTATTTATGGAAAGGAAAAGAATATTTAAAAAAAAAATTATTTGGAAAAGAATAACGGACAAATGAGTTAAAACACACAAACCGCTTATCCAGTTGAGTAAAAGAATAATTTTTATTAGGTTTGTTTTACGACCCACAGAGGTATGAAAAAGTGGTCAAAAAACAAATATATAACAAATAAATGTTACCAAAGGCAAGATACTCTTCTACCTATCTCAATAAATTTTTGGTGTTGTAAATGTTAGGTACAGGTAAAATGAATGCCGACGCTCAAAATGTATAAACATTTTGACCCCTCCCTTACTTAAAAATTCACCAAAAATCAAGAAATTAACCAATTTTAATGAAAATTTCAGTATTTATCAAATAATGACCGCGGAATATAATTAACTAATTATTTTTACTTAAATCTTAGTGGAAATGTATTATTTTGTTTAAACAAAAAATACCTTTACTAAAGTTATGGTTTTCAGTAATAAATAAAAAATGCAAGAATTTATTTTTGCTTTTTTTTATAAATAAAACATCATAATTTGTAAAAATAAATTTAATTTTTACAGGAACATTACGAAAAAAAGCCCCTAAAGTTCGTATTAATGAGTTCCATATAACTCAAAGAAAAATGAATTTCTCGAACTACTGATATTACCATTGAATTAAGCATTGCTTATTTAATATTTTCACCCCCCAAAATTATAATAGCAAAAATATTTTTTTTTTTTTTTTTAATCAATTTTCACCCCAAACAAGGCACAGTGCCACTTTGAAGTAGGGGGGCTACTATCGGGGACATAAGTTGCAGGGGCATTATGAAGGGAGATGAGTAGAAAGATGTTTGTTCACATTACACTTGAACTTCTGCATGTCAGTACAGTTGAGAAAGCAGAAACCCGAAAGGGAGTTCCAAAGTCTTGCAGTTCTGGGGAAGAAACTATTGGAGTAAAAGGCTTTCTTACACCTAGGGATCTCTACTGTAAAGGGGTGGGACTTAGTTGCTTGTCGGGTTTGTCGGGGGTAGTCTCGTTGAGGAGGTAAAAGTGTTTGCAGTTCGTCAGAGCATTAACCCTTAAAGTATTTTTAGAACAGGCAGAGGGATGCAACATTTCATCGATGGGACAAAGGCTGAAGCTTAGATGACAGTTCAGGACCTATCAGGTTGGCGACTCTTTTGAACCTTGTCTAGGAGTGAGAGACAAGCAACAGATGCACCAGCCCAAATGTGACAACAGTACTCCATACATGGGCGAATGGTGGCCTTATAGAGGTACAGGATACTTTGAGGCGTAAGTAGTTTTCTAGCACGGTAGAGAGAGCCTACCTTCTTTGCAGCAGCCTTGGCAATGCTCTCAATGTATCTATTCCAGTTCATATTCCCTGTAAACGTTAGGCCGAGGAGTTTAAAGGAAGTACTTTCAGGTAATGTTCTTGGCCATTGTTATTGGTGGTAGAGAAGGTTTCTTGTAATTATTGAAGGAAACAAGCTTAGTCTTGGCATCATTGAATGTGACCATCCATTTTTGACCCCATTCCACTACAGATTGGAGGTCATTCTCTTGTGTTTCTGCCATTTCCTTAGATACGTGTTCATTTGTTTTCCCCTCATGTCTGTTATAGAGAGTGGTGTCATCAGCAAACATACCCATCTCAGAAACAACTTTATCAGAGAGGTCATTTATGAATATCAGGAATAACAAAGGTCCAAGGATAGATTTTTACTTTTTTTTTGTTTTAAATTACAAGTTTCGCATAATTTTTATATGCAAGATTTTAATAATTTCCTTGCTCGCAAGAATGTGAAACTTTAGGCATAACATTATTTTTATATAATATTGGGCAATAATTAAAAAAAAAAAAATTAATTTAAAAACAGGAACATAGAAAAATAATTAAATTAAAAAGTGGTAAAATTTATACAAACGTTTACAATAGGAATGTACGGATGCACGTCTGAGGGAGGGGAAAAAAAAAAAAAAAAAGAAGAAACCCAGCACCCCTCCTTCCTTTTAATTACATGACGTCATTCTCAGACAACTTTTCTACTGTCTCAGATTTTGGGCCTCCGTATATTCCGTATTTCCAAAAGTACGATTTGTTTTGCTTTTGCGAATGGCAAAAACACTCAGTTTTGGGGCTAATTCAGCTATTTTTTGTGCAAACAAGGTGTTTTTTTTGTAATTAATTCAATATCTTAGGAATTTACTTTACTAATTATCTTTGAAATAAACCCAGAAAACTAATATTTATTTCTAAAAGGATTTTTACAATGAATTTATTTAACTTTAAAATTTAGCTGAATTGGTTAGCTCACCATGAAAACATTTTTCATAATTTTTTTTTTTCATGTGTATATTTTTTTCTTTGAAAATTAAGTTTAACCTTTCAAATATAATCAAAAAGTAGTCGGAAACCTACAAAAAAATTATGATAAATCGGCTTTCAAAACTAGGTCCTCCTATCGTTATTCGTTTATTTTTGCTCATACCTAGTAAAAGTTTGTTCTATCAAAAAAACAAGTAGTGTCGAGTGTTACATGAGAACAAGAAAAAATGGCCGCGATGTCTCTTGAAGTCTCGACAATGACGTAAAAAATAAACAATTATACAAAATAGTGGTAGAAACTCACCCGATAATTGTCACAGTAACTTGAAGCTGTTAAAATGAAATTTAATTATCCTAATTATTTTAATGAGCTTGAAAACATAATTGTAATCTGTACAAAATTTCCTTTCATTTGATATGCTGCAAGCCACATTTTGTAAATGATTTCTTTGAATCTTGTTGTGGTGGCCATCTTGGATTTCCTGGTTGCCATCTTAGATTTTTCACGGTGTAATGATGACAAATGATAATGTCCATCAGAATAACATTTTTTATGATGATAAAGTCTTTTTTAAACTGGTTTTTATGATGCGTCTACTTAAAGCCGTTAAAATGAAACCTTATTATGATAATTAGTTTAATGTACTTGAAAACATAATTCTGATCTGTACAAAATTTCCTTTTATTTTGATAAGCTACAAGCCATATTTTGTTAATAATTTCTTTGAAGCGTGTCATGAAGTCCATTTTGGATTTCCTGGTCACCATCTTGGATTTTTCATGATATTATAATGGGAAATAATAATATCCATCAGAATAATAATTCCTATGATGATAAAGCCTTACTTACCATTTTTCTTAGATGTTAAAATTAAGCTGAAATATGCTAATTAGTCGGTAAGTTACCAAGTGAGACGGGCGTAAATACAGACATTTGACCCTTCGTGGTGTTATAATATTTTGAAAATACTATCTTAAAAAAATCTGAAGATACAATTTTTTAAAGATGGGTTAATCAGTAAATTGTGCAAATTTCCTACCATTTTCAGTCAAAAACTTATATGCATTCAGATAGGACGGACTTAAGGCAAAATGTCCAGTGAACCATACATTTTTTGATACTTTGAATGGTCATAACTCCAGTTCTAATTGGCCGATTAAAAAAAAACTAAAGATATTATGTCTTTGTTTATTATGCTCTTTTCAATAATGTTTGATTTGAGTTTTTTTTTTTTACATTGGGGTTGCCACTTATCAAGGCCCTAAGGTCACTCGAGGATAAGGGTTATTGAGTGCCAGTAATCAATGGTACAATAATGTAGTAGTCGTTATTAATCGAAATTTGGTAGATTGGCTTACTTAAGAGGGCGGTTCATCAAGAATTTGTTTATGTTGGACTTGAAGACAACCAAGTTGTAGTCAGCTGGGAAGCAGGCAAACGGAAGAGAGTGCCACAGGCGTGCAGTTCTAAGAAAGAAACTTTGTTCATGGAATCTATGTTTTGATTTAGGCACAGTTAAAGAGTGGGGAAAGTTATTGATAGTGGTTTCAGCTAGACAGGTGTTTTTCAAAAAAGATTGGTGGGGGGAGCAGGGATTGGAGCTCAGACGAGTACTTACTATGGAAATAACGATAAAACAAAGATAGGTTCCTAATGTCCCTTCTGTGGGAAAGAGGTTGCAGGAAAGAGAAAAGGGCATCCCCCACTAAATTACGAAGTCCAATTTGTACTCTGTCAAGGCAGGATAAGCTAATTCTAGCAGTTCCTGCCCACATGTCTTGGAAGTTTCTTTTTTATGACATCATGGATGTGAAAAAAGGTGATTACCAGATCATGTGTGGCTTCTGTCCACATAGGGAAACTTGGGAGGAAGTTGTTTGTTGGGTCTAAGATGGAGTTTGAGATGAATCGTCTAGCAAGCAGTTCAGCCTTCTTGATTTCCATGCAAGTGACCTCTTGGTTGTTTACTGATTGGCCTTTATTTACTACACGATTATAAATTTATCTACTACACAATTATAAATTTATCTACTACACGATTATAAATTTATCTACTACACGATTATAAATTTATCTACTACACGATTATAAATTTATCTACTACACGATTATAAATTTATCTACTACACGATTATAAATTTATCTACTACACGATTATAAATTTATCTACTACACGATTATAAATTTATCTACTACACGATTATAAATTTATCTACTACACGATTATAAATTTATCTACTACACGATTATAAATTTATCGACTACACGATTATAAATTTATCGACTACACAATTATAAATTTATCGACTACACGATTATAAATTTATCGACTACACGATTATAAATTTATCTACTACACGATTATAAATTTATCTACTACACGATTATAAATTTATCTACTACACGATTATAAATTTTCCAAAAATCTCAAGCTCCTATATTCTGTGACTTTGCGTTTTTTTGTTTTTTTTTACAAGGTGGTCACCACTTATCAAGACCCAGAAGCCACTCAGGAATAAGGGTTATTGCATGTACATTACGTTAGTGTAGAGATTTAATAAAGTGTCTACTTAGGGGGTGGTTCATCAGGAATTTGTTCATGCTGGACTTGAGGACATCCAGGTTGTAGTCAGGTGGGAAGCAGGCAGGCAGAACAGAGTTCCAAAGGTGTGCAGCTCTAAGAAGCTTTATTCATGGAATCTACGTTTTGATTTAGGCACAGATAAAGCGTGGGGAAAATTTTTGACAGTGGTTTCAGCTAGACAGGTGTTTTTCGTAAAAGATTGGCGAGGGGGGACGAGAGATTAGAGCTCAGATGAGCACCTGCCATGGAAGTAACGAGAAAACAAAGATAGGCTTGCAACGTCTCTTCTGTGGGAGAGAAGTTGCAGGGAAGAGAAAAGGGCATCCCCCACTAAGCCATGAAGTCTATTTTGTACTCTGTCAAGGTAGGATAGACTGTTTTTGCAGCTCCTGGCCAGATATGGCAGCAGTATTCCATTCTTGGACGTACTTGGCTTTTATATAGATAGAGAATTGTATCAGTAGTGAGATATCTTCTGGAGCGATAGAAGGATCCCACCATCTTTCCAGCGACCTTGGCAACAGACTTGATGTACGCGTTCCATTTCAGATCAGGAGTAAAGGTCAAGCCCAGAAGCTTGTCAAAACATGGGGCTTCTCCTAGACGAGAGCCATCTATTTCAATTGATGCCAGATGGAGATCAGAGAGTTGATGATGTAAAGATAGGATTTGGTTTTAGATGTATTAAAGGTAACCAGCCACGTCTGGCCTCACTGAACCACGTGCTCGAGATCAGAGGAGAGAGAATCAGAGAGAACTTTGTCATTTACAGCCTTTAATGTGTTGCCGTAGATGGTTGTGTCATCAGCATAGATGTCAACGAATGATTTAAGTATTTGTTTAGGGAGATCATTGATGTAGATCAGGAAGAGAGTTGGGTCCAGGATGGACCCCTGAGGGACTCCAGCATTTATATTGCAGGCCTCCGACTTTTGTCCATCTACCACTACTCTTATGAGCCTATCGGAGAGAAATGATTTACTGATTGAGAAAACATTTCCAGTTATACTGTAGCTGGAAATCTTGTGAAGTAGGCCCTTATGCCATACCTTGTCGAAGGCCTTTGATATGTCAAGAGCAATTGCCCTAGAAAGGAAGCCTTTGTCAAGAGATTCGCTAATTCTATGAGATATAATCGTTAGCACATCTGCGGTAGATCTTGCAGAACAAAAACCATATTCTATGTCACTAAGAAGGTTATTTCTGCTGAGCTGGTTGACAACTTCTCTATTTAATATAGATTCCAGCAACTTACTCATGACACACAGGAGACTTATTGGTCTGTACTGAGAGGGAGATGACTTATCACCCGAATTCTTAAATATAGGGCATACTGATGAGGTTTTCTGGGGTGTTGGAAAGCACCTTAAGGCAACGCTTAAACAGTTTCCTAAGTATGGGAGCAAGTTCTGGTTGAAACTTTTTCTAACACTATAATTGGGATGCCGTCAGGGCCAATTGCTTTACTGGAATCAAGGTTCTTGATTAGCTTGGCGACCTCATGCACAGATATTTGCATGTTACCTAGCGTGTTCTGTGTTATAGGAGGAAATATGGGGAGTTGATGGTTATTTCTTGACTGCTTTTGCCTCTTTTTTGTTTTATTGGCTATTGTAAGAAAAAAAAAAAATGTCCAGTACTCATGTTTCATAAAAAAATATCCGATACTCAGGTTTCATAAAAAAATATCCGATACTCAGGTTTCATAAAAAAATATATGATACTCAGGTTTCATAAAAAAATATATGATACTCAGGTTTCATAAAAAAATATACGATACTCAGGTTTCATAAAAAAATATACGATACTCATGTTTCATAAAAAAATATATGATACTCATGTTTCATAAAAAAATATATGATACTCAGGTTTCATAAAAAATATACGATACTCATGTTTCATAAATATATGATACTCAGGTTTCATAAAAAATATACAATACTCATGTTTCATAAAAAAATATACGATACTCATGTTTCATAAAAAATATACGATACTCATGTTTCATAAAAAAATATACGATACTCATGTTTCATAAAAAAATATACGATACTCATGTTTCATAAAAAATATATGATACTCATGTTTCATAAAAAAATATACGATACTCAGGTTTCATAAAAAATATATGATACTCATGTTTCATAAAAAAATATACGATACTCATGTTTCATAAAAAAATATACGATACTCATGTTTCATAAAAAATATATGATACTCATGTTTCATAAAAAAATATACGATACTCATGTTTCATAAAAAATATACGATACTCATGTTTCATAAAAAATATACGATACTCAGGTTTCATAAAAAATATACGATACTCATGTTTCATAAAAAAATATACGATACTCATGTTTCATAAAAAAATATACGATACTCAGGTTTGGTAAAAGTGATAACGAATGTTAACACACACCAAACTGTTTTGTTTTTTTTAAAATAATTTCACACTAAACTAAATTTTAGAGGGCTTTTTCAGAATTCCCCATATAAAAAAACAAAAGTAAAGAAATATTTGTATGATGTACGTTCCTCTGACAAAACAAATTAATCAAGTAGTTTTATTTTTAGATTAAAAAAAAAATCAATTTTGATGGATAACCAGGGAGCTGCTGTCTCAAAAACAGGCTCATTTCAAACACATAGGACATTATAGTATTTAAAGAAGGGAACCGTTTGCCGCTTCTACTCATTAATTCCCTTTCCCCAGGAAAATTAAATCATACAGTATCACTGGTAGAATACTTAACATAATTAAATCCTTCTTAGATAAGAGAAAAATCCAGGTTGTCCTCGACGGTCGTACATCTAAACAGTGTGATATAAATGCAGGAGTGCTTCAGGGGTCTATCCTTGGACCTCTATTGTTCCTAATATTTATTAATGACCTCCCCAACAAAACTGCCTCTGAGATGGGTATCTATGCTGATGACACTACACTCTATAACAGACATGACAGGAAAACAAATGAACACATATCTAAAGAAATGGCAAAAACACTAGAGGATGACCTCCAATCTGTAGTGGAATGGGGACAAAAATGGATGGTCACATTCAATGCTGCTAAGACTAAACTGGTTTCCTTCAATAACTACAAGAAACCTTCTCTGCCACCAATAGCAATGGCCAGTGACTCCCTGTCTGAGAGTACATCTTTCAAACTGCTTGGCCTAACGTTCACAGGAAACATGAGTTGGAACAATTATATTGAAAACATTGCCAGGGCCGCTGCGAAAAAGGTAGGCTCTCTCTACCGTGCTAGAAAACTACTGACACCTGAAAGTATCCTGTACCTCTATAAGGCCACCATTCGCCCATGTATGGAGTATTGTTGTCACATTTGGGCTGGTGCATCTGCTACTAGTCTCTCGCTCCTAGACAAGGTTAAAAAAAGAGTCGCCAATCTGATAGGCCCTGAACTGGCATGTAAGCTTCAGCCTCTGTCCTATCGACGAAACGTTGCATCCCTCTGCCTGTTCCACAAGTATTTTAATGGTGAATGCTCTGACGAACTGCTGACACTTGTGCCCCCACGACATAGACACCCTCGACAAACCCGACAGGTAGCTAAATCTCACCCCCACACAGTAGAGATCCCTAGATGTAAAAGATCTTTCTACTCCAATAGTTTCTTCCCCAGAACCGCTAGACTTTTTCTTAGAACTGCACGCCTGTGGAACTCTGTTCCATCTGCCTGCTTCCCACCTGACTACAACTTGGATGTGTTCAAGTCCAATGTTAACAAATTCCTAATGAACCGCCCCCCTTAAGTAAACACTTCATCAAATCTCCACACTAACGTAATGTACTTGCAATAACCCTTATCCCTGAGTGGCTTCCGGGCCTTGATAAGTGGTGACCACTGTGTAAAAAAAAAAAAAAAAAAAGAAAAAAAAAAAGGTTCCTGCTTCCCTAACTGTACTGACATGCAGAAGTTCAAGTGCAACGTGAAGCGACATCTTGCTGCCCAAATCCCAACATAGTGCCCCAGTCCCACTGCCCCAGTAGTTGCTGCCCCTGATAGTAGCCCCCTACCCCAAAGTGGCAATGCGCCTTGTTTGGGGTAAAAATGTAATAAAAAAAATAAAGAAAGGAAGCAAGGGAGATAAATCAACATAATTCAAACTTGTGAGATTTTTGTTGTAATGCCTACCAATTCCCATTAATTGCTTAAAAAATATTTTATTCATAAAAATAAAGCTATTTGGTCAATTTATGAGATTTTTGGTATACAATATTTTCCGTCATGGGTACATAGATTATACAGATTTTTATTTATTTTTAATATTGGGAGAATTCTGGACAAGTACCAGTTTTAGTTTATAAAGTCGGTTCATATTAGTTAGAAGCATCGGAACTTGAATCGGCTTTCTTTGGAAAGTCGGAGCTGCTCACGATATGACTGCAAATTTTTGGATATTAATTTCTAAATGACTCCAAAAAATTAACCCTCCCCTTCCCCATCCAAAAAAAAAAAAAAAAAAAAATTGGGAGAGGGAGTATCCTAAAACATTAAATATTGTTTCTGCACTTTACTATTATATATATATAAAAAAAATCCCTGTGTAAATTACGTATTTCAGGTGAAAACGTTCTGTACTTACCTGTCACTGTCGTGTCGAAATTAGTTTAAATTCTAAAAATTATGAAAAATGATCCAGTAGAAGTATAGCTGGATGTATTTTAAGCAAAAAAGAAAAAAAAAAAGTCATCCATAATTACGTTCCGACAATTTGTGTTAAAAACTAGCGGTATTTTTTTAGATTAGGTCCACCTCTACAATTTTCTTTTAAATGACGACTTTTAAAGGGGGTTTGTATTACTGTACACATAGATTCGAAAAAGTTGTCAAAAAAACAAATATATAACAAATAAATGTTATCAAAGGCAAGATAAGTTACTTTTCTACCAAACTGGATATAATTTTCGTGTTTTTATTCAATTTAACATGTTTATTCAGTTCGAAAAACATGCAGTGTTTACTGATGTATTGGAAAATTCAAAATGACGCCCGACTCTCTCTTTAACACGGTAAGTTTGGGAAAAGGTGTTATAAATAATAAACTAGACAAAATACTATTAAAAAAACGAATATATGTCAACTTATGTCATGGTAACATATATTGAGCGATTTCTAACAGTATTTTGTCTAGTTTATTATTTAAAACACCTTTTTCCAAACTTACACTGTTAAAGAGAGAGTCGGGCGTCATTTTGAATTTTCCAATACATCAGTAAACACTGTGCTTTTCGAGCTGAATAAACGTGTTACATTGAATAAAAACACGAAAATTATATCCAGTTTGGTAGAAAAGTAATTTATCTTGCCTTTGATAACATTTATTTGTTATATATTTGTTTTTTGACAACTTTTTCGAATCTATGTGTACAGTAATACAAACCCAAGTTGTTTTATACTAGCAAACCCTTAATTAAAATCAAGGGAGATAAGTTAGTTTGTCATACAGAATTGGTCGCACAACTCTTCAACATTAAAACATACGATGAACTTTATACTAATTTCGACATAACATGCAAGTACGTAATAATGTTTGCACCTGAAATGCGTTGGTTTTAAAAAGATCATCAATCCACACAAGCAGTACCTGTCAGCATCCCCCCCTTCCAGTTTCAGGATCCCGGTTTTCATTTTGTGTGGTTGCCTTCCGGCTGTTGTAATTCGTGATGGTGTTTTTATTATTTTTGTTTCTTCAAATTGGGGAGTGAGAGTTCTGAACAAGCGCCCTAGTTTTTATCAAGCCAATATCGGTAGCCATGGGGCCTGATCTGTACAAGCACTAAGGGTTATCTAAATTTTAAAAATGATATACTTAGAAACGTTTATTTAACTTCATATGAAAATCACAAGAAAAACACAAACAAAAAAACAAATAAGATTCGTTCAAATATCGCGGCAGATTCGTTTACCAATCTGTCCGCCATTGTTAACAAAAAAAAATATAAAAATGTGGACATTTGAAAAAAAATAAATAAAAAAACTTGTTTTTTGGAAAACGGACAAAAGTTTACCTTATAATTAAGCGATAGAGATTCTCACGAACTTTAGCTTCGATATCTGCCATTATTAAACGTAAAACAAATATGTAAAACGAGAAGAATTACAATAAAACGTGGTTAGCAGATAGAGTAACTCTCTAGTAAAAGCCGGTCAAATTGAGACACGGTGTGATCTGAAAACAGTTCCCACTAAAAAAATGTCCCCATTTTAATCTTAAAAAAATAATTAAAAAAAAAATAAAAATAAAGATTTTATTTTAGATATAGATTGATAATTTGGATTATTTAGATCAGGAGTGTCAAGCTCAAAGTCCTGCAATGGTCAGTTTTGTGTTATCATAAGGTCGGCACTATAGCAGTGTCAGAAATTTCGTGAAAATAGTGAATAATTCCACCCCATCTTTCCAAGCTTATAACTCCTCGAAAAATGTAATTCAAGCCCTAATTTTCATTTTCACTTAAAGGAGCAAGGACCAAGGTTTTATTAAAAAAAACAAAACAAAAAAAACAATGTGTTTTTTTTTAAAAAAAAGGTTTTAAACTTCGGACTTTACAGGTAAATTTCTAAAAAAAGGGATTTTTTTTTTTGTTTTAAATTTGAATATATTATTTATTGACCTTTTCTCTTCAATTTGTGATATATAAAACTATTAGACATAAATTAATTATTTACTTTTTAATAGACATTTCAAAATGAGAGGCGTGAATTATTCGACCCCCTGTCTTTCCAAGCTTATAACTCCTCGAAAAATGTAATTCAAGCCCTAATTTTTTTTTTCAATTAAAGGAGCAAGGACCAAGGTTTCATTAAAAAAAAAAAAAAAAAAAAACAATGTGTTTTTTTTTTTAAAAAAAAAGTTTTAAACTTCGGACTTTACAGGTAAATTTCTAAAAAAGGGATTTTTTTTGTTTTAAATTTGAATATGTTATTTATTGACCTTTTCTCTTCAATTTGTGATATATAAAACTATTAAACATAAATTAATTATTTACTTTTTAAGGGAAACTTGAAAATGTGTGACACTTACACAAATAGGGAGGGGCGTGAATTTAAAAAAAAAACGTTTGTCTAAAATATTATATTCGGTTTATTGGAAAGAACATAAAATTTCACATTGACCCTGAAAATATCGTAAAAATAGAATCAATAGAAAAATTTTGATAGATTTTTAAAGTTTAAAAATTGAAAAATATTGAGTTCGGAAAATTCATTACTGTTTTTTAAAAAAAAAAAATATTTCTATTACTTTTAAAACAACTGTAATAGTTTATTTTGGAAGTATAATCCATAAAGAAAATAAATAGCCCACTTTTAACAGAGAAATTACGAGATTTTTATATTTTATTCGCAGTTTCGTGTTAGGGGTGTCAAAAATTCCTACAAAAATTCTGATGCTCCTACAATTATAACTGAAGTCGTTTAATAAAAATGGTTGTAGTATATTTTTTTTTATAATTTAGAAACTTACAATAGTTTTGTCCTATTCAAGAATGCAACTAGAAACGTACATGAAATTTAACAAAATATTTAACGAAAGAAATCAGTATGAGATATTAATGTGTTCTTTATTTTAATATAACAAAAATTTAAATTAACCCTGTAGCAACCGCTATGCTCGGATGGAACAAATCCCCGGTAGGAATATTTCGGAGTGATCACCATTTTTCAACGCCCACGCGTATCAAAAAGCGCGTAACAACACGACGTTGTGATGCGATCACCACACACATAAAACAAAGGAACTATGTTATGCTCCCTTGCATAGAAACACAGTAAACAGGCTGGAATGTTTGTGAAGGCCCGTATTTAACGATTTGCCCGCCAAAAATCATATTAGTTTTCCTCTCTGATTTCTCAAGAACAGCTCATGTTCAGAATAACTCTGCCACTAGGGGATATTAAAACCCTCCGCCCTGGATTTGTGCGCAATGATCATGAACTTTAATTCCCATCATGGAAAGTTACCACATCGAACAAGAATTTAAATCTCCTTTTTAAACAATCTTATTTCGAACTACTGTTCTTATCACACACACACACACACACACACACACACACACACACACACACACACACACACACACACATATCTGCTTACATGATTTATGGACTGTTCTTCTCAAAAACTATCACATGGACTTTAAACCATGTGTGACACTCTAATCATAAAAAATAATCAGTAATTTCAAACCTCGTGCTATTCTCACAAAAATTTCACTTCACTAATCATTCATGATGAACACTCAACACAAGAAAACACTTATGTTGGAACAATTGAAACAAATATTTTTAACAAGTGAATAAATGTTGTTTATTTCATGTTGATACACTGATTTCGTGTTCTTTGTCGAATGTCGTTATTTTCTCGATTTCATTTTTATTTTTTATGTAAGAATTTTGATTAATGGAAACCTTTCTATTGATTGGCGATCCCGTTAAATTTACCTTTAATGGTCCTGTGGATACACTCCTACTTTCAGCTTCAATAAAATTGTGACATATGCAACCACCGTCCTAAAGATTGATAAATCTCAATTATGAATTGGTTATATTACCAAACCACATTTTCTTTTTACATGGTAGTCACCACTTATCAAGACCCGGAGGCCACTTGGGGATAAAGGTTATTGCGTGTGCAGTAATTAATGGGATAATATCGTAGTAATCATTAGTAATGGAGATTTGATAAATTGGATTACTTAAGGGAGTGGTTTATCAGGAATTTGTTTACGTTGGACTTGAAGACATCCAAGTTGTAGTCAGCTGGGAAACAGGCAAACGGCACAGATTTCCACAGGCGTGCACTTCTAAGAAAGAAGCTTTGTTCATGGATTCTACGTTTTGATTTTGGCACAGATAAAGAGTGGGGAAAGTTATTGACAGTGGTTTCAGCTAGACGTGTGTTTTTCGTGAAAGATTGGCGAGGGGGAACCAGAGATTGGAGTTCAGACGAGCACTTGCCATGGAAATAACAATAAAACAACGACAGGCTCGCAACGTCCCTTCTGTGGGAGAGAGGTTGCAGGAAAGAGAAAATGGCATCCCCCACATCCAACAAGTCGTGATTCTGCCGTGAGTCCTATAACCGTTTATTCAATTGTAAATAAATGAACATAACAGCATAAATAAGGTGTTAATTTATTCAAACACTATGACCTTCACCTTCACCAAGGTGAAAGATTTATATGACCTTCACCGAGGTGCGCGACTTGACACACAAAAATAAACCGCCTCTTAATCACCTGCTAACGCATGCGTCACTGTAACATCCAATGACAACAACAACCCCAACCTTCTCACTCGACCTGCCTTTATACCACTATCTCAATCTCTTCTCTTGCGCATGCGCCTGTAGATTCCTGACAATCTCGAGACTTCCGCTTATAAAAACCCAAGTTTTGTTGTCGCGCATGCCTATACAAGGCACAAACACGAGGGCGTTTGTTGTGTTGGTAAGTACTACACTCCCCCAGTGACCTGATGATCACATACAGTGCACTCAGGGGTGGCCTCTTAGTTCGTTGGCTTCTGCGAAGGGTGGTATTTACACTCCCGGATTCAGGTTCTGGTTCTGGTTCTGGTTCTGTGTGAGGTTCTGGTTCTGGTTCTGGTTCTGGTTCTGATCCTGCCTGATCAGATGAACTAAAACTACCACTCTCTTGCTCGGTGACCTCACTCATCAGCAGCTCATCATCTGATCATTCGTCGCTCTCTGTAGTTGTGGGATGTACTTCACTAGCCGGGCGAAGATCGCGCACATGGCGTGGGGTTCCATCAACAAGGACCGACTGCTGGCTGACCACT
Organism: Euprymna scolopes; assembly: GCF_053919585.1. Lineage (NCBI taxonomy): Eukaryota > Metazoa > Mollusca > Cephalopoda > Sepiida > Sepiolidae > Euprymna > Euprymna scolopes. Next base: position 201,838,729 of record NC_136483.1, read on the forward strand.
CCAGATATTCGTCCTCGCTTGAACTTGGTGGTGCACCGGTTTCCAGGGGGTCTAACCCAAACTGGATCCCCTACCTTGTATTTGTTATGACTTTCCTCGTCGATTGGTTGGACAGTGTCAATGCCCTTTATCCTAACATGGTATTTGTGTATGGCATTGGCCGGTGCTGTTGTTAGTGTCTTCCCATCCTTTGGTGTGACGTTATACCAATACGTGGCCTCCGTAATGGTGCATTGTTTTCTGGCAGCAATTCTCTTGATGCTGCGATGGCTCCTCTCAGCAATGCCGTTCCCTGATGGCACATGGGCACATCACAGTCGTAGCTGGACACCCCACTCATTCAACAACTGCCGAACTTGGTGGCTACAAAAAGCAGCATCGTTGTCCGTCAATATCTCTTCCGGCGCACCTCGCTCAGAAAAGATAGATGACAGTTGGCGGACAACATTCGCTGAGTCCTGCCTGGTCATTTGCCGCCACACCACAAAACGAGTGGGTCCACAGTCGATAAGGGTTAGAAAGGACTTACCACTGTAATGGGTAATATCCATCGCTAATCGTTGCCACACATGCTCAACTTCCAATCGCCCTTTCTGCCATCGCTCAGGTGCAGGATCGATAGACTGGCATGCCTCACAGTGCCTGATGATCTGCCTGACATCCGCCCTTGTCACTGCCGGGTCTACACGCCTCGCAAAATACAAAGTTCTTTTGATACCTGGATGTCCACTCTGCACATGAATTCTTTGTATTTGGCATGAGCTAATCGCGCCAACTGCGCAAGATCGAGCAGTGAACTCCACGCCTGTCTTCACAGCTTCATACCATTTGTGAGGCACACGGGTTAGTTGGTTTGCACGATTACAGTGTGATGCCATGAGCGTTACACTCACCGACAGGTCATATTCTGATACCAGACTCTTCAGGGTGTTTAGCCTCCGCCGGATTAACATCTCACTGGCTGCCTTAGTACGGACTCTTGTTCGTCCCGAGAGAGTGTCGGACACCCAGTGGTAGACGCAGAGAGAATCCGTGTACAAGTGTAACTTCTTCGACTGCCATTGCAGTGCCAGATTTAAACCCTTCACAACAGCATCCAATTCCGCCAGGTTGATGTGTTGAGCATCATTCACGGGTCGCAGCCAGCATGCGTCTTCAATTACATTTCCACGTTGCTCCAATAACACTCCCAATGCCAAAGAACTAGCGTCAACCCACACATTCACAGTGTCCCCATCGACACACCATTCTCCACGGGCAGGATCCTCCTTGTTAACTGTCTCTAGGGTTTCTGTCGTCATCAGAGTTAGAAGAGCATCATCAGATACATCATCCCAACCTGTAGTTACTAAACTTGCCCTGCGTTTGATGACACCCACAGCTGCTCGGAGCCAGCCACACGCTGGTAAGTGACCAATAAGTTTCCCACACAAGGAAAAAAATAGTCCACCGCGTAATAACATCAGGGACGGTTGGAATCTCACTGCCACGCCTCCATTGTAAGGTACCATCTTTCCCGCAAACGTCCAATCCTAATACCCGTGCTCCATCCCTCAGACATTCGGGATCCTTGCACTCCAACCCGAATTGAGCTAACTTTTCTCTGACGTGCGACGCAGATTGTATGTTTTCATTGACATACACATCATCAATATAGGCCGATGTTGCATCCTCAGTAGTCTTTTCCTGGGACAACACTGCATTTACGATGGTCTTCATGATTTGCGGTGCCACATTCAGCCCAAAGCCAAGCTGAGTAAGGCAGTATCTCTGACCCCGGAACCACACTGTCTGGAATGGCCACAATGTCTCATCCACTCGCACCTGCAAATAAGCCTTCCGCAAGTCTACTATAGACACATTGGAGCCCTTCTGGTGCCATTCTCTCAGCTTGCTGGCGCACACATCAGCATCAGCAGTGTACGTCTCAATGTATCTATTGAGTTCACGATAGTCCAGCACCGGACGAACTTTTGATTTGTTATGCTGGACTACAGCCATTAAGGGAATCAGACCCTTGGGTGGTCCCAGCTTGTTGGGGTAGGGGATCAGCCATCCATCCTGGATCCATGCCTCAAGTTCCTTCTCGTAATCATTACGGGCCTCGTCGGGTATCGAGTACTCTGCAATGCTATTCTTGAGTTCGGTTGGCGCCCTTCCTTCTGTCCACTTCCACGATGCAGTCCATGCTTTTTGGTGAGGGTCGTAGTCCACCTTAAAATCAGGCCGATCAATGTGAACTGCAGCACACACTGGGGTTTCCAAAAATCGCACAGTCCCATCTCTTCCGATAACCACTCCCCCCAGTGCCTTAATAGCATCATATCCCAATAGTACATCGAATCCCAGCAAATCCCCTCGCATCACCAGCACATTAATGTTTGCGGCCGCACCAGAGTCTGTGTGGACTTTGACAGTTCCGGCTCCACAGCAAGCTTGCGTATTGCCACCTATTGTGGTTACTTTGATGTTCTGCTTTGTCCAGTTTCGACACAACTTGGCACTCATGATGGTGTGTGAGCACCCAGAGTCGAGAAGAGCACATTGGAAACAGCGTGGGCGCCCCCACCCCTTGTTAGTACAATTTCTTGCGATATGGCCTCGCTGGCCACAGCAGAAACATCTCCCATTGGTCGTGGGTCTCAAACTGGGACTCTTTTCAGCATTAGTCTTGGCTGCCTGCGCCATCATTACAACCGGTTCCCTCAGGTCCTCCTCATCTCTGATAATGGCTCAAGCGCGTTCTAACAAATGTTCCATGGGCGTTACAGATATGCTGGTGGAAGCCCTCAACAGTTGCTTAACATGGGTGGGAAGGCCAGCCACAAACGCATACGCCAGTGTTTGCTCTGACACTCCATTGCCAAATAGAACTGCAAGTTTCTTCAGCTCCGCGAAGAAGACGTCCATGGTTTCTCCTGGCATGAGCTTTCTAGAGGCAAATGTTTCGTAGGCCGTACAGGGATCCATGGCAAATGCCTTGTATAAAGCATTTTTTATGCAGGTAATATCAGTCTTCTCCACAGCACTCAGTTGCTGATATACACTTAGGGCGCCTCCAGCCAATCTAAGGGAAATCACGGTATGCACCCCCTTTACTTCACAGAGGTTGCAGGTCAGCTCAACCCTTTTGACCCAGTCGACAACAGAAGTGGATCCGTCGAATTCGGGTATCAGTTTTAAATCAAACTTTGCCCCAGCCATAGTTTTCCAGGAAAAGAGACAAAATGAAATAGCCGAAATAGCTTATGACCTTCACCTTTCCGAGGTGAACGATTTATATGACCTTCACCGAGGTGCGCGACTTGACACACAAAAATAAACCGCCTCTTAATCACCTGCTAACGCATGCGTCACTGTAACGTCCAATGACAACAACAACCCCAACCTTCTCACTCGACCTGCCTTTATACCACTATCTCAATCCCTTCTCTTGCGCATGCGCCTGTAGATTCCTGACAACCTCGAGACTTCCGCTTATAAAAACCCAAGTTTTGTTGTCGCGCATGCCTATACAAGGCACAAACACGAGGGCGTTTGTTGTGTTCGTAAGTACTACAAACACGCCTTGTACATATTAGTTCAGTATCTGAGTAGATGCCAGATACTTCTAGATTGCAACTATCTGTTGTTTACATTTAGTTGCCATCTGTCTCAGAGAGTGGAGGATTTTGTTTGTTGTTATAAACAGATTTTTTTCAAGCACTGTGGTAAACAACAATACGTTTTCCAGTTTAAAGATAATCATTTGTATCGAATTCAACCAACGCTCACAATAGTAACACAGTAACCTCGTGACTATAAACGACACTGTCCTTTCCTCTCACTCAAGCTTTTTATGCAGTTTTTCACCCTGTCTCATTTGCATGTGTGCCCTCTGTTTTCTCGCAATCTCGCAAGACCACAGTTTATAAAACACCAGGCGCTATCTTTTTTTCTCTTTTCCCATCCAACACTTCCCTGCGGCAAGTCCACCCCTCCTCCATAACGCCACCGCTCGCATGCACATCAACACAATGCACAACTACATGATGCTTGCTACTCTGGTGAGTATTACACTCCCCCTGATCTGATGATTACAGAGTACACTGCAGGGTTGGTCTCCTAGTCCGCTTACTTCTGCGAAGCGGCACATTCATAGGTTCTGGTTCTGGTTCCGTCATGTCAGATGAACTATAATCATCACTCTCTGGTCTGTTAATTTCGTTCATCAGTTGAGGATTCATTGCTGTCCTCTGTAGATGTATGATGCACCTCAGAAGCCGGGCGAAGATCGTGCACATGGCACAGTGTTCCATCAACTAGGACCAACTGCTGGCCGATCACCCCAGAGATTCGTCCTCGCTTGAATTTGGTGGTGCACCAGTTTCCAGGTGGTCTCACCCAAATTGGATCCCCTACCTTATATTTGGCATCACTTTTCTGGTTGACTGGCTGTACAGCATCAATTCCCTTTAGTCTAACACGATATGTGTATATGGCATTGGCCGGCACTGTTGTAGGTAATTTCTCATCCTTTGGCGTGACGTTATACCAATACATGGCCTCCGTAATGGTACATTGCTTTCTGGCAGCAATTCTCTTAATGCTACAATGGCTCCTCTCAGCAATGCCATTCCCTGATGGCACGTGAGTGCATTGCAGCCATAGTCGGACGCCCCCATTCATCTAACAGCTGCCGAACTTGTTGGCTGCAAAAAGCAGCATCATTATCAGTCAAGATCTCTTCCAGTGCACCCCACTCAAAAAAGATGGATGACAAAATGCGAACAACACTAATCATGTGTCGCCATACCGCAAAACGTGTGGGTCCACAATCGATAAGAGTTATAAAGGGTTTACCACTGTAATGGGTAATGTTCATCGCCACCTTCATACCTTCTTGACATCCAATCGTCCTTTTCGCCATTGCTCTGGTGCAGGATCAATAGACTGAGACACCTCACAGTGCCGGACAATCTGCCTGACATCTGCCTTTGTCACTGCTGGGTCCACACGCCTCACAAAATACACTGTTCTCTTGACATCTGGATGTCCTCTCTGTGTATGAATCTTCTGTATTTGACAAGGGTTAATTGCGCCAATTGGATCTGTGCGAGATGGAGCAGTGTGCTCCACACTCATCTTCACGGCTTCATACCGTCCGTGAGGTACACGGGTTAGTTGGTCGGCACAATTAGAATGTGATGTTACCAGTGTTACCCCCAACTGATAGTCCATACTCAGAGATCAGACTCTTCAGCATGTCTAGCCTTCGCTGAATCAACATCTCGCTAGCTGCCTTAGTGCGGATTCTTGTCCATCCTGAAAGCATGTCAGACACCCAGTAGTAGATGCAGAGAGAATCCATGTACAGGTGCAGTTTCTTCGATTGCCATTGCAGTGCAAGATTTATTCCTTTTACAACAGGTCCAGCTCTGCTAAGTTGATGTGTTGAGCATCACTCATGGGTCGCGTCTCCAAACACATTCACTCCTTGCTCTAATGTGACTCCCAATGCCAATGAACTAGCGTCGACCCACACATTTTTGTGGACTGCATCAACACACCATTTTCCATGGGTAGGGTCCTCCTTGTTGACTCTCCCCAGGGTCTCAGTTACCATCAGAGTTAGAAGAGCATCGCCAAGCACATCATCCCAACCTGTGGCTACCAAATTCGCTCTGTGTTTGATGACACCCACAGTTACATGGAGCTAGCAACAGGCTGCTAAGTGTCCAACAAGTTTCCCACATCAGGAAAAAATGGTCCACCTCGTAACAACGTCAAGGATGCCTGGAATCCCACTGCCACACCTCCATCGTAGGGTGCCGTCTTCCTCACAGATGTCTAATCCCAATATGCGTGCTCCATCCCTCAGACATTCAGGATTCTTGCACTGCCGACCAAACTGAGCCAATTTTTCCCTGACACACGATGCAGATTTTATGTCCTCATTGATGTACACATCGTCAATGTAGGATGATGTCGTGTCCTCAATGGTCTTTTCTTGAGACAACACCGCATTCACAATGGTCTTCATGATCCGCGGTGCCACATTCAGACCAAAGCCAAGTCGTGTTAGGCAGTACCTCTGACCCCGAAACCACACTGTCTGGAACGGCCACAGCATCTCATCTACTCACACCTGAAAATAGGCTTTCCGCAGGTCTAATATTGACATATTGGAGCCCTTCTGGCGCCATTCCCTCAGTTTGCTGGCGCACACATCAGCATCGACTTGTTATGCTGGATAACCGCCATTAAGGGTATCAGACCTTTGGGCGGACCAAGCTTCTCAGAGTAGGGAATCAGCCATCCATCTCGGATCCACGCTTCAAGCTCTTGCTTGTACTCATCACAAGCCTCATCAGGGTATTCTGTGACGTGATTCTTTAATTCGGTTGGTGCCCTTCCCTTGGTCCACTTCCATGACGCAGTTCAGGCCTGCTGGCTATAGTCATAGCCCACCTTAAAGTCAGGGCGATCGATGTGGATTGCAGCACACACCGGGTTTTTTAAAAAGCACACACTCCTGTATTTTTCGATGATCAATCCCTCCAATGCCTTGATATCATTGTAGCTCAGCAGTACGTTGAACCCCAGCAAATCCCCTTGTGTCACTAACACATTAATTTCCGCTTGTGTCTCGCCACCTATTGTGGTGATTTTAATGTTCCTTTTAGTCCAGGTCCAACACAATCTGGCACTCATGATGGTATGTGAGCAGCTGGAGTCGAGAAGAACTGAGCAGGGCACTCGGTTCACGTACACAGTTATCGTAGGTTGCGTGTCATTTATATCTTGTCTGGGGTGCAGGGCCGCGCTGACATCCTGCCCCCGGACGTGTTTCCCACACAGTTTTGGGCTAGGTGCCCTATGCCATCACCTGTGCCCTTTTTCAATGCAGCTGGTTCCCCTAGGTCCTCCTCATCTCTGATGATAGCCTGGGCGCATTCCATCAAGTGCTCCATAGACTTTGTGGACACACTGATAGAAGCTCTCAATAATTGCTTAACACGGGTGGGAAGAGTTAGGGTTAAGGTTAGGGTTAGGGTTATGCCAATGTCCTCTCCGACACTCCATTGCCAAACAGTACAGCAAGTTTCTTCAATTCTGCAAAGAACACATCCACAGTTTCTCCTGACATGAGCTTCCTGGAGGCGAATCTTTCATAAGCCGTGCAAGGATCCATTGCAAATGCCTTGTACAGCACATTTTTTTTATAGCGGCCACATCAGCCTTCTCAGTGGCACTAAGTTGCTGATACGGACTCAGAGCGCCCCCAGGGGAATTACAGTGTGCACTGTCTTTACCTCACAGAGATTGAAGGTCAACTCGACCCTCTCAACCCAGTCAATGACAGATGTGGGCCCATCAAATTCTGGAATAAGTTTCAGATCAAATTTTTCACAGCAATAGCTGAAATAGCTTGTATCGAATTCAACTTTAATTGTCACCAACACTCGCAATAGTAACACAATAACCTCATGACTGTAAACGACACTGTTCCCTTCTCTCACTCAAGCTTGCTTTTTATGCAGTTTTTCACCCTGTCTCATTTGCATGTGTGCCCTCTGTTTTCTCGTGATCTCGCAAGACCACAGTTTATAAAACACCAGGCGCCATCTTTTTTTCTCTTTTTCCACCCAACACTTCCCTGCAGCAAGTCCACCCCTCCTCCATCACGCCACCGCTTGCATGCACATCCACACAATGCACAAATATGTGGACGCTTGCTACTACAAGTAGTATTACATCATTACCCTTTAAACTAAATAAAGTTAACAATTAATATATTTTTCAATGTCTCTATCATCATCATCATAAAGGGTAAATGGTTGAGTTGTATTTGCAGCATCAAATCCAATGCAAACAAATATTCAAACATTTTTCATGATTTATCTGATGCTTAACTCTGTTGTTGTCGACAATTTTTGATATGTCAGCCTAAAATTTCTGTGCAGTTCAGAGTTTTATCAATGTTATGGAATAGTAAAGGAAATGGACCGAGTAGAGAGTGGACAGACGAAAGGAAGACAAGAATAGATTAAGTAAAAACAAAACAAATCTACATATTTATTTACAGCTGCGTCCATTAACTAATCTGATGACTTTTAACATGTAAAAACAAAGGGGCGCAACTCTGCACTGAACAATGAGAGGAACTGACCAGAGAGTTCCACTAATTCATCACAATCAAAGACAAGTGATCAGTCAACCTAGTTCTTTGATAAATTGGAAATCCCTCTTGAATTTTTATACTATAACTGTCTGCAACTTCTTTGATAATAAAAACATTGTGTTAGTCATATTCTAGAGTTTTCATCTGTAGATTCAAAAACACCTTAAGCGAGGATAGATAAAAAAATTCTGACTATTTTCAACCAAAACTAGCTCTCATACTTACAAAGCTATTTAAGCATTTTCTTAAGGTGAATTGCGTCCCAACATCCTGGCAAACCTCATCAGTATGCTTCATATTTAAGAATTCAGATGATAGGTCAGTCATCATCTCAGTACAGACCAGTAAGTCTCCTGTGTGTCATGAGTAAGTCGCTGGAATCCATGTTAAATAAAGAAGTAGTCAACCACCTCAGCAAAAATAACTTTCTTAGTGACATGCAATATGGTTTCTGTTCTGTTAGATCTACAGCAGATCTGCTAATGGTTATATCTCATAGGAATCTCTTGACGAAAGCTTCCTTTCTAGGGCAATTGGCCTTGACATATACAAAGCTTTTGATAGAGTATGGCGTAAAGGTCTGCTTCACAAGATCTCCAGCTACGGTATAGCTGGAAATGTCTTTTCAATTATTAAATCATTTATATTCTGATAAGTTTATAAGAGTAGTGGTTGATAAGCAGAAATCAAAAGCTCACAGTATTAATGCTGAGTTCCCCAGAGGTCCATCCTGGGCCCAGCTCTCTTCCTGATCTACATCAATGATCTCCCAAATCACATCCTTAGATTATTCATTTATGGTGATAACACTACACATGAAAGGCCATAAATGACAAAGTTCTCTCTGATTCTCTCTCCTCTAATCTTGAGCATGTGGCACAATGGGGAAATAGGTGGCTGGTTAATTTTAATGCATCTAAAACCAAGCTTTTATCCTTACATTATCAACACTCTGGTCTCCATCTGGCATCAATTGAAATGAATGGCTCTCGTCTTGGGGAGGCTCCATGTTTTGACAAGCTTCTGAGCTTGATCTTTACTCCTGATCTGAAATGGAACACATACATCAAATCCGTTGCCCAAGTTGCTGGAAAAATGATGAGATCCTTCTGCTGCTCCAGAAGATATCTCACTGTTAATGCTATTCTCTGCCTCTATAAGAGTCAAGTATGTCCAACGATGGAGTACTGTTGCCACATCTGGGCAGGAGCAGCTAGAAAGATGCTATCATGCCTTGACAGAGTTCAAAATATATTTCGTAGTCTAGTGGGGGATGCCCTTTTCTCTTCCCTGCAACCAATTTTTCACAGAAGAGACGTTGCAAGTCTGTCTCTACTTTATCGATACTTTCGTGGCAAGTGCTCGTGATATTCGGTTGTCTTGTTCAAAGATAAGATTGTACTCTATCTGCCCAGCAGTTGTTTATTGTCTACGGATAATCAACGAAACCTGAAAGCGGTAAAGACAAAACAGTTAAAATTACACAATAATAATCATCTACTTGCTGAATCTTGCTTCCCTGACTGCTAGAAAATTGCTCACATCAGCTGCTTCATCCAGCCACCGTTATGCCGTAAACTGAGGTCTCATTTTACCTCTTTACGAAATCGACGACTCTTCGTCCAAATGTGTCCTTGATCCTTTCTTCCGTATGGTTCTTCTATTAATTAGAGCTTTGTTTTCGTTTTGTAACTAACTTATCTTTTTGGGACATTCTTAAAGCTCATTTATCTTTGTGGTTGGCTTCCAAAGTTTCATCCACAGTGGTTACTCACATCTGAGAGTATTCTGTATAAAGCCACTGTTCGCCCATGTATGGAGCATTGTTGCCACATCTGGGCTGGTCTCTCAGGGTTCAAAAATGACTCACCCTCTCCTATTTTGTCAACCAAACTGCAACCTCTGTCCCATCACTGAAATGTGGCATCTCTGTGTTTGTTTTACAAATATTTTAATGGAATGTGCTCTTGTACCCACACAATGTAGAAACCCTGACAAACCCAACAAGCAGCAAAATACCACCCCTACACTGTAGAGATCCATAGATACCAGAAAACCTTCTATTCAAATAGCTCTTTCCTCAAACTGCTAGACTTTGGAATTCCCTCCTGGGTCCCTGCTTCTCGGGCTGTACTGACATGCAGAAGTTTAAATGTAATGTGAACAGACATCATTACATTCATTACAACATTCATGTATATAATTGATTTATCTAAAGCATACTACCAGATTGAAATTTGGCCCCAAATTCGCTTGTATACAGCCTTTCAAGCTTGAAATCATCTATATCAATTTAAATGTCACAAACATGATCTCAACATTTCAATGTTTTATGAATTCTTTTATTTCTGATAACAAATTATCTGCAACCTTTTTGTACTTAGATGATTTTGAATATTTGCAGTAAAAACCAAGAGAAGCATGACGTCATATGATATAAACCATTATTTAAAGAACGAAAATGTTGGTGCTGATTCATTATCCTGAACCTGTGGTTTTCATGTTTGTTTCTTGGTGGAACTAAAATCTATTCATAATTCTTTAATACATCCTGGAGTTCAATGGTTTTGGCATTTTATAAAGTTTTAAAATAAGTCATATTCAATCAATGAAGTCCGGCGTGTAACATCCGAATGTGCCGAAATAAAATCCCGTTTTATTAATTCTCCTAATAATATTCTTATCCATTCTACTGTTCCATTTCAGTGTTGATTACAAAGGACCAACCTCATTATTTCATTATCTTCGTCAGTTTACCATTACATACTTATTATTGTCGATGAATACAATCGATTTCCTTTCTTTTTCCCTTAGTACCTGATAACTATTTTTTTCTATTTTTGGGCTTCCTCCATTTATCCATTCTGATAGAGTAACTTCATTTATATCAGGAGAATTCAAATAATTTCTGCTGCAACTTGGAATTGGATACCAGAACACTACAATATATAACTCAAGAGGTAACAACCAATGTGAGCAATATAATGGAATTACATGCAACACTATCTTATTAGCTTTCAATTCGCAATGGTTAATCATTAACGTTTGACTGGAGGTTTTACGTGCTATTCGCTATCTATTATGCACCAGTGCTAATGTCACTCCTCATAAGCACATATTCAATTTGAAAAAATGCTCTTCCACTGGCACTGCATTACTTGTCTGGCTCTGTTGGAGAAATTTTATTAAAACAATTTAGTGGCAGGAGCGAGTGTGAAGTAGTGGAATTACTTGAAGCCAACCCTATACATACGAGAATCCAATATCATGATGGTTGGGAAGATTCAGTAGCACTGAGACATTTGATACATTTTCCACGTTCAGATCGACTTCAAAATTCTACTGAAAATGTTTTACCCAATGTAAAGCCCTTCAAATCTGAACTCATCACCTGGAGCAAGTTCTATGAATTTTCCTTCACCTATTCTTTAGAAGATGAAGTGATGAATCAGAATCCAGAAATTTATCCTTCCCAAAGATCTGAGACATATCATGGCTCTTCCGGTGGTAGGCTACTTTCCTGCTGGTCTAGCAGGACTTGCAAACTGGTCCAGCGGTTGGATTAATAAACCTTTTCTGACAATCTCTGTTTCAAGTGGAGAAGAGTGTTATAAAAAAATATTTGCTAAAATTCTTGATCATGTGACTTTCTCGAGTTCTGCATATTTCCTCTCATGTGATCTTGTCGTTTGCCTCTTTCCTTTCTTTTCTAAATATGTTCTATTTTTTTCTATTTAAATATGTTCTATTTTTTTTTCTGTTTAAATATGTTCAATTTTTTCTATTTAAATATATTCTATTTTTTTTATTTAAATATGTTCTGTTTTTTTTTCTATTTAAATATGTTCTATTTTTTCTATTTAAATATGTTCTATTTTTTCTATTTAAATATGTTCTGTTTTTTTCTATTTAAATATGTTCTGTTTTTTTTTCTATTTAAATATGTTCTATTTTTTCTATTTAAATATGTTCTATTTTTTTTTCTATTTAAATATGTTCTATTTTTTCTATTTAAATATGTTCTATTTTTTCTATTTAAATATGTTCTATTTTTTTATTTAAATATGTTCTGTTTTTTTTTCTATTTAAATATGTTCTATTTTTGTATTTAAATATGTTCTATTTTTTTTTCTATTTAAATATGTTCTATTTTTTCTATTTAAATATGTTCTATTTTTTTATTTAAATATGTTCTGTTTTTTTCTATTTAAATATGTTCTATTTTTTTCTATTTAAATATGTTCTATTTTTTTCTATTTAAATATGTCCTATTTTTTCTATTTAGATATGTTCTATTTTTCTATTTAAATATGTTCTATTTTTTCTATTTAAATATGTTCTATTTTTTTCTATTTAAATATGTTCTATTTTTTTCTATTTAAATATGTTCTATTTTTTCTATTTAAATATGTGGTATTTTTTTATTTAAATATGTTCTATTTTTTTCTATTTAAATATGTTCTATTTTTTCTATTTAAATATGTTCTATTTTTTTCTATTTAAATATGTTCTATTTTTTTATTTAAATATGTTCTATTTTTTTCTATTTAAATATGTTCTATTTTTTCTATTTAAATATGTTCTATTTTTTCTATTTAAATATGTTCTATTTTTTCTATTTAAATATGTTCTATTTTTTCTATTTAAATATGTTCTATTTTTTCTATTTAAATATGTTCTATTTTTTTCTATTTAAATATGTTCTATTTTTTTCTATTTAAATATGTTCTATTTTTTCTATTTAAATATGTTCTATTTTTTCTATTTAAATATGTTCTATTTTTTCTATTTAAATATGTTCTATTTTTTCTATTTAAATATGTTCTATTTTTTTCTATTTAAATATGTTCTATTTTTTCTATATAAATATGTTCTATTTTATTCTATTTAAATATGTTCTATTTTTTCTATTTAAATATGTTCTATTTTTTCTATTTAAATATGTTCTATTTTTTCTATTTAAATATGTTCTATTTTTTTCTATTTAAATATGTTCTATTTTTTCTATTCAAATATGTTCTATTTTTTTCTATTTAAATATGTTCTATTTTTTCTATTTAAATATGTTCTATTTTTTCTATTTAAATATGTTCTATTTTTTTCTATTTAAATATGTTCTATTTTTTTACTATTTAAATATGTTCTATTTTTTTCTATTTAAATATGTTCTGTTTTTTTATTTAAATATGTTCTATTTTTTATTTAAATATGTTCTATTTTATTTCTATTTAAATATGTTCTATTTTATTTCTATTTAAATATGTTCTATTTTTTTCTATTTAAATATGTTCTATTTCTTTATTTAAATATGTTCTATTTTTTCTATATAAATATGTTCTATTTTTTCTATTTAAATATGTGGTATTTTTTTATTTAAATATGTTCTATTTTTTTCTATTTAAATATGTTCTATTTTTTCTATTTAAATATGTTCTATTTTTTTCTATTTAAATATGTTCTATTTTTTTATTTAAATATGTTCTATTTTTTTCTATATAAATATGTTCTATTTTTTTCTATTTAAATATGTTCTATTTTTTTCTATTTAAATATGTTCTATTTTTTCTATTTAAATATGTTCTATTTTTTTCTATTTAAATATGTTCTATTTTTTCTATTTAAATATGTTCTATTTTTTCTATATAAATATGTCCTATTTTTTTCTATTTAAATATGTTCTATGTTTTCTATTTAAATATGTTCTATTTTTTTCTATTTAAATATGTTCTATTTTTTTATTTAAATATGTTCTATTTTTTCTATTTAAATATGTTCTATTTTTTTCTATTTAAATATGTTCTATTTTTTCTATATAAATATGTTCTATTTTTTCTATTTAAATATGTGGTATTTTTTTTATTTAAATATGTTCTATTTTTTTCTATTTAAATATGTTCTATTTTTTCTATTTAAATATGTTCTATTTTTTCTATTTAAATATGTTCTATTTTTTCTATATAAATATGTCCTATTTTTTTCTATTTAAATATGTTCTATGTTTTCTATTTAAATATGTTCTATTTTTTTCTATTTAAATATGTTCTATTTTTTCTATTTAAATATGTTCTATTTTTTCTATTTAAATATGTTCTATTTTTTTCTATTTAAATATGTTCTATTTTTTCTATATAAATATGTTCTATTTTTTCTATTTAAATATGTGGTATTTTTTTATTTAAATATGTTCTATTTTTTTCTATTTAAATATGTTCTATTTTTTCTATTTAAATATGTTCTATTTTTTTTTGTTTAAATATGTTCTATTTTTTCTATTTAAATATGTTCTATTTTTTCTATTTAAATATGTTCTATTTTTTTTTTTAAATATATTCTCTTTTTTTCTATTTAAATATGTTCTATTTTTTCTATTTAAATATGTCCTATTTTTTCTATTTAAATATGTCCTATTTTTTCTATTAAAAATGTTCTATTTTTTCTATTTAAATATGTTCTATTTTTTTTTTATTTAAATATGTTGTATTTTTTTTTATTTAAATATGTCCTATTTTTTCTATTAAAAATGTTCTATTTTTTCTATTTAAATATGTTCTATTTTTTTTTATTTAAATATGTTCTATTTTTTCTATTTAAATATGTTCTATTTTTTTTATTTAAATATGTTCTATTTTTTCTATTAAAATATGTTCTATTTTTTTCTATTAAAATATGTTCTATTTTTTAATTAAATATGTTCTATTTTTTATTTAAATATGTTCTATTTTTCTATTTAAATATGTTGTATTTTTCTATTTAAATATGTTCTATTTTTTTCTATTTAAATATGTTCTATTTTTTATTTAAATATGTTCTATTTTTCTATTTAAATATGTTCTATTTTTTTCTATTTAAATATGTTCTATTTTTTAATTAAATATGTTCTATTTTTCTATTTAAATATGTTCTATTTTTTTCTATTTAAATATGTTCTATTTTTCTATTTAAATATGTTGTATTTTTCTATTTAAATATGTTCTATTTTTTTCTAGTTAAATATGTCTACCTTGTTAGTTGTTGGGTCGATTGTCCCCGGACGACCGGTCCCGTAACATATGTTCTATTCATATGTGTTCTTGGTCTTTTTCCTTGTATGTTGTTATTGCTGCAAATTTTGTTGAAAAATGTTTTTCTACTTACATTTTACTTATATCACACATACACGACGCCACGTTGTCAAATACTCAAATATGCACATATTCACACAATAAACATTTTAACTTGTAATTACAATTCATTCAACTTCTTTGCTCAAACACGTTATGAACATTTACCGACATGAAAATAACTTTTATATTCTTATTTCTTATATAAAAACGTTTTCTTATAAACTTTTGAAAATCTCATTTACCGACATGAAAATAACTTTTATATTCTTATTTCTTATATAAAAACGTTTTCTTATAAACTTTTGAAAATCTCATTTACCGACATGAAAATAACTTTTATATTCTTATTTCTTATATAAAAACGTTTTCTTATAAACTTTTGAATGGGGGTCCACCGTCACAAGCAATTTCCTCCGGCACACCATAATTCACAAAATACCTGCGTAAGATGTTGCATACTGTGGAGATCCTGGCGTCTTGTTGCATTGAAGATACCTCTGTCCAACCTGAATATCTGTCAGCATATATCATATATTTCCGTCCCGCCATGTTGGAAATATCTGTTACTGTCGACTGGAAAGGGTATTCTGGGTGGACAGGCTCCATTGCAGGTTCTTTATGGTTTGATGGGGCAATTTCGTTACAGCGTTTGCACTGATTGCGCTTTTCCTGCAATTGTGCTCCCATACCAGGCCAAAAAAAACGTTGTCTGGCGTTGCTTCTCATACTGTTGATCCCCTGGTGGCCAACATGGAGTTGGTTGATGAGTTCGCGACGTAGGTTTTTTGGAATTAATATGCGGCCTTCCTTGAATACTAGAGACTGAACTGTGTATAGGTCGCTTCGCATATTCCAAAACTCTTTAATATTTGGCTGTAGAAGATCCTTGTGTTCAGGGAATCCTTGTTCTATTGTTTCCACGAGGTTCATGTATTGGTGATCCATCGCGGCTTCTTGCTATATGCGCACCATCTTGATAGGAGATGTTTCTTGGTTGTATCGGGATTCTATTCCAGCTTGCAACGCTTCTTCCATGCTATCCAATTCCGCTGCTGCGACCTTGGTGGTATGTGTAGGGATACGGGACATGGCATTTGCTCCACCATTGGCGTCGCCTGGTATTGATATGGCCCTGAATTGGTACATCAGGGTCTGCTCTCTGATATCTAAAATCCTGGGATTTTTTATTTCGTCCAAGCTACGATCATTGAATATCGGCACAAGGGGTTTGTGATCAATAGCAAGTATCAGGTGGGGGCAGCCTAAAACAAACATTTTGCAGCTTTCCAATCCAAACTTTATAGCTAAAGCTTCCCCTTCAATTGGTGCATACCGGTTCTCAGCAGGTCTAGTGAATCGGGAGCCAGCATATACAACTTTCCAATGTCCTGGCACACAACGGTGGTCCATTGTGGACGGGCATGCACAATGTTTTTGGAGTAGGGTAAATCCTATTCCTGTTCGACTCCAGTCTGTAGTCAGACATGTTGGGCGATTTATTTCGAATGTTCGAACGCCATCCCGGATGTTTTCTAGGATTGTTTCCTTGGATTGCTGGAAGAGTTGTTCCAATGTATCGTCCCAGTAAAACCTGCTGTTATGTTTCAGTAGTTCTCTGAAGGGTGACATGATGGGTGCTTGGGGTAACGCATATGAAACTTGGTTAATCAAACCAAAGAAAGATCTAACTCCTGTAATGTTTGTCGGTGATGGGAAGTTTCTGATGCCCTCAAGTAATTTTTGAGATGGTTTGTACCCTGTTAAGCTGATGTCGAAGCTAGCAAACTCTACATTGTCTTTTGCGAATTGGAATTTTTCTGGGTTAAATACTATTCCATTTTCAGCACATAGTATGATGTATCTAACGGTGTGCCAAAAGGATAGTGCCATATCATCATCCCACAAGATAGAGTCGTCCACACAGCGAGCAACACGAGGGAAACCTTCTGTAATGGTGTCGAATCTCTTTGTGTAACCATCATTGGACGCTTGGAAACCTTGGGGGGCTCGCAAATACCTGTATCTGCCCCATTCTGTTATGAAAGTGGTGGCGTCCCGTGCCTTTACAGCCAGAGGAACACTGTGATATCCGTTCCAGGCATCCAGAATAGTTTTCTTTTTTCCTGGGGGTATCGTATTGACAAGATTGAATGGGGAGGGTGTGTGGTGTATTTCTCGTCTTGTCATTGCATTTAAATTTTGGAGGTCGACCGTTCTACGTGGGCTGCCATCTTTTTTGGGCAAGGTGATCATTCTCGAACACCATGTCGTTGGTGTCCCTGCTGGCACTGGTTCAATGATGTTCAGTGCTACGTCTGCATCAAGCTGGGATTTGACAGCTTCTTTCCAGTGGTGAGGGACAGGGATTGGTTTGTGAACAACCTTAGGTTGGTGGTTGTCGAGGAATGTGATAGTAAGCGGTTCTCCGGTCATGGTCTGCAATTTCTGGTGTGTACATGTATTAAATGCACTGCTGGCAAAATAGCATTTGATCCAGCTCTCTATCTCTCCTCGATATTCCGGTGTGGCAGGAAACGGGAGCTTGTCTGGCAGTGGTGGGCATGGTGATCTGTATGGGCATCCGCATGGGGCTAACATTCGGTCAGTTGGTTTGTGGTCCATCTTCGTTGTAGCTACCAGACTATTAATTTGTGCTGGAAAGTCGTCGTTGATAATTTTGAGTTTTTTCAGGGCCGTTTGTGATATATACAGGCCCTTAATCCTTGGGCTGATGTATATCACCTCCGAACATGTTGCCTTACCGAGTGACATCGTGGCAATTAAGGCCCCCTTAATGGGCAGGTTGTCATCATTAACGGCACGTAACCGATGTCTGGTGCGCAGCAGATGTTCAGAAGTGCACCCCAGATTGTTCAATAAGTCCACACCAGCTGTACTTGTCTGAGCTCCTGTGTCTGCCAAAGCGAGCAATTGGACGGGTTGGTGTTTCATATTTATATGTCTGAATCGTCCGAGATGTTGGTGGGCCTTTGTATCTAATGTGATAGCAACATTGAAAAATGGAGGTGGCTCTGGTCGGCTTGGTGTGAACTTGTTGTTGGTCCATGACCCATGCGGGATCCCCTCTTCTTCCTCTAGTCATTTAGGTTGCACAGTCATTGTCGATATGAACGAAGAATCTTCATCTTGGCTGTCATTTGGGTAGTCTCCCATTATGGCATTTGACGATGCTGTACCATGGCATGTGGTTGAGAAGTGGTTCTCTTTGCCACATTTGTGGCATGATTTGCCCCAAGCGGGGCATTGTCTTCGTCCTTTTGGGTGTGCCTTGTGTCCACAACCTTTGCATTTGCCATTATCATTTTTGGTCTTGTCTGGTGGTGGAAACTTTCTTGATGACGCAGATTTAAATTGGGCCACTTGTGTGATCTCTGCTGGTCGGAAGTGATTTGATGCTCTGGCGGTAGATTCTAGAGTCAAGAGACGTCTAGTTAAGTCATTTAGAGTTGGCAGGGACGTAATCTCTGCTAAAATTTTGCTCTGGTGGGAGGTGTCCCGTAATCCGGCAATGATTTGAGATTTGATCATGTCTTCGAAAAATGACATTGTACATTGCTGGTTGCCAAAATTGAAAGCACAGAGCATCGCTTGTGATTTCAACCGGGAAATAAAGGATGTGATAGTCTCCCCATCACTTTGCCTCATTACAAAGAACTGCTGACGGTATACCTCGGGATGGACGGTTTTCACGGCAACGGATTTAATATATTCCAGCAGCTGCTCCTCTGTAGCATTATGCAGGGCATCCTGACCAATAAAATTGAATAACATCTCATTGACAGATGAATTGCATGCAGATCGTAACTCATTCCGGATTTCTTTGGGGTCGTTAAGTCGTGTCATCTCCTTATAACGAAGCCATGCATCCTTAAAAATGATCCATTTATTGTCTGACGAGTCAGGTTCTATTACTGGTCGCTCGGGCTTCACCCGTGAGTGGCGCGACAATGGGGTGGGGGCGTGTTGTCCGGTGGGCAGAAGGTGTGCCATGAGGTTCGTCATCTGTTCTTGCATGGTGAGTTGTTGTTGTTGCATTTGTAACATGAAAGAAATTGGGTCGATTTCGGCATGTTTTGGTGAAGCTTCGTTTGGGTTAGACATATTTGTGTTTAACTAGAGAGTCAAAAAGTATTGAATGTGTATACTGACTGGATATTAAAAACAAAACAAAAAAAGAAACGAAAAAAGTTTACCACGTGGTGAGGGTGCGTCCTTCATCGTTCATACGTATTTTCATGTTTTATTTTTAGGATGGGTCGTTGTATTTTTCCTTTGTTTCGTTATTTTTGTTTTTATCCGACTCCTGACACCATGTATAATTATGAGGGAAGGACTTCACTCATAAGGGAAAGACAACAAGACACAGTAGTTAGCCTCGATAAGCGACGTACGTGTGTACCTTTATTGGGTCCGCCATGACAGTCCCTTTTCCTCTCTCCTTCCTGGAGAGCTCGGGTTAAGGGTACATAACTCAGTGTTATGTTTACAACCGACATGAAAATAACTTTTATATTCTTATTTCTTATATAAAAACGTTTTCTTATAAACTTTTGAAAATCTCATTTTTCATTCATAAAACTCCGTTTGTTTTAGATGGCCGTTGCTACCTGGTGAATGTTCTTCCATATCCTATTCATGTATTTCTTTTGATAAAACAACAAATTTTATATATTTTATTTTTTAATCGGAATTCATTATTGAGATGAGTATTATTCATATTAATTTATTTATTGCGGACTATTATTCTCAATAAATCTAATAAAGATGAGAATAATAGTTCGCAATAAATAAATTAATACAAATTTTATGTCCAATTCACATTAAATACCAGTGTTAGTCATAGTTTACACAAAGACACTCGTAAATAGCTCTGTCAAAGCCAGGGACCACACAAACTCCAGTCCTCGAGTGACTTTTAGGCCTTAAGTAATGACCCATTTAGTAAAAAACATTAATAATATTGCTTGTTTTGCATTTTAGCTACGCATTCTGATAAAATGTCATAACAAAAACAATGTCTATTTATATTCGCCTTTCAATAGATTAAAGATAGCAACTCATGAGAAATTCCTTTTTGGCATCCAACCAAAACAATTGTTCTCTTTGGAACGGCTCAATAACAGATATCAAATAACAAGCAATATTCAGTTATAAAGTAATTTGTTTATTATCTCCCTTTGATAACTTTATTCCTCAATTTTTTATTACCTCCCTTGATAATTCAGGGGAGGTAATAAAAAATTGAGGAATAAAGTTTTTCTCAGGTTACTATGTGAAATGCAATGTTTTCCCGGACCTTAGTTACTGCATTTTGTCTGCCTTACGGTGTTATTTATAATGTTATTTGATTATATACATGTGTATTATATACTGCACTATATTTTGTTACTAATTTTTAATGCTGTATCCCGGGGTTTTACTGTATATAATCAAATGCAAAAAATACTACTTGGTGCATACAGATAGTGATACATTACAATACTTGGTGTGTGACTGTCGGGAGGCTAGTTAGATTGTCAGCTAATTGATAATCCCCCATTCTATAATAAAGACTAATGTGTATTTATTCATATATTTTTTCTTACGAAGCACTTATCAAGGCTCAGAGGCCACTCAAGGATAAGCGTTAAACGAGTGAACACTAGTCAATGGGAAAATGTTGTAGTAATCATTAGTAGTGGAAATTTGGTAAATTGGATTACTTAACTTGTTTACATTGGACTTGAAGACGACCATATTGTAGTCAGTTGGAAAGAAGGAAAATGGAACAGAGTTCCACAGCCGTGCTGTTCTAAGAAAGAAGTTTTGTTCATGGAATCTACGTTTAGGTTTAGGCACAAATAAAGAGTGGGGGAATTTATTGATAGTGGTTTCAGCTAGATGAGTGTTTTTTGTGAAAGTTTAGTGAGGAGAGACCATAGATTGGAGCTCAGATGAGCACTTACCATGAAAATGACGATAAAGCAAAGACAGGCTCGCAACGTCTCTTCTGTGGGAAAGAGATTGTAGGGAAGAGAAAAGGGCATCCCCACTAAGCTATGAAGTCTATTTTGAACTCTGTCAAGGCAAGATAAGCTGCTTCTAGCAGCTCCAGCCCAGATGTGGAAACAGTACTCCAGTACTATGCAGGTAGAGGATTGCGTCAGCAGTGAGAAATTTACTGGAACAGTAGAATGATCCCATGATTTTTCCAGCAGCCTTGGCAACAGATTTGATGTACATGTTCCAGCTCAGATCAGAAGCAGAGGTCAAACCTAGAAACTTGTCAAAACATGGAGCCTCCTCAAGATGAGAGCTATTCATTTCAATTGATGCCAGACGGGGATCAGAACGTTGATGATGGAAAGATAGAAGTTTGGTTTTAGATGCATTAAAAATAACCAGCCACCATTTTCCCCATTGCACCACGTGATCAAGATCAGTGGAGAAAAAATCAGATAGAACTTGCTCATTTACAGCCTTTGAAATGTCATCAGCATAAATGTCTATGAATGATCTTAGGATGTGATTTGGGAGATCATTGATGTAGATCAGGAAGAGAGTTGGGCCCAAGATGGACTCCTGGGGGACTCCAGCTTAATACTGTGAGCTTCTGGTTTCTGCCCATCAACCACTACTCTTATGAGCCTATCAGTAAAAATGATTTAATAATTGAAAAGACATTTCCAGTTATACCATAGCTGGAGATCTTGTGAAGTAAACTTTATGCCATACTCTATCAAAGGCCTTTGATATGTCAAGAGCAATTGCCCTAGAAAGGAAGCCTCCGTTGAGAGGTTTCTATGAGATATAACCGTTAGCACATCTGCTGGAAATCTAACAGAACAGAAACCATATTGCATGTCACTAAGAAGGTTAATTCTGCTGAGGTGGTTGACTACATCTCTATTTTACATAGTTTCCAGCAACTTATTCATGACACACAGGAGACTTATTGGTTTGTATTGAGAGAGAGATGACTGATGACCTAAATTTTTAAATACAGGACATACTGATGAGGTTTTCCAGGGTGTTGGGAAGTAATTCTCCTTAAGACAATGCTTACACAGCTTTGTAAGTATGGGAGCTAGTACTGTTTGAAGCTTTTTCAGCACTATAATAGGAAGCCGTCAGGGTCAGTTGCTTTACTGGAATCGAGATTGTGTAGGGTGGAATTTTGCCGCTTGTAGTTCGTCAGAGCACCTACCATTGAAATATTTGTAAAACAGGCAGAGGGATGCAACATTTTGTAGATGGGCCACAGTTGAAGCCTAGCTAATAGCATGGGACCTATCTTTTAAACCCTGTCGAAAAGTAAGAAACTAGTAGCAAATGCACTAGCCCAAATATAGCAACGATACTCCATACATTGGCAAATGGTGGCCTTGTATAGGTAGAGAATATAGTATCTGTCATATGTAACTTTCTAGCACGGTAGCGAGAGCCCACCTTCTTTGTAGCAGCCTTTGCAATGCCCTCAATTTATCTGTTCCAACTTATGTTCCCTGTGAATATTAAGCCGAGGAGTTTTAACAAAGTATTTTCCGGTAATGTATCATTAGCCATAGTTATTATTTAGCAGATAATCAATGGTAATCGAGAGGTAAGCGATATTGGCTAAACGGTGGGTATGTTTAGATGAATATAGATTATGAAGAGAGGAACAAACACGTGCTTCAAGCTTTGAGAAAATCAAAGTAATTCAGAACCCAGATGCCCCAGGGGCCGTAACTCCTATGCCATTCGGTTATCTCCCTTTTATTAACGTAATATTTACAAGAAGGACATTACAGTTATTTGTGGTTGAGAAGTTTTCTTGTAATTATTAAAGAAAAGAAGCTTAGTTTTGGCAGCATTAAATGTTACTATCCATTTTTGTCTCCATTCCACTGTAAACTGGAGGTCTTCCTCTAGGGTTTCTGTTATTGCCTTGGATTTGTGTTCATTCGGTTTCCCCTCACGTCTGATATAGAACGTAGTATTGTCAGCAAATATCCTCATCTCAGAGTCAATTTTATCAGGGAAGTCATTTATGAATATCAGGAATAATAATATTAAAAAAATATATAGCCATTTCATTGTTTAAAAAGTTAGCAAATAAAAACTTGCTGGCCAAAATCATTTCAAATGTTTAGGGGAAGAGAGAAAGCAAATAGTAAACTCCCTTTTATTATCTAATATGAATTCACTCTGTTTCCAGAATGACACGTTTTCTTTCCTTTTTTCTTCTTTTCATACAAATCGATATGTTTGTCTTTCTTTTTTTAAACTTTCCAGTTTGAAACGTTTTCTTCTTTCATTTTTAACTTCACTGATTGAGACATTATTTTATATGAATATAAGCAGAGCTACCTGGTGTTGTTCGGGACCATAAAAAAAAATAGAAGAGGTTATAATTGTGCGTATAAGATTTTTATATTAAAATTCCTATCTCTCTACCCTTCTCAATCCGTCTCTCTTTTTTTCTTTCTTTTTCTATATTTTTCACATTGCTCTTTCCCCAGCCTATTCCTTTCTCTTAATAATCACAGTTCTTTATATAATAGATAACATTGGAAATATATTATTTAATAGGAATTCATTATTGAGATGAGTATTATTTATAAATTTATTTATTGCGGACTATTATCCTCATCTTTTTAATTGTTGTTTCATGATGTTTCGGCCAACTATTCCTCTGGCCTTCATCAGATGGTAAGCGCAATGAAATAGGAACTCTGGATCTCCTAACTGCATCCTCAGCAATTACTGCCTTCCATAGTTGTTGGTGAGATGACAACAACTATGGAAAGCAGTAATTGCAGTTAGGAGTTTCAGAGTTCCTATTTCATTGCGCTTACCATCTGATGAAGGCCAGAGGAATAGTTGGCCGAAACGTTGTGAAGCAACAACTAAACAGTCCGCAATAAATGAATTAACATTAGAAATGTCTGAAAAACTACGACCATCCTGACGAAACCTGGCTTAGTTGATCTCCTCCCACAAAGGATGAATCATTTTTTGAAATTTTAGATATTATTCATCCATATTCGGATAATATTATTTTATTATTTTATTCAATTTTCGTTTATATTTATCTTTTGGTAATATATATTGCAAAACGAATCTTTGTTATTTAAGTTTTGTGTTTTGTAAAAATAATTTTGGAAAAAAAAAATTTCTTTCTTTTTCTTAATCCTAAATATTGTGACACTTTTGCACCTTTGTCAGTAGCAGAATCAACAGAAAAATCCAGACATGTTGAAACATCAGCAGAGAGGCTCAAATGGTCAAAAGCTCAAGTGATCAAAATCTCAAGCGATCAAAATTTCAAGCGATCAAAATCTCAAGTGATCAAAATTTCAAATGATCAAAATTTCAAACGATCAAAATCTCATTCATTCAAAATCTCAAGTGATCAAAATATGCAGGTTTTCTCAACAGATTATTATTCCATGATTACAAGTGGAGTGATTCAATTGCCTCGGATGTGTATGTTCATTTTATCCACGTGTCAAGAATGAAGCATGGTATCATTAGCAAATATACCCATCTCGGACACAATTTCATCAGTGAGGTTGTTTATGAAGGTGAGGAACAATCCAAATCTCAGGACTAACCCCTGGGGTGCACCCACAATAATGTCATGCTGTTTGAAGGTATGGCCATCTAGGACAACCTAGATCTTTTTTTTTTTTTTTGGCTAGGAAAGATCTAATATTAAATATTTGTCAAGTAATACCGCAGAAATTACTTTTCATGTAAAGACCTTCATGCTTGACATTGTTGAAGGCTTTAGATATATCAAGCACTAATTAAGTTATGAAGGTCAAAAACAATAAAAGTTTAAATATAATAAAAGTTAATCTAGGATGGTTGAATAAGTGGAATGCTTGCTGCCTATGAGCAATAGTAGAATTATCACATGAGACATGTGATTTAATGCTTTGAATCATTTATTGAATGTTCATTTGATCAGCAGAGAGAGAATCTACTTATTTAAAATATTGCATCATTTTGATTTTGGAACTTTAAGATGATCTCAATCATCATCACAAGTTGATCAACATTCCTGGATGGACAAATCTGTAAATGTGGTCAAGAATAGGTCGAGAAGTGAGACTTGCTGATCTTCACAATCTTGAAAGGGAATTGAGAATGTGACACTTTGTGAAAGGGAGTGCGCAATGGAGAATTATGCTTGCTTTTATCAGCAAGGTAACCCAATGTCGCCCCGACATAATCTAACACATTTGTATAGTTCACAAAGTGGTAAATATTAAAATCCCTTTATGTGGTGAATAGTTTCTCTTTACAACAATATGATTGGCTGGTTAAGCCAAAAATACCAACTAAAAGACCAGCTTGTGAAAGACATCAAAAGATACAAGGTGCCTTCAATAAATTTCCAGACTTTTTTTGTACAGGCATTTAAAATTGTTGTAGACTTTTGTCGTAGACTCAGTATGTTACTGCTATGCATCTTATGAGATGACTGATGAATTTTTATGATTTCAGGTTCAAATTAACAGCTACAGCAGGAATTGGAATACACCCTACTAAGCCTTATTGTCACAGCAGGTGAATTTCAAAAATACAATCTGAATGTGAGGACACTTTAGAAGAATGATATGCAATAAGCTAGAAAAGCGGCTCTGGAAAAGGACTGGTATCCGGCTAGAGACGAAGTGCAGAGTCTACAAAGCCATCATCCTGCCAGCCTTGCTGGACTCAGCAGAGACTTACACTCTGTATAGAGAACACATAAGGAGACCGGAAGCCACCCAGCAGAGACACCCGAGAAGGATCATGA
Source organism: Euprymna scolopes (assembly GCF_053919585.1). Taxonomy (NCBI): domain Eukaryota; kingdom Metazoa; phylum Mollusca; class Cephalopoda; order Sepiida; family Sepiolidae; genus Euprymna; species Euprymna scolopes. Next base: position 201,864,788 of record NC_136483.1, read on the forward strand.
AGATCAAATGGAGTGACTACGTATGGAAGTTCTCAGAAGAGCAAACCTAGCCTTGCTACTATGCAACTACGATGGACCGGGCAAATTGCCAGAATGGAAGACAACTGAATCCCAAAGATAATTTTCTATGAGGAACTGGAAAATGGAACATGCAAGGTAGGAGCTCAGAAGCTTCGCTACAAAGATGTAACAACGCAATGAACATCAATGTCAAGAGTTGGGAGGAACAAGCCAAAGAAAGGAGTTGTTAGCGGAACAGTCTCTACAAAGGAAAGGAAGAAATAGAGAGAAAGATTGGAGAAGCCTCAGAGCTGAGACACTATAGACGACATAACCCCGGCAACCACATATGCAGTGACTGTGACCGGATGTTTCACACAGAAAGAGGACTATGCCAACAACGAAGGATAAAGCACTGAGGCCCCGACTAGTATCGTCAAGACTGATGGACTGCATCATGATGATGATGCAATAAAATTATGTTTTAAACTTGGAAAAAATGCCACAGCAACATATGGAATGCTTTTGGACCATCTTGCATGAATCGAGCATCAGTTTTTGAGTGGCATAAGAGATTTAAGGAAGGCAAGGAGTCTATGAGGAATGGTGAGAGGTGTGAGAAGAAGTAAGGAATTCAGAACACGAGAGTTGATTGGTGAAATAAAGAAATGTCATTAAGTGCACAGTTTCATGTCAGTGTGGGAACTATGCACAATTATTCACGAGAAACTGAAGATGCAGAAGATTTGCGCAAAGTTTGTCCGAAGGATGCTCAAAGAACTCTATCCTCGTCACAGACTATTTGACCAAGGTGGACATCAAGACAGTTCCTCACCCTCCCTATAGTCCAGACCTTGCTCCCTGTGACTTTTGGTTATTCTCTAAGCTCAAGGAAAACTTTAGAAGCTGTCTTTATTGAGACAAGTGAGGAGATGAAGAGGCTGCGATGATGGTCATTGACACGCTCACACAAGAGGACTTCCATTGGGCCCTCCAGAAGATGTTGGAACGGTACAACAAGTGCATTGCAGCCAAAGGAGATTACTTCAAAGGGAACTAGAGTTTCATGTGTGTACCATCAATAAAAGTGTCCATACAAAAAAAGGCTGGAAACTTATTAAAGGTATCTCGTACTACAAGTCTCACATTTAAGGATTTACTAATCCTCATGCTGAAATAATTAGGAACGCATAAAATCACAAAAGATAGCAACTCATGATTTCTGAAAAATCTATGATAAAGCATTGAATAAGGGGAAATCAGTAATTCCCTCACTATCCAACAACTCGAATGTCGCATGCACGGCAACTAAGAAGGCAGAACTGCTTGCTCAGCGATTCGCTTCCAACTCCATCTTAGGAGCCAACAAACAACTTCTTCCCAAATTTCCCTATGCGGACAGAAGCCACACTAGATGATGTGAAAATCACCCCTTTCTCATATCCACGATATCATAAAAAACTTAGACACCTCCAAGGCATGTGGGCCTGATCTCATCCCTGCTATAATGATTAAGAAATACTCAGCTGAGTTAGCCTCCATACTTTCCAAGCTCTACAATAAATGCCTTGCTGAATCTTGCCTCCCTAATAGCTGGAAGATGACCTCTGTGGTATCAGTGTACAAGAATTCTGATGAAAGGACTGATCCTCTCAATTATCGCTCTATTAGTATCCTCTTCCTCTTCTTTAAAATCTTTGAGACCCTAATTAATCAAGCACTAATCCACCACTTCACAAAAGCAAATCTTCTCTCTGATTTAGGCAATGTCGTTCTACTGTAGATATTTTAACAGTCATCTCTGAACGCATGTACCATGCACTGGATAAGGCAGGTAAAGCCAGAGTTGTAGCCCTTGATTATCCAAGACCTTTAACAAAGTCTGGCATGAACAGCTGCTAATGAAAATTAAATTGTACAATATAACTGGACGTATACTAAATATAATTAGATCCTTCTTAGACAATAGAAGCATACAGGTTGTCATTAACGGACATACATCCAAGCATCATACCATTAAGAGTTGATCCTTGAACCACTATTATTCCTGATATTCATAAACGACCTTCCTGAGGTCGCAAATGGATGGCAACATTTAATACTAGTAAGACTAAGCTGCTTTCCTTTAACAATTACAAGAAATCCCTCCCAGCCACCGATATCCATAAAACAATAACACCCTACCTGAGAATTCTCTACTAACCATAAGCCTAAGCCTAATTCTTATTAGATGAATTGGTTGGTTGGTTGGTTGTTTTTGTTTTACGGCATATCAACCCTTTTCGGGTTATTTAATGCCGAATCCAAAGATTTAAGAAATTTTTTTTTTTAATAGAATATATTTGTTGTTTTCACGCCGGTTTCTATTTAACCCATAGTTGGGACCCTAACAGGTACTAACACTCCGGGTCAGAGTGGATCTGGGAGCAATGGTAATTAAAGGGTGGCTCCACACTCCCCAAAGCCCACAAGCTGAGCCCTCACCACTGGATATAGTTTAAGGTCATATCCAGGACCCCATTGAGGGACTTTTACCCTCTGCAGGGGGGCAGTCGGCGTATTCTAATACCCCACCGACAGGGCCGTAGATGAATTGGAATAAATACACAGAGGATATTATGAAGGCTGCTGAAAAGAAGGTGAGTTTCCTCTATCAAGCTAGAAGACTACTCACACCTGAGAGTATCCTGTACTCTACAAAGCCACGATGCATGGAGTATTGTTGCCACATCTGGGCAGGTGCATCTACATGACCAAAAACTGCATATACTCCATCCCATGCAGTTGCAGAAAGGTTTACAAGGGTGAAACATGCCGCCCCCTTAAAGTAAGGGTGGAAGAACACCGAAAAGCGGTAACTAAAGGGGAGACGGAAAAATCGGGTATAGCCAACCATGTCTGGATGGAGAGGGGGGATCATCGCCCCCTATGGGATGAAGTAAAAATAATAAACAGAGAGACCCACTGGAAAGTGAGAAAACTTAAAGAAACAGCTCACATGCTCGGACATAACAACCTACTGAGCAAACCAAGCATAGAGCTGAATGCAATTTGGACACCTCTGATAGAGAGAGAAAACCTTGAATAACAACATAGGTTTAACATTAACAAAAAACAACTAAGAATTGTCCTAGTGACATATGGCCGAGTGGTCCTAGACGTCGTATCAAAGTTTACAATTACCCAAAGGTGCTGAGTTCAATCCTGAACGAAGGCAGTGAAAAAGTAACATTGAAAAACAGAGAATCAGCAACTATGTCCCAAAGCCTAGCTGGAGTCCGAACACGGTACCCCCGTAATAATAATAAAGGGTTGGGTTTGAGACTCCTAACAAACCGTTCACCTGACGAAGGCCGGAGGGAAAAACGGCCAAAACGTTGTGACAATAACAACCAAGACAATCTCAATTAATGAAAACAACTCATCTAAAAAAATACAGACAATTACTACATTGCATTCTATACATAATGATACACCAAACAGGCTGGAATGTTAAAAAACTGCTGCATATAAGGATTCGCCCACAAAAATCAAATCAGTTTAGTTTTATTCCAGTTTCTTTTCTTGTCTTCCCTGAGATTGAACCTAAACATAACTCCCTGTATTAAATTTGCATGCCAAGCACACCAACCTTAAATTTTCACCATGGAAAACTATCACATTGAACGGGATTTTAAATCTTTTTAACAATGTTTTTTCAAACTACTGTTTTCTTATGCAATGAACACACACGCACTTACATGGTTTAATGACTGTTTTCCTCTCAGAAAAAAAACACATTCAAATCACGTGTGTCACTTGGTTCATAAAAATCAGTAATCTCAAACTTCACGCCATTTTCATGAGATCCTCATCTAACTAAGCTTGCATAATGAACACTCACTACAAGAAAATACTAACGTTTGAACGATTTGAATTAATATATTTTTCTAACACGTAAATAAATGTTATTCCATATTAATACAGCGATCTTGAGTTCTTTGTCAAGTGTCGTTATTTCTGGAGTGATTCATATTTTTATTTTATGTATGTGTAGATGTGATTTTGAGAAAACCTTCAGAGATCTCATTAAATTTACCTTTACCATACAATACTACTTTTGACTTCTAGAGATTCTTGTACCTGCAACCTCAGTCTCGATAAATCCCAATTATGAATTGATCGATGCCGATTCACATCCTTACTAAATAGTGACTCTAGCCCAGAGTCCTATAAGTTTAAAATGCAAAAGTCACGTATCATGGCTCAATTATTTTTTTTTTTTACATGGAGGTCACCACTTATCAAGGCCCGGAAACCACTCGAGGATAAGAGTTATTGCATGTACAGTAATCATTGGGATAATATCGTAGTAATCGTTAGTAATGGAGATTTGATAAAGTGTCATTCCTTAAGGGGCGGTTTATCAGGAATTTGTTTATGTTGGACTTGAAGACATCCAAGTTGTAGTCAGATGGGAAACAAGTAAACGGAACAGAGTTCCACAGGCGTGCAGTTCTAAGAAAGAAGCTTTGTTCATGGAATCTACGTTTTGATTTAGGCACAGATAAAGAGTGGGGAAAATTAATGACAATTGTGCTCATTCTGTTTGAACACGCATCTGTTTTTCTAAAGAACTGACTGCTGATTTTATGTGCCGGACACATTTGTTTGTGCGGAGATAAAACTTCTCAAATGCATTTGTGATGGTGGATTGTGTAAAAACTTTGATCAAAATCGAGCTGTTCCATCTTTAATGTTTTTTCTCCGATTATCGATTTTCAATAATTATCGGAAGCATTCTGGTACAAAACCTATCTAAGAACACCTCCAGGTACATTGGAGTGAAATAAAAAAAAAAATCAGCCCAGCCGTTTGGGAGTTCATAGTGAACAAACTCACTGACACACTGACAATGTTCCTTTTATATGATAGATAGATAGATAGATAGATAGATAGATAGATAGACAGACAGACAGACAGACAGACGACCGTCTTGGATAAAATAAAAAAGAAAATCTTGAATTGAAAGTTGAAAATGCATATTTTTTTTTTCTTGCAAGTCGGACAAATATTTGCAGGGAACGTTTTTTTCCATTGACACCGGATGTGACGTTAAACGTTTCTCTGCTACCATTTATGGTTGGCCAGCGAGGAGAGAGAGAGAGAGAGAGAGAGAGTTTCAGTTTTACTTACCTTATATTATTTTTGTATTTTAGTTTTCTCGTTGGTCCGTGCGAGGTCGACTGCTTGTCTAGTTATTATTAGGAATCAGGATTCGTTTGCTGGTTTGGATATTTTTCGTTAAAAGGGAAGAAAAACAACACTGAGTAATTCGTAAGTTGTCGTTTATTTACCAAATTGATTCCAGAAAATCAGTTTTTATTTTCTGTTCATGTATAAAAACATATATATTAAACATGTGATTATATATATATATATATATATATATATATATATATATATATATATATATAATATTTAAAATTATCAAACTAAAGCACTGTCATTTTCTTTTTTCAGTTTCATCTTTCATAGTTTCATGTTTTGTTAAAAACAAACACCAAAACTTTTTGACAACTTTTTTGTTGTTGCGAAAATGATTTTTATTAAAATCGATTGTTATTGTCGACATTCGAAAATTAATTGTGATTATTTTTTAGACAAAGTTTTTTTTGTGATTTTTTTTTTAACAAGGCGCTCCTTATATATATATATATATATATATATTATTTATTCGATCTTTGGTTAAAACTTCCAAAACCTCAATTAAACATTAACGTTAACTTTAAAAAAATTGGTAAAACTATACAAACACCGTGACAGCGAATTAACCCTAACCCTAACCCTAACGCTGTCACGGTGTTTGTATAATAATACCAAAAAATTAATAATTGGTAATTATGCGAAATACGGAATGTTCGTTTTATATATATATAAAAAAAAAAAAAAATTTTAATTAAAAAAAATATTTTTATAGATAAGATTTTCAAATTAAATTCGATTCTTACGGTATCATTATTGGTTCTTATGCAGAGAAGGTACCGTGCTGATAATAACGTTATTTGTTAGAAACCCATTCTTAACACGGGGAAGATTTTTGTAACTATTCTGTACTTTCATCTAACAATTAAATAAACAAAAGTGTATACCAACAAAAGATATCGCAAAAATTAAAAAAATATTTACCAAAAAAAAAAAAAAAAAAAAAATAGCATGGTACCTTTTCTGTATAAGCACCCTTTTATTTATTAAATTGTTAAATGAAAGTATAAAATTATACCCCCCCCTCTCCGTGATGAGAATAATTTTCTAAATAAAAATGTTATTTCAGCACGGTCCATATGCTGAATATACGTACCTAATTAACAGTTACTGCCAAATTTTTTTTTTTCAAAATCTATTATAACGGACCAAAATCAATAATTCGATTCGTCATGAGGCACATATCGTTTCCTTAATTTTATCGTTTGAAAAACAAAAACGTGTCCTTCATCAGCACTAACCCTAAGTCCAGGTAGTCATGCGAAGAGGGGGGTGGCTGGTAAATACATACATTTTCGAAATAATATTCGTACTTTTGCAGAATGCGGATCGCGCTATTTTTTTTAGATCGGATTTTCAAGTGAAATTCAATTTTAACGGTATTTTTGTTTATTAAATTGTTAGGCGAAAGTACAGAATAGTTACCGGTGTCAACATGGGTAACGCACACTTCTTTGCATTGTACAGGTCGACCAAATTCTCTTTTATGATTTTAATTTGTGTTGTTCTTTTAACAATTATAGTCAGAGAAATATCCATAGACATTTAATGTTGATTTTGGTGCTTATGCACTTATGTTACCATGCTATTTTTTAAAAATAGTATTTTCAAGTTAAATTCAAGTTTCACGAAATTTCTTTCTTTTCATTTAAAATTAAACTAGCATTTCAGCCCGGCGTTGCCCGAGTGTTTAGAGGTGTATGCTGAGCAAAAAAAAAAAAAAGCGGTCGATTTTTTAAACTTTGACTCCTATTATGACCCCTTAGCATTTATTGTTTTGGGTTCGAATCGAGTTATTAAGTTAGATCCATGTCCAAGGAACCTATATCTAAAATTTCAAGTGTTTAGACTCAAAATTGGCGGAGGAGTTTGGTAGAGTTCTCAAAGGTCAAATCTTTGAACTTTGACCCCTTAACAGCCAAATTTCTGGCCGAAAACCGATTACAAAGATTTCCCCAACTCTCAATACACTGTATATCAAATTTCGAGTCTGTAGCCTTAAAATTGGTAGAGTTATTGCGCAGGGAAATGTATACAGACACACACACAGACAGGCAGCCACTTTCATTTTATAGATCTATAGATTGTTAGGTGAAAGTATAGAATAATTACAAAACACCCTCCCCATGTAAAGAATGACTTTCTAACGTTATTTCAGTACGGTAACATCTTTTTTTAAGCGAACCTATTAAGAAAACAAGGTGCTTGTGCAGTGTAGTGAATGTTGAAAGAAACGCATTTCAAGGAAAAACAGTATTGCGTACTTTCGAGTCATGTCGAAATTAATATAAATTCCAAAAATTACGAAAAATGATCCCGTAGAAGATGTGCTGGATCTAATTTTCGGAAAAAAATCGTAGACATTTTCTATTCTTTCAACGGCGGATTTGAAGGAAAGCAAGGGAGCTAAGTCAGATTGTCATACTGAATTGGTTGCATAACTCTTCCACATTAAAAAATACGATAAAACTCAATAATTCGATAAATATTTGTGATTATTTTTCTACTTGATCGTTTTAGGGAATTCGTACTAATTTCGACATGACACGTAAGTATCTAATGTTTTCATCTGAAATGCGTTTGTTTCAAGATCTATTCCATAAGTACCGAAAACAGCATATATATATATATATATATATATATATATATATATATAAACAGGCTCCTTCAGTCTTAGACAGACTATGGATACCCACTTAGGGGTGCCTGCGCAGCATGGAATTTTTGTGGCAGGAGGTGCGCAATCTCCAACCACACCTCTCCTGTGTCGACATTGTTAAATACCAGTGACAAGTGAAGTGTATGTACAGGATGACTGGAAACAAATGCCGAGATAGGCAGAGAGCACATACAGCGTCTAGAATTCCCAAATGGTCACCCATCTGGTACTAGCCAGGCTCAACGTTGCTTAACTTCGGTGATCTAACGAATATCAGTGTGTGAACGTGATTATGCCGTGTGTGTGTGTGTATATATATATATTCCCATTTAAAGGTATTCAGGAGATAAAATCCATGAATTAAAACGAGGTTATTAAGAGTGCTCAATTAAAAGAGCAAAATATAATATTTTTATTTATATAGACAATCATTATGTAGTCGTTGTTGCACTGAACATGCTAATGTTTCAGAACAATTGGTTTATTGAAAAACCAAAAGCATCTCCTCAGGCGACGGAAATAAAGCTTGTCTGATATTCAAAATAGTTGGTTTTTAAATGAAGGGAGGGAAATATATTTTTTAATTATAAAATAAAAATATTTACTCGCTAACTTGAAGTGGGAGGGGTGATACTAAGTGACATTATAGACTCAAAAGAAAGGAAAAGAGGGCGACGGCTAAAAAAGAATGATGCACACGTGTGCGCGTGTTTCTCAACGTCTGAAGAGAGTCCGCTCTTGTGAATATTTTCAAACGATAAAAGGTTTGAAATTGTCCGAATGTTCGCGAAACGATTGTAACAAACAATGAAATACACTACTTGTTGCTATCAATCCGATCTTTGTTGTCTTGATTTTGTGAAAACATATATATATATATATATATATGAAAATGATTAAGTAAAAAATATATACTAATATATGTAGATTTATTCAATAAGGGTGATATATCAATAAAAGGTGTAGGTAAGTGCGAACTCTTTATACCATGGTATTTCGAAGCCTTATGCTTCTCATCATATTTATATAAGAACTCTATTAACCATTAGCCTAACCCTAATTCTTATTAGATGTTCCACGGGCAATATGAACTGGAACAAATGCATTGAGGATATTGTGAAGGCTGCTGCAAGGAAGGTGGGTTCCCTCTATCATGCTAGAAAACTACTCACACCTGAGAATATCCTGTTCCTACAAACCCACCATTCGCCCATGCATGGAATATTATTGCCATATCCGGGCTGGTGCATCCACCACTAGTATTAGATAAGGTTAAAAAAAAGAGTCTTTAATCTAATAGGTCCCACTCTGTTAACTAAGCTCCAACCTCTGTCCCATCGCCGCAATGTTGCATCTCTGTGACTGTTTTACAAGTATTTTCATGGAATGTGCTCTGATGAACTCCTTGCACTTGTGCCCTCTAGACGATGAGGTCCCTAAATACCAGAAAGCATTTCTAATAGTTCCTATTTACAATGCCTCCCCACGGAACAGAGTTAGACACCAGGTTCGTTTTTTTTCCTCAAACAGCTAGACTTTGGAATTCCCTTCCTTGCTACCTGATTCCGTGACTGTACTGATATGTAGAAGTTTAAATGTAATGTAAATCAATATCTTGTTAATCTTTCCTGATCCAAAATAGTAGCCCTTACGTCCAAGTGGCGATATGACTTGTTAGGGTGAGTAATAATAAAAAAATAAATAAATTCCAATCAAAAACTTATTAACAAAATGTTATCTAAAAATCACATTCAAATTACAACTTTATGAATCTTTATTACATCTTCAATTGCAATGTAAAACTTCGGCACTTCTACAGTTTACAGACCGTGTTGAAATAACGTTATTTAGAAACATGAAAACGGGTATTTGTTAATTATTCTGTACTTTCACTTGACAATTTCATAAACAAAAACAAGATTAAAAAATTGAATTTAATTTGAAAGTCCTATCTAAAAATAGATTAACAAGATTCTTAAACTACAGAAGTACCCAAACCGCAAATCGAATAATTGTTATAAATTAGCGTCTTTTTTTTGGGGGGGGGGGGGCGAAACCGTAACCGAGCTCCATCCCTGGGTCAGGTGCTCAAATTCTAGAAAAAGTGTTTTCTTTACTTTTTTTTCTAGGTTTTCAACAAAACTGTTTACAACACCATGTAAATACCATTTTATAAACGATATTCTCTGCTCTGATCAAAGACCAAGATCAAAGCGTAGTATCTGTTCTGATGCTGCAGTTTAATTTTTGGTCTCGGTTAATAGAGGAGAAATCCTTCATGACTGATACATTTTTATTTTATTTTTGTTACTAACCAGAGTGCCCCTTTTTGGGGGAGTTGGTTTCCCTCCACATTAAAAACCGACATCCTGTCTAACTCTGCCCTCATGGGGAGGTAAGTAAACAAACAAAACAAAAAAAAAAAAAGATGAAAACTCTTCTTTTTCGGCTGTCGGATTTCGCTCCAATAACGAAGAACCGATGACTTTTGAAGGGGCATGTGTAACTGAAGAGATATCAGTTTCCGTAAATTTCTAATCTTCAACCCCCTTTGAGACACATCCGGCGTTTTTCGGGAATGAAATATGACCTTTGTGTGTCACCCCCCCCCAAGGCAATAAAAGATTACATTCTTGCCAATAACCGTTTTCTGTTTTAAAGTATTTTAAAACATTTTTTGCTTCTACATTATTGAAACGAGATTTTGTAGTCGATAAACGGAGTTTTCACATAAAAAAAAAACAATGGTTTCTACTGTTATTTTTTATCAATTCTAATAAATTACAATGGTAGCTTCCAAATTATGCAGTCGGAATTACTTGAATATTACTTAATTATTAAAAAAACAACAACTTTAATCGTGGTAGCAAGTGAAAAATTGCCGCCATCTTGTTTAAAGCGAAACGGAAAATTACCTCCCTTTTGGACTCTCCTGCGTCTTACGATCGTTTTCATCAAATTCTATTTTTTTATTTTCTTTAATAAATAATTTTCTACCTTATCGATTTTCGTAAATTTACATTAATTCTAGTCACTTATTTTCCATAATTTTTTTTTTATGTAAACTGCTATTTTTCAATAACAAGTATGTCATAAAATTTTGCTTTCATTTTATTTTTAATTGCCATATTTCACTACCCGATTTAAACATACAAGCAACCCCACCTTTTTTTTTTTTTTTTTTTTCATTAATTACTGGCATTGAACACGCCATACATTCACTGCAACACTCAACATACAAAGACAATTCAGACAAGTCGCTTGCATTTATGTAATTTGACTGGTAAAAGAACTCCTACTTAAGAATACGATGTGAGAAGACCAGTTTTTAACTTTGGACTAGTAATATTCACATGTTGAGGACTTAATAAAATGTATATCAAGTCAAATTAATACTCTATACGCTTTCTGTACACCCTGTTTCATTTGGGGAAAAAAACAACAACAAAAAAAACACATCAAAATATTGATACAGGGTGGAACGATAAAAATGTCGCCCTAAAGCAAACAACACTACAGCTTTATTTTAAAACTTTTATTGAAAAAAATCAATTCAGGTAACTTGATTATGTAGTAGAGCTGACATCTATTCAATGTAGCCGCCTTCAGCCTCAATCACTGCCTCAGTAGGGTCTGGAACTGGGAGCATGCCTTTTCCACAAGTGCTGGCAGGAGCTCAGCGAATACTCAGCAGATGGCGACGATCAGGCTGGCTTTGGTGTTGTTGGATGTTCTCGACGTATGACCAAACGAAGTAGTCCAACGGGTTCAGGTCGGGGGAGGAGGGAGGCCTGTGAGGGAAGGGTACAAAGTCATAGCACTCCTTCTGAAGCCAAGCCTGTGTCTCTTTGGACTGTGGGCCAGTACCGAATTCTGCTATCACACCCAGAAGCTGCCAGCTGTCACATGATTGCATCAGGGGATCACCACACTCTTCAGACCATTTAGGTACACTTTGATGTTGACTTTCAAGCCGACTTCAAAGATGTGAGGTGGCATGATGTGGGATAATGTGGCACTCACTTGAAACCACACCAAAGACCATAACCGTAGGCGGAAACTTTGTTTTCATCACCCTGCCTGCACACGTCCCTGTTATTCAGGGCAATCCAGCGATGCATTTTGAGGGTGCTGGCAATGGTTGTGTTGGTCATAACATGGATCGATAGAGAGCATGAGTTATGGAGCGGCGCATCTCCAATCTCACTTGTTGAACATTGTGTCACTTTTAGACATAATAGAAAGCTCCTATCGCTCTTCAGATTTGTTCACAACTGACCAACTAGTAGATGGTCTGCAACAAAAAAAAAAGAAAAAAAAAGAAAACCGGTTTAAACACATATATATATATATATATATATATATATATATATATATATATATAATATGGAAATGGAATCATGTCATCTTTTCTAGTGCAAAAATTTTACTGTTCCACCCTGTATACACATAGATTATCATGACTTTCTATAAAATTGCTATTAGACATTCGAGTTGTTTTTTTTTGTTTTTTGTTTTTTTTTACTGGAATTTCTGAGGTTTTTATAGCTACTACCCACACCTACACATAAAACGTTTCTCGGCTGTAACAATTTGACTTGTCTGTGTCAGTTTTAAAAAGAATAAAACACTTAATGATCGGTAGTGTTATCTTAGCATAACAATCGCTTTATTATTTTTATGACCAACAAAGTTCAACACTTGTTTTTGTTAGAAAAGCATTTCGTATTTAAAGAGAATAAAATCTTGTGGCTAAAAGAAAGACAGAAAAAATAAAAGCTTTGTAATTTATTTGCAGGGAAAACTTTAAATTTGACACAAAACTTAAAAAGTACTTTAAAATATTTTTACATTGTTAACAAAACTAGCACCTTTGGCGCAGTGGTTAGAGTGCTTGGAAAAATCAGCTGTTAAAGTGATATTCTCCTGAAGGTTGAAGGTTCAATTCTCAAACAATACAATTGCGAATTACTTAGGACCTTTTAAGATTCCAGTTTCTTTTCATGAAAATTCAGATTTTAGCTATAAGTATTAAACATTAATTAATAAATATTCCACAAATATCAATTTGAAATAATAGGAAAAAAACTTAACACCAATTGTTATCTGGAAAGTCCTGAAAAAAAAAATAAATAAAACAAAACAAAAACAAACAAAAAAACAGAACTTGTCAATCACCTAATTCCCTTTGTTCCTTTGCTTAAATCAAAAATTCTTTATCACTAAATTTAAAGATAAGGATAAACTCCTAAATAAGAAACAAGAAACATCAATAAATTGTAGGCATTACAAATCACACCACTTTAATCACTTATATACCCCCCCCCTTACGTCCCTATTAAACATGCCACTAAGACTGCATATACTAAGATCCCATAAAAAATGCACATTTTTACTTAAATCTCCACAAAATTAAATATTTCATTACTACATTGTCTTTGTCAGCACTGTCCCAGAAAATCATTTCATATGACTATATCAATTATTTTCAAGCAATTTCTCTACATACTCCAAATATTTATTTCCCTCAATTCATCCACTGAAATTTTAACACTTGGCACATACATGTTTATTATATCTTATATCAAATCTCCTTCACATTTTTAATGCTGTTTACTCTTAATACAAATATTCGACAAAATCAAGATTATCTGTGTTGTTGTTGTCTTTGACTCAAATCGTATAAAGCTAAAGAATTGCTATCACCTTTAATACGACTTTACCCAAACAAAGAAAATGGAATTAATAATCAACCTAAACTTTAATTTTAACTTTTTGTTCTAATTGAAATCAAGTTTTCTTTACTATATATAACTTTTAAATCGCCAACTCTAAACTCTGACTAGTTTCAACCTGTCACAATCACCAAGCACATTATAAATTTAAACAGTAAAGAATATGCACCGTTATATAACAAAAACTTAAAGACTAACTTTGTAATATTTTTATTTAAATCTACTCCAAATTAATAAAAAACATGAAAAACATGTGTACATATATATATATATATATATTATATGTATATATAGTTTTTAAAATGTAATTATCCTCTACAATTATCCAACAATACATATGCCGCTCCTCATTTGAGGGTACCAAATTGGTCAAAGGGAAAATTATTCCCAGCTTGCATTGAGGTAAAAATGCACTTGCGTATAAATAATTGAATTCGTTCAAAATGTACTCCAAAACAAAAACAAACAAAATAATATATATATATATAGATATAGATATATATATATATAAAAAAATAAATAAAATTACAATAAGTTTACCAAGGTAATCAAAATGGTAAACTTAAAATATATTATAAATATTAAAGAGTTAATATTTACAAGTAAAGTAATCTCAACCAGATGTAAAAGCTCAATAAAACCAAAAAGGAAATAGAGCTTTTACCATTCTTGGATTTTTCACCCTTCACCGGACTATCCATTCATGTTAAATCTTTTTATCATTTTTCTTTTACCTCCTATTCCCCTTACCTCACCCTTTTTTTAACTAAGTAAGATCTGTGACTTACTTGTAGTTTCATTAAATACTTTTACATGCAAAATCCGATCCCGCATTTTGCTAATTCCTGCTCTCTGATGAGAAGAGTATTTCTCCGAAACTCCGTGGATTAAGGACTATCCACTTATCTTGTGCTTCCTTTTTAAAATTAAATATGTTTTTAACTCTTTTTCAAGATGTCTTTTAACATGTTTTATTAATCATTTGTTCATATATATATATATATATATATATATACATACACACGAGGGGTGTGCAATAAGTAATGTCCCTGACCCACTTCCCATAGCAGTAGAGCAACGAAACTCGGCACAGTTATTAGTCTTTCTCTACATAGGAACCACCCAGAGTTATGCATTTCTCCCATCGTTTGATGCAGCTCTGGAGACCGTTTTTGCAGAACACCCCAGTTTAGTCCTCCAACCACGACGTGACTTCAGAAATCAAGGCTGCATCATCTTGGAAACACTTTCTTTTCAAAAACAACTTCATGGTTGGGAAGAAGTGAAAGTCAGAGGGTGCAAGGCCAGGAGAGTAGGGAGGATGGGGGAGGATTTCATAACCACACGTCCGTGCTTCTGATCTGGCGACATGCGAGTTGTGGACCAGAGCGTTGTCCTGCAGGAGAAGGGTACCTTTGCTGATCTTGCCCTGCCTCTTGATTTTGATAGTTTCCCTTAATATCCTCAAAAGTGAAGCATAATAGGCTCCTGTAATTGTGGTACTCTTTGCCAGGAAATCTGTCATCACTACTCTGTCCTGGTCCCAGAAGACTGTGAGCATGACTTTGCCAACGGAGGGCTGCACCCTTGCCTCCTTTGGAGGTGGTGAGTGCAAGTGCTTCCACTGCATTGACTGGGCTTTGGTCTCTGGATCATAGTGATGGACCCAGGTTTCATCCTGTGTAATCAGTCTTTTGAAAAACTTTGGCTCATCTTCTTGGCAAATCTCCAAATTCATCCTTGAGCACTCGACGCATTCTCGCTTCTGGAATGGTGTGAGCAACCTGAGAATCCATCTGGCAGACACCTTATGCATATGCAAATGGTCATGAATGATAGTTTCCACAGACCCTGTACTAATCTTGACATCTTGGGCTATTTGGCGAATAGTAATGCGCTGATCTTCCAAAATGGCAGCCTCAACTTGACAGACAGATGCCTCATCAATGGCAGAAGGGGGGGGGGCGACCAGGTCTGGAAACTGTTCCCACAGACTTTGAATTCAAGATGCCAGCGTTTTACAAGGTCATATGATGGGGTATTATCACCATAAGTTTCTTTCATTTCATCAAAAGACTCCTGTGGTGTGCGTCCTTTCAAATACAAAAACCAGATCACTGCTCGACATTCAACAGGCTCCATTTCACACCTGACTCAATTCAAACACTTGTAAAACAGAAACTCCAATTAGTTCAGAGTTGTAATTTGCCACATAACCCATAGAGATATAAATCATTGCACATGCAAAATTTCATCTAGATCAGTCAATTGGAAGTGGGTCAGGGGCATTACTTATTGCACACCCCTCGTGTATGTATATATATATATATATATATATATAGTGTGTGTGTGTACATATCTGTATACGTGTATACCTTCGGATCAATTATGTAGACTTATTTTATCTTTTTCCGTTTACATCTTCTATTTTTTGAAATCCATTATTCTTTAGATTTTGATTTTTTAATTTTACTTTAAACATTTTCTTCCCATTATTGTTTACATTATTAATTATTATTAAAGATAATCATCAATTATCACAACTATCACAGTAACCAGAATGTTTATTTCTCATAACCTTCCATTTTTAATTATCACTATCACAATTAGAATAGATGATTATATCTAAGCATAGAGATAAATTAATTATATACATTTTCAATTTTTATTATTATTGCTATACAACTTTCAAAGCTTTGCTTAGTAAATAAGTGAAAAAGCCATGATGGGTGTGAGGAATGGACGGGGATGGGGACGAGTAGGAAGGAGAAAGAATCACCACCAATAAATTATTTATGTTTTCTTCTTTTCATTCTTCCTCTTTCCCTTTTTTCTCTTCTATTTTCTCCCTTCCGTCTTTTCCTTTTCTTCTTTCTCTTAACCTCTTCACTAATGTATGTAGAATGATAGTGATGGGGTGGGGATATACAAGAGGGCAACATAAGTTGTACATTTTCTGACCACATAAAAATTTTAGTCAAATTAAAAGCATTTTTATAACTGAATAACTCGTTTAAATCTGAAACCGCTTTTAGCAAAGATATGTCAAATTCACATTCCCCTGTTGATTGAACCTATACACACTAGTATGTTTCAGATTTAGTGTAGCCATCACACACACACACACACACACACACACACACACACACACACACACACACACATTACTATTCTTTCTAGTCTTCCATTACCTCTATCTCGATCCTCAACCTCCCCCATTATTTCCTATTCATTCCTATATCTAAACACTCAAATCCCACCCCTATTAGATTTACATACAACTAAATTTTTATTTTTCACATTTGACATATCCTCCTGATATTACCCCCCCCCCCCCGTGACGAGGAAGACCTGATATTTTCATTGCAAACTTTGCTTTCATATAAGCTGTATCGCCTGAAGAGGTCTCTGGTTACTGGTAACTAACTAACCAAAACATGCTCATGACTGTGTAGCAACATACTACTGCCTATGTAAAAACAAATAAAGAGTGTATGTATGTGTAAGCAAACGTTATTAAATACAACGGAGACACTTTGCTTTATGATTCTTTTTAATTTTTCAAGTTTCCATATAATCTTTTTTGTATCAAAATCAAAAATATTAATAAAATTCCATAATTGCTGCTGCCATGAGCGCTTTTGATTTGTCTACGAATCATCATCAGGTGTTCAAGTGTGTGTGTGTGTGTATATATATATATATATATATATATATATATATATATATATATATTCTCAAAACATCTGGTCTTGATGGAGGTGAAACTAAAACTTGCTGCTATAGTTTCAAATTTTATAACTAAATAATAGGGGAGACTTGATTCCAAATATTTCTCATTTTATATCTCCTCTCTTTTGGAAATAGAGTACGATTATGAATATCACCAGTATCAAATAATTTTTATACGCCGTGAAATTTACTTTATGTATGAAAATAACCAAAGAGGGGAGATATAGCATATGAGAAATATTTGGAATCAAGTCTCCCCTTGCTGTTATTTCAGATCATTTGAAACCATAGCAGCAAGTTTTAGTCTCCCCTCCAGCAAGGGCCGAGGTTTTAGGGAAATATCAAATATTTTGTAATTCATATACAAAACTAGGAAAACAAATGACTATGATTGAAACATTGATAAAGGTGTAATATTTTTCCACCCTCAAAAAGTCCTTTAAAATTACCACTATTCTAGGTTTTTGAGGGTGCTGAAAACGAAAATAACGTTTAAAATTCCAGGAAACGAATAGTTTCCAAGATATGAAGAAATTATAGTTTTAAAAAGATTAGAGAAAACAGCAAATGCAGACTCTGCTGACAAAGAGACGAAATGATAAACCACATAAGAATGCAACAAACTATCCTAAAAAGAATATATGAATAGACACGATCAAGTGGGGAAGGTAGTACACTGGGAACTATGTAAATAACTGCATCTTGAACAACCGGACAAATGACAGAAACCACTTAAGTACTTGAAAGTGAAATTATAAAATCCTAAGGACATAAAAGCAGATAAACCCATCCAAGTAAGGAAACCAGATGTTATAATAGTTAACAAGAAAGACGAGTCCTGCCAGATCGTAGATTTTGACATTCTAGCAGATCACAGGGTGAATATCAAGGCGACAAAGAAGCAGAGCAAATACACGGAACTGGCCAGAAAGCTGAAAGGAATATGGAAGATGAAAAAATAATAGGAGGAACAACCCCAAAATACTTTGAAAAGAAAATAGGGGAGATTGGGATCAGAAGAAAAACATTCAGTATGAAAAATAACAGAAAATAAAATACAAAATCACAAATACGATAACATGTCAAATTTACATACAAAATAATTTTGGATAAACAATTAAAGTAAAACAAAAACAAAAAATGATGAAAAAAAATGCAGATAGAACTTTATGTAGAGGGTGAAACGATAAAATTATTGTCTTGCTCTTTGGCGTGGTTTCAAGTGAGGGCGAAATCATACCTTCTCACATCTTTAAAGTCCGCTTGAAAGTCAACACCAAAGTGTACCTGGATGTGCTGAAGAGTGTGGTGATACCCTGGTGCAAGCAGATGGTCGCTGGCAGACCTTGTGTGTGGCAGCAGGACAGTACTGGCCCACAAGTCTAAAGAGACCCAGGCTTTGGTATAGGAGGGCTACAACTTTGTATTCTTCTCTCTTCCCTGACCCGAACCCGCTGGACTACTTTGTTTGGTCACACATCGAGAACATCACCAACATAACCTTCCACAACACTGAAACCAGCCTGATCACCGCCAGCGTTTGCGGAAAAGGCATGCTCCCAATTCCGTACTCGTATAGAGGCAGTGATTGAGGCTGAAGGCGGCTACATTAAATAAATGTCTGCTCTACTACATAATCAAATTACCTGAATTGATTTGTTCAATAAAAGTTTAAAAATAAATCTGTAGCATTGTTTTCTTTAGGGTGACAAATTTGTCGCTCCACCCTGTACATAATTTACTCATTTTATTTACGACTTGATGGAACAATCAAAGAGTGAATAAAAACAGAGTTCAAAGGTTCTAGATGAAGAAGTGTTGTTTTGTCCATGTACGTGTGGACATGTGTGATTGAATTTTTGAGTGTGTATAAGCTGTCGCTATGTTTAGTTGTTCACGAGTGTGTCTTGTGTTGTTGGCCATGTGAACTGTAGGTAAACAAGATTAAACTATATTTACTTGAAAGAAATTATGACTGACATAAGTTCGTTTGGTAAGTTGAGTCTTTCACTGGTAATTGCGTTTTTGCTTATGTAGCCAACTGTAGTCTATTATATAAATCTTAGCCGTTTGTGTGTTTGTATGTCCGCTAAAAACTTTTGTCATCCACATTGAAGCAGCATGAACGTGATTAGTAAGAGCGATCTCTCAGACACATAATATCAAAAAATTAGAAAAAATCGTCACTTATTTCACATAGAGATGCCGTTTGAAGAGGGGTCAGGTAAAAACTTTGCTTTCGGCATTGTTTGTAAATCACACATGCGCAACCATTCAATTTGTTGTTTCATTTAAAAAGCTAAATTTTCAATGTCATAACATTTGTGTCATTGTAGTCCCGATTTATAATGTGTTAGCTTACGAATTTAAGTTATGCAAGTTCGCACCCAACATGCGGCATTTTTTTTCTTTTTTGTTTACAAAAATTTTGCTTTCAGTTTCGTTTCTGGCTGATGGCACCCAAGTCCCATTTTTTACATTTTTTTTTATTTAACTGTACTTTACGACTGGGCAACGCGAGTCTAATTAGAAAAAAAAAGTAGTGGATCGCATGCACGTGACTTTTTGACCACGTCTTGTAATGATTCCTGTCCCATTTTACGCTTTTTATAACGTCTTATTAGGACAACTAATTTATTATGCAAATGAATGTATATCAAACTACATCAACCACTCGAGATTTAGTGTTCGCATAGAATTGACCCTTTATGATCTGAAATATGTAGATAATTAAAAAACATATTTGTTGTTAATTTTACTTAGTTTAAAGTGTAATGATATGATTGTCTTCAAACTGGAAAAATTATGAAGTTCAATCGTTAAACTACCACTGAAAATTTTGCATTTCATAAATTTACCTTGATTATTATCCATAGTGCTGGAAAAAAGTATGTTTATGACAACAAACGAAATCCTTTACTCTCAGATGGCGACATATTGAATATAAGCAATCGACAGTTGCAATCTGGAGGTATCTAGCGTCTACCCAGATACTGAACTAATATGTACAAGGCGTGTTTGAATCAATTCCCACATTATTTATGCTGTTATATTCATTTATTTATGACTGAACAAATTAGTTCAAACAGGTCATAAAGGGTTAATTGTAGACAGATTTCTATCGTTTGCACGAGTTTGCTTTTTGACTGCTGCTCAAATGTCTATTCACCATTTAGTCTAATCTATGGTATCACTTTCATGAAGTACCAAGCTTTCAAATTCTTGATAATTGCAGTCCAGATCTTGCATTGGTGGTCGATGTCAAATAAGCCATCAATTTCAACATCACGTGGTGCTACATCCAGTGGTAGGATTTGGAGCAAAAAAACAAAAAAGAAACAGAGTTGCTGACATGCTTTGTCGCCTTTGTATAGCATATCCAGCAAAGCATAGCTCGCTCATTATGCAGAAGTCGTGGTAAGCTGCCTTATGCGATTAGCAATAAACTCCTTCTAAAGCCTGGGAGGGGCCCTCCTAAGATTGAAAAGGATGATACCTTAGCTTGACAACAACAAAGTCACTATTTGAATGAACAAAAATAAACTTTGTGGGAATCCTAAAAAAAAAAATGTGATTCAACATTTTTTTTTGCAAAACAATTTATTGAATAAAACTACATTTATTTACTAGCAGGCCGCCCGGCATTGCCCACTTATAAATTATGCATAAATATGATATTTTGATTCCTGCAGACTTCGTATTTATTATATTGGGCCCAATAGATAGTAATTATTTAAAGATTAAAAAAAAAAAAATTACTTTTCCGCCACCATTGATAATTGAAACCAAAACGTTTAGCTTAAAATTTACTTTTTCCTTTGATGTTAATGCCTGAGCTATGAAGACATGTTTGCTGCAAGGCTAAAAATTAAAACGTGGACAAATAGCTATTATGTTATGCATGAATATTCGTAATGCCATCGTTGACCTTCACCTGGCAAATTCAATTTAAAAAATTTTCAGTTTTGCACTGATTTTTTTTTTCCCCAGCTAAAACCCAAATATAAAGTTTCGCTTGGATTTGAATACTCTATATATTAAGTTTCATGTCTGTAGACCAAAAACTGAGAAAGGAGTTTGGTAGGCAAAATTTTTAAAACAAATATATATATATATGCATACATAAATATATATAGAACGAGGTTTGTGTTTATTGTAGCCTTTACATTAAAAAAAAAAAACAAGTTTATAGGAGTATAGATTGTTAAATAATTAGTAAATTATAAGTTGAATCATAAAAGCTAAACTTTGAAAAAAAAAAAGCATCTTATATTTGATTTTCACGCTGAAAGAAACAAATCAAGAAACAAAGGGAAGTAACCATGTTATAATACAAGGGAATAAATCCATAGATAACAAAAATAAAAACATACTTTATAGCAGTTGAAGTTAACCCATTTCTCTTCCCATGTTTGATTGGTTTATATCGGATATATCAGGTTGACAAAGTTTATTGATCAAAATAAGCATCATCAGAAAATGAACATACTTTTGCCAACGCAAAATAAGCATATTTATGCGAGTAACGTAAAAATCTTGTGTTCTGGTGGTGATGAAGTCACTCAAGGCGTTTTTGATATCGCTTAGGTCTTTTAAGCATTTCTCATGCAAAAAGTTGTCGAGATGCTTGAAGAAGTGGTAATCGGTAGGTGAGAGGTTTGGAGAGTACGGTGGATGAGGCAGTTTTTTAGCCCAATTTGTTGAACTTCTGAATGTCCGGTCAGGCATTGTTGTGGAGAAGAATTGGGCCTTTTCTGTTGACTAATACTGGGTGTTGTTGTTGAAGTTTCTGATGCATTTCATCCATTTGTTGACAGTATTTATCTACTGGAATCGTTTCACCTGCATTTAAAAAAAACTGTAATGAATCAAACAGCATGATCTTCTTTTGGTCCAATGCTGACTTCGGGAAGTGTCGTAGAGCTTTGTCGGCGTCTAACCACTGAGCTGAGTGTTGCCGGTTGCCATGAAGAACCCACTTTTGATTGCAAGTCACAACCCGATTGAGAAACGGGCCGTTCTTGTGTAAAAGAAGGGAAAATGACACTTCGTAACTGTTTCTTTTGGTTGTTGTTCAATTCGTGAGGCATTTATCAAGTTTTTCGTCTTGCCAATCTCTATCGAGTGGTTAGAAATCATCATATTCATAACGTCTAATTTAGAAACAAGTTCTTGATTAACTTTGATTAACGCTCTTAATCGATCGTTGTAAACATCCGATGGCTGACCACTACACTCATCTTCAAAACTCGTTGACGCCACAAAATTTCTTAAACCAATATTGTGCTGTGCGTCCAGTAGTGATTCCTAGGCCAAATGCTCTGTTGATATCACGAGCGGTTTCAACAGCTTTTCGGCCTAACTTGAATTAAAATAAGAAAATTGTGGAAATTTGCTTTCCTTTCATCTTGTATTCTGAAAAGACATAATTGTTTTAAAACGTTTAAATCGTTTTAAAACGATTGTAATTTAAACGATAAGATAGAGTGAAAATCACGGTTTAAAATGATATGAAGTAAAGGTATTATAATGAAAACTTATTTGAAAATACATCATTTGAAATCAAAATTATAAATTCTGCAAGAACTTTTTCTTAACCTAATATTAAAGCTTCAATATGATGAGATACTTACTTTTTGAGGAAGTACAATTCAAGTTGCTATAAATTGCTGTAGGATACATCTTGTATGTAATAGTAAGTTAGTGCTAAGTGATAGATTTAAAAAAAATTTTTTCTTAAGATTCACATAAAATTTGTTGGTAATCTCGATGCTTTCCAAAGATGAGGAGATTCCAATCTTTACAGTGTATGAAGCATTAATTAAAGACGGATTTGTTAGAGTTGAACAAAGAGGAACTTTCCGTTTTCTAAAAGTTGATCTATATAGCTAAATATTTTAAAAATATTGTTTACCTACTTAAATATGGAAGAATATACAAATGTGATTATATGGCACCCATAAAATGTAAGGCTACAAGGAAAGCTGAAGTATATGGAGATATTGAAAAGATATAGCAGACCACATATAGAAGGAAAAGGGGAAACCATCTGCTCTTATGGGACAAAGTAATAATTATATACGGAGTAGTGGAGAGTAAAAAAAAAATTAAACCAAAGAAAAAAAAACGGTGCACATAATAGGCAATAATGGCTTCTTAAATCTTATGTAAAATTAAATATATATGATAGCGTGGGGGCAAAGGGTGAAATTTAACCAAATTAATCTTGGTTTTTGGTTTTTATTTATAAAACTTAAGATGTTTTATATTGTTTTGATTGGACTATTGTTCTCATCTTGAGTGTTGTGCAACGTTTCAGTTTGTGTAACCTTTGACCCTTGTCAACCATGTTGGTTATCTTGGAAAAGAAGAAAAGGTACTGGCTCCATAGATGGTTTCGTATTCTTGGAATTGTTTTTTGTTTTTTTGCCGTAGTTTAGAAAACAACCAACATGCCTGATGAGGGCCAAAAGCTACACTGACCGAAACATTTCACAAATTACACTTAAGATGAGAGCAATAGTCCGATCAAAACAAGTAATATAAACAGACCTCATCTAAAAAATTAAAAACTGTTAAGACATTTTCTTGAACAAATGAATGTGTTTATATAGAAATGAAGCAATTGATTTTTTCTTTGTTTTTTATAAACTTTCTCTCCCATAAATTTGTTCAAATGTTTGTTTTAATTATGCATCTGTTAATAATGGACGAGGCAATGTGCCCACCAGTTGTCCATAATGAATGAATCGACACAGAAAGAATAAATTGCTATTCATCTTTATTTGTCTCCCCACCTGGAGAGTTCATTTAATTTATTTACTGTTGCATTGCAACATAATCTCCCTTTAGGAAATGACTGACTATGGAAACAGTTTTAAACTGCTCAATATTCCTTGGCATTCCATCGTTATAGGAATTAAATCAAACTTTCAAGTAAACCGTTTCATTTACTGATTATGTTGGGGTCGGTTTTTACTAATGTGCGGAGTCCCAGATTATGTGACGAGAGTGTTCAATCTTTGGTTGCTTTAGTTACATGGTTTCCCTTTTTAGATCCGACTGCTGATGTGACGAGATGTGGTCAGTTGTTACTACGTCCATATCAGTTGTGTTTGATATATTTTTCAGACAGTGGTCAGTCTCCTCTCTATTCAGACCAGTTTTGTCAATGTGTTTTTAGAGAGGAGATCTTTATGAATGTTTAGAAAATTCACTTTTTATTCTCTCCATAGATTAGGGGGAGTTTGAGATATGTACATCATCTTTTTCTTCTGCATTTATCGTGCACAGCAGGGTCCACATCGGAATCCTCCTTCCACATGCGTGGTCAAAGGCTTGTTCGGAGTAAAGTCTGGCCGTCTTGAGACCTTGTAGAGTATACAACTACCTTTGTTCTGGCCATCTTCTTGGCTTTTCATTAGAGAGGATGGTCTCCATTTTTAAGTCTGCCTTTGCAACTGTGCTGTCGCTTGAAGATAGTACATTTCTACACCAGTAGATAATTTTCTCTTATTTTGTCTGAGATTGGTGCAACAATGATGGTAAATATTGATGTTTCAGGAATATGTGTGTATGCATACTTTGGTGTATTAATTATGAATGCAAATAAATTTTACTTTATTTTTCTTTTAAGAAGAGTAAAAAGTGAACCATGGCTTTATTTTTAGCATCCTTGTAACTTTCGCTTCCCTTATTTTATCCTTTTGTCCTCGCATTCCATGAGGCATGTTTCTGACAAACAGGAAAGAATTGCTTTTTTTGAGGTGGAATCCATCTAACACTTATCGTTGGCTAGTTTTTGATCTTGAAGTTTTTTTTTTTTTTTTTTTAGCTCCTTACATCAAGTGGCTTCATACCTCGTCTGAAGCGATTTCCATTAAAAAAACATTTTTTTGTTCTGTGTTAGAATTAAAAAAAAAACAAACAAATGTTATAATTTTAAAACAATATTTTGTCCACAAAAATAAGATTGGAAACAACAAAGAAACTAAAAGTAGAAAAAGGAAACAATATATATTTTTTATGAAACCATGCCCCCCCCCAGCCAATTTACCCCACATTTTATTATGCAATATATCTAATATAACTGCTAATATATGGTAAATGTATAGAATCTCCATATACCATTCATTTCTGAATTTATAAATAGTTCAATTAGTTCTTATGGTCTGTTTACAGGACAGTGATGATAGGCTAATGCTTAACTGAAACTCCTAAAAATTCAAACAGTTCTGCTTTGATTTCAGCTTAAAATATTTTTTATTTCATGTAGATTGCGTATGTATGTATTATTAAATCAATCCTCCATTGATTATTATATACTAGCGGGGGTACCCGGCGTTGCCCGAGTGTTTGTTTCCGGGACGGGGGGGGGGAGTTTTAAAAAATGTTATGGTAGGTAAGTAGGAAGGATCAAACCCGGAGTCATGAGTAAAAGTAGGAAAATAAAGTGTGAAAAAAAAAAAAAAAAAAAAAAGACATCTGCAACGTTAACAGTTCGGCCACCAAGAAAAGTCCATTCCAGTTGTTTAGGAAAAAAAACAAAAAAAAAACGACTACGGTAGGTCGGCGCGAACGTGAAAATATAATGTGAATTGTCTAGCGCGCTAACCACTACGCCACAGAGCACTGCAGCTTAGTTTAGTGATTTTAAATAACTTCACATGAAAGAACTACGAAGCCAAACCGGTGTTCTCTTCTCAACTGTTCCTTGTGAACGATCCCCAAACGGTGTTAAGTGGTGGCAGGGGGAGGAGGAATTTATTAGAGAGAAAATATTTTACCACTTCCATTGATCTTAACCGATTTTGGCCGTGACTTCTCAGCGGAAAAAGTCTAGAAATCTAAGATTATCGAGGAATTTGAGAAATAATAAGCCTATAACACACCTCAGATATTGTTCTGCCGTTTGTGCATATTATATTTGCATGAAATATCTTGATTTTTAATCCTATTAATGTCAAAATCAGACGGGAAAAAATGAGTTCATTTTATTTATATAGAGATTAGAAAGAATAATTTGCTTGGTGCACTAATTCGCAAAAAAAAAAATAAATAAAAAAATAAACAATAATGATAATGTCGTTCATTAAATTTCATCTGTGTTTGTTTACAATATTACATTGGCTGATATTTGGGCTTGATGATGAATGCCCTGGAAAAGTCACTTCTGATTATTGTTAACTTAAGATATGCAAACGAAGAAATGATTTCGGCTATTTTAAATTGTACCTTTTCTTTAATCATAAATTGAACTCATTAATAAGAAAAAATAAAAATAAAAAGGTGAGGTATATCTGGAATTGAACAGGGGATCATTCGATCTGTAGTTGATTGCTCTACTACTAAGCTATATGTCCAGATTATAATAAACCTGTTTTTTTTTAAGAAGAAATGATTTGTTGAAATTTTATTATCTCCCTTGGGCAGTGTAATGTAAAATATTCTCCTGTAGAAATTATTTTTTATCTATAAGAAAGAAAGTTATTTTTAAGATCGGATTTTTACGATTTTCGATACTTATCGGATGAATTTCTGTACAAAACATCTAAGAACACTGCCAGACATGTAAATTAGCTTTGTGTGAAATTTGCAAAAGATACTCAGCTGTTTCGGAACCTATGAGGAAGGAACTCGCACACATACCCACACACAATGTAACTTTTATATAATAGTAGAGATAAAAATTTATTTTTAAGAGGAGGAGGGGGGTGACATACTTTTTTAAAAGAATGAAATCTAAAGAATTCGATTAAATGTATCACTTTAAAATAAAATTTTGAAAAAAAAATAGGTAAATTTTTACAGGCGTCTACTTCTAACTACTAAAATAATAAATTTTCTTTTTTTTTTTCTTTTTTTTTTTTTAAATACTAATCACTGCTTATCAAGCTTGCTGGCCACTCAAGGATAAGTGTTAATGAGTGTCACATAAAACAATACCGTGATAAACAGTGATGGTAGGAATTAGGTAGAAATCAATTTTATAATAGGAGGCTTATCAAGAACTTGAGAACCACGTTATAGGCAGCTAAGAAGCAGCTCCGTAGTATTGTTTCACAGATGAACAGTTCTGAGAGGGAAAAAACTCTGCTCATGGAATTTTCATTTAGTTTTAGGCACAGATATCGAGTAAAGGAAATTGTTGATAGTTATTGTAGGTAGTCGAGTGTTTGCCGTGAACACCGAATCTCACAATCCTGATAATGAAGCTGCAACGATAAATATGCAACTCGCCTTCTGGAGTCGTGTTTCGATTTTATCGGATTTTCAATTTACTTTGGATCTCTTAACACAGATGGTAAGAATTATTTATAGTTGTGTGGAATAAACTTCAACAGTTTAGTAGAATATTACTTGAAATGACATATTGTAGCTGAAGAGTTTCCCTGACCTTTTTGCTCTGACTATAAATAAAATAATTCATGTTGGGTTAATATTTTCTTTATGTACTCCCACTTCCACTTATAGGCGCTAATTTGAGTCTCTGCTGAGGTATTTCCTAGAGTCTGTTTGAAGGTTGGCTGGGCAGCAACATTCACTGTCCATAAACACCTTAAAGAATTTCCCTCCTCTGGACTGTTAGGGGTTCCTTAAAGAATTGCCCAAAGGAAAGAAAGGAAGAAATTGGAAGGAATTTCAAATATCAGAGGCCAACGACTGGAGAGGAATGTGTCTGATAAATTTACCTAACTCTTTTTTTTTTTTTTTTCAACATTTGAAAGGAAATCTATTTCCTCTTTAAATACTTTACATGTTCGCAATTTGATAATATATACGTAGTGAGTTTTGATAATATATATGGTAATTAATCTACACAGAAAATTTTGTGTAGATTAATTGCCATATATATATATATATATATATATATATATATATATAAATTACATTTAATCACGAATTAATATACGAAAGTATAAAGTTATGCGTAAACTTTAAGTATTTACTTCAACAGTGCTCAATACATAGGTAGAGCTAGGTAGTAAGTTATAAAATATATATGGCGATTAAGTGACACAGAATATAGGGGTAGGATTCATCAGGCTCATAAGCCTGATGAATCCTAGCATGGATGAAACGTGGAATATTCTGTGTTGCTTAATCGCCATATATATTTTATAACTTACTATATATATATATATATATATAGTAAGTTTTCCATCTTATTTTACTCGACTGAATTTCCGCTATGTTCATTTCTTTACAATTATTTTAAAATTTTGACAATCGAATAAATATATATATATATTAGTTTCTTCTCCAGAACTGCTAGACTTTGGAACTCCCTTCCGGGATTCTGCTTTTCCAACTGTACTGACATTTTTTTTTTTTTTTACTTAGAAGAAATGAACTGTTTAAAAAAACAATACTTGCATGCACATGTTTCAGGTTAAAAAAAATTTTTTTTTTAAAGTAATTTAACGCCGGATACATCTTCTAGTATTTATATAGAATAAATATAAAAATCCAAGTTTGCATCCAAATGATTTGGATAATTTAAAATCACTAATAAAACATGCAAAATATCTAAAATATGTCTCCAGTAACTTTAATAAGTGAAGCATGCACGGTCCCCCGTGAGTGCACAGTGAACGAGGCATAAAAAATGACTAAGTTCAGCATTTGCCCCCCCCCCTGTCATTTTGTCCCCAAAGTCCCCAGGGGACATCAAATCCTGGTTAATATGAACAAACGGTGCAGAGTTTTAGACCTTAACATATGTAAATTTGAGTTCTGCACCATGCAAAAAAAAGAAATGACTAAGTCTATCATTGCCCCCCCCCCATTTAGCCCCAAAAGTCCCCAATGACTTAACATATTTAAATTTGAGTTCAGCACCATGCAAAACTGCTAAATAGACATACACAGAAAATTTTGGACAAATATGGTAAAATAGTCCCAAAAATGGAGTGTTTTTATTAACCCTAAAAGAACCCCTGGGGCACACCCAAGAGTTATCGTGAAGTATAGACAAACAAAATTATATAGAAATCAGTTAGTTATAACTTTTCAGAAAGTTTTATAAAAATCCAAGGCATCAATGTTTTTTAATAAGCACAAAAATATCAATTTTAGCTTTTTTTAGTCCAAAAGGCATCCTTAAGGGGGGGGGGGCAACCGGAGTTTTCCTGGAAAATCTGTTCTGTTACTTTTTACTCGTATCATGTTTAATGTTTCATTAGTAGTTATTGTACATTTCATTAAATAGAATTTTTCAATTTTTGTTTCTCAAATAACTTTTATGTATTATTTGTTTTCAATTTTCTTATGCATAAGATTTCAAAGAAGCAAAACTATAGAAACGTTTATATTAAGACTAGCAGGCCGCCCGACGTTGCCCGATCATAAAATATGCATAAATATTATATTTTAATTAATGCAAATTTCTTATTTATTATAAGCAGAAATATCGTAGATGTTAAACATAACGATAAATTCCTTCGACTTTTATAATATTTATGCATTAATTAAAATATAATATTGCATATTTTACAACCGGGCAATGTCTAAAATATCTTTTTGATTCTATATTTTAATTCATCTTAGACAAGACTTATTGTCACTGAGACGGAAAAGGCCGCTTAGTGATTAGCATCCAAATTTCTAAGGGACATGCTAAGTTGGAGAGGTTGGGGTTGTGTTTTAAGATTATTTGGATTCTCCGGACTACAGTTCTCATTTGGAGTCTTTTCCACAACGTTTCCGTCGATGTAACTTCCTACCTTCTCCAGGTGTATCTTATCGAACTCTGTGAATCTGTACGGAATAAAATAAAAATTCTTCACTGTCATAGGAGTTGTAGAGACCATGAATCATGTAGTCATGCAATATTTATAATAGTAGTTTTAATTAGTGTGGTTTCAGAGGTATACCAATAGTCAGTTCTGTTTACTCAGGGGGGTAGCATGCTCTTGTTCCATCAGCCATGACTGGATAGAGGTTCGAAGTAATTTGCAGTTGTATTTTTCGATCACCCTTGCTGGGACCCGTGGCACAGTGGTTATAGTACTTGGAAAAAATAAATTGTAAAGTGATCTTCTCTTGAAGATTAAAAATTCAATCCTCAGATGTGTTCGAAGACATTGTTGGTATGGTCATGTTGAAAGAACGGATGAGTTATTGGGTTAGTAGCATGCAGATCAGTTTGGGTAGCAGAGTTACTTGAAAGGGGAAGGACAAGTAAAATATGGATATGATAATTGAAAGAGGAATAAAGACTTGGCCAGAGAAAGGTTAGTTTGTAAATTAATTTCTACAAGTCGTCCAACACATGCCAGCATGTAAACCAGATGTTAAACCGATTATGATTATTCATTCCTGTAGGTCTACCAGGGATCAAATTAGTGCATGGAGAATGAGAAAATAGTTTCATTCTTTTGACTGTCCAAAAAACAACACTGAAACTAGGTCAATCAGTCAGAAGCTGGTGACTTTCTCTTTTTTCTTTTATTTTATTTGTTGCTCATATGTTGAACCAGTTACAAGATGGTAAAATAAAAAAATATCACACATACTTTTTACCTCCTCCATTTTATTTGCCACCAATCAACCTTTCTAATAGTATTAATAATACCTACAAATATCTTACAAATATTAAATTCAAGTTATAATAATATTAAATCTTATGTCTAGAAACCTTATTCTAATTTTGATCAAAATATTGAGGCTTAAGTTTGAGGAGTCTTAAGAGGAAATAAAAAATTCAGGGAATCTTGATTAATTGATGTCTAATGACTAGTGATCACATTTAATGCAAATTTGATATATTTGCATTTTCAAATCGTAGGTTGTTCCCATATTGTTTCCACTAAAAATCCTTTTAAATACTGACCCCCCCCCCTTTTCATTTGAGGAACATTTTTGAATTGATGTTTTTAACCTAATTGTTGAATTTCCACAAAAATTTGAAATATCTAAATTTTCATAAAGGGGTTCCCTCTCCTTTGCATAAAACTAAATTAAACTAAATATGTCCCAAATTTGGACTTATGCCAAGCAAATTTATTCCTAAATGCATTATGATTAGCTAATTAGTTTTGGAATGAATCCTGTATATACAAATTTATAAACATACCTAACTTACAAATACACCCCTCTCTCTCTCTCTCTCTCTCTATATATATATATATATATATATATATATATATATATATATATCTATATATATATATATATATATATATATATATATATTAAGTAAAGTGATTTTCAATTTAAAAATTTAAAAAAAAATTTTTAAATTTAAAAATCAAATTTTAATTAAATTAAAAATCAGTTTCATAAGAAGGAACAACAACAAAGTTAATTATCTGTACGATCGTTTCGGAAATCCGTACTTTTTATTTGTGGTATACATGAAGTTATGTAGAACAATTATATATAGTTTTTTTGGTAAGCACGGTCTCCTCATCAGCAAATTTAGGAGGATTTTTATTGAATTTAAAAGACACCATAAATAAACCTAGCATTAAAAGTAAGGCAGATGAATCTTTTAGTTTTTCTTTTTTTGAAATCAGGAACTGTGTTTAAAGTAGTCATTTAGATGTTTGCTATAGCTTTTTATTTTATTGAATTTGATTTTTAAATTAAAATTTTTTTTTTTAAATTTTTAAATTGAAAATCACTTTACTTAATATTGAATTAGCTCTAGGACATTTAACTATCGAGCTTATTATATATCTAAATTACAACGAGCATTTCCTGTATTTTAATTAAACTAGTAATTTCACTGTTACATTAAAATACACTTAGCTCTTTAGACTATTATTCTAATCTCCTTTAAATTATATATATATATATATATATATATATATATATATATATATATATATATATATATATATATATAATGTGTGTGTGTGTTTGTAAGTTAGGTATGTATATATGTTTGTATATACTATCCATTTATTTAGTGTTTCCTCTTTAAAATTAAATGTTTTTAACTCTTTTTAAAATGTTTTTTAACATGTTTTATTAACTACTTGTTCTTATATATATATATATATATATATATATATATATATATATATATATATATATATATATATATATATATATATATATAATTCATCAGTGGGAGTTATCTAGCTATCAAGAGCATTCGCGTTGTCGCCCTCAACAGGAAATACGTAATGTAACTAAATCTTAAAAAAAAAAAAAAAAAAAAAAAAAAAAAAAAAAAAAAAAATCAGTAGAATTTCCGTTCTGTGCACTGGGGAGGAGTGCTCACCGTAGCCCACAGATTCTTGGCCAACCGGACGAAAGCTTTTCATCGTTTGAAATCAAATTAACATGACCTTCTTTTAAAGATAAATCTGTTTTGAGAAAGGAATGATGAAATTGTTTTTAAATGTTGTGCCATTACGAAAGTAACAAAATATTTATTTCTTGATTAAAAAAAAAAATTTGACATTTCATTTGGTGGAATCGACAGTGGACCTTTTCTTTTTTAGGTTTTAAATTTATTTTCTCGGGGTTTTTTTTTTTTTTTTTTTTTTTTTTTTTTTTACAAGTGGTGACTCTCTTGTAAATAAATAAAAACTATGTCGATATAAATCAACTGTTGTACATTTTCTTGTTCAGTGCGATTTGTGAAACTTAGAAGGTGAGAATAAAACAAAACTTCTGCGCTGTCATATGAGTTGTACCGACCACAAATTATGCAATATTTATAACTGTAGTTTCTTTTTTTTCTTTTTCTTTTTGTATACATGGGAGTCACCACTTATCAAGGCCCGGAGGCCATTCGAGGATAAAGGTTATTGAGTGTACAGTAGTCAGTGGGATAATATCGTAGTAATCATTAGTAGTGGAAATTTGGTAATTGGATTACTTAAGGGGACGATTCATCAAGAATTTGTTTACGTTGGACTTGAAGACAACCAAATTGTACTCAGCTGGGAAACAGGCAAACGGAAGAGTACCACAGGCGTGCAGTTCTAAGAAAGAAGCTTTGTTCATGGAATGTATGTTTTGGTTTAGGCACAGATAAAGAGTGGGGAAGTTTGGCGAACGGGACCATAGATTGGAACTTGGACAAGCACTTTTCATGAAAATAACGATAAAGCAGAGACAGGCTCGCAACGTCTCTTCTGTGGAATGAGGTTGCAAGGAAGAGGAAAGGGCATCCCCACTAAGCTACGAAGTCTATTTTGAACTCTGTCAAGGCAGGATTAGCTGCTTCTATCAGCTCGTGTCCAGATGTGGTAACAGTGCTCCATCCTTGGACTTGGATTTTATATTGATATAGAATTGCATCAGCAGTGATTTTCCTCTGCGGACAGAAACCACACAAGATGATTTGAAAATCACCCCTTCTCAAGTACATGATATTATAAAAAACCTAGACACCTCAAAAGCATGTGGACCTGATCTTATCACGGCTGTGCTATTAAAAAAATGCTCCGCTGAGGTTGCTCCAGTTCTCTCTAAAATCTTTAACAAATGCCTTAACAAATCTTGCTTTCCTGGCTGCTGGAAAAATGCTTCTGTGGTACCAGTTTACAAAAACTCTGGCGAAAGAACTGACATTAAATTATCGCCAAATTAGCCTCCTTCCTCTTTTCACCAAAATATTTGAGTCCTTAATTAATCAAGCTCTAGTCCACTACCTTACAGCTGCTAACCTTCTGTCTGACCACCAATATGGATTTAGGCAAGCAAGTTCTACTGCAGATATTCTAACTGTAATCTCTGAACGATTATACCAAGCACCGGATAAGGCAGGGGAGGGGAGGACAGTAGCCCTAGATATATCTAAGGCTTTTGACAGGGTATAGCACGATGGTCTTCTCATGAAAATAAAATCCTATGGTATTACTGGACGAATGCTTAGCATAATTAGATCTTTATTAAATGAGAGAAGAATCCAGGTTATCCTTGATGGGTGTACATCCAAAAAGTTTGATATAAATGCGGGTGTACGTCAGAGATCGATCCTTGGACCTTTGTTGTTTCTGATATTTATAAATGACTTACCTGATAAAATTGTCTCCGAGACCACGCTCTATAGCAGGCATGTGGGGGAAACTAATGAGTACATATCTAAGGAAATGGCTGAAACCCTAGAGGAAGACCTTTGGTCTGTAGTGGAATGGGATCAAAAATGGATGATAATGTTTAACGCTGCCAAAACAAAGTTTGTTTCCTTTAATAATTACATGAAACTTTACCAACCACCAATAGCTATGGCTAAAGATACTTTACCTGAAAGTACTTTATTCAAACTCCTTGGCTTAACGTTCACAGGAAACATGAGTTGGAATAGATACAGTGAGATCATTGCCAAGGCTGCTGCGAAGAAGGTGGGCTCTCTCTACCGTGCTAGAAAGTTACTTATGCGTGAAAGTATCCTGTACCTCTACAAAACCACCATTCGCCCATGTATGGAGTACTGTTGTCACATTTGGGCTGGTGCATCTGTTGCTTGTCTCTCGCTCCTGGACAGGGCTCAAAAAAGAGTCGCCAACCTGATAGATCATCTAAGCGTCAGCCTCTGTCCCATCGACGAAATGTTGTGTCCATCTGCCTGTTTTATGAGTATTTTAATCATGAATGCTCTGACGAACAAACCCTTGTGCCCCCTCGAAGAAAATACCTCCCGACAAACCCGACAAGCAGCAAAGTCCCACCCCTACACAGGCAAAATCTCTAGATGTAGGAAGACCTTCTACTCTAATAGCTTCTTCCCCGGAACTGCTAGACTTTTGAATTCTCTTCCAGTTTCCTGCTTCCCCAACTGTACTGACATGCAGAAGTTCAAGTGTAATGTGAACAGACATCTTGCTGCTAAACTCCCTACATAGTATCCTTGCAACTTAGGTCCCCAGTAGTAGGCCCCTACATCAAAGTGGCGCTGTGCCTTGTTTGGGGTGAAAATGTAAAAAAAAAAAAAAGACTGGAGTGGTAGGATTCCACCATTTTTCCAGTGACCTTGCCAACAGATTTGATGTTCGTGTTGCATTTCAGATCAAAAGTAAACGTCAAGCCCAGAAGCTTGTCAAAACATGGAGCCTCCCCAAGACGAGAGCCATTCATTTTAATTGATGCCAGATGGGGTCAGAGCATTGATGATGTAAAGATAGAAGCTTGGTTTTAGATGCCACCTCTTTCCCCATGGTACCACGTGCTCAAGATCAGAGGAGAGAGAATGAGAGAAAATTTGGTCATTTACAGCCTTTGATGTGTTTCCATAGATAGTAGTGTCATCAGCATAAATGTAAACGAATGATCTAAGTTTTAATTATTATTATCTTTTTTTTTTAAATTTTTTTTTAGGGAAGATTAGTGTGGTTTCAGGAATATACCAATAGTGGTTTCTATCCAAAAATAATGTGTCCACATTACTCACAGTGTTGCCTAAAATACATATCCCATAATTCATTAATTTAAAAGTTTAATTTGATAAAATTTAATGCAACTAAAACTAAGCTTATTTCCTTTAACAATTACAAAACCCTTCTCGATCACCAATTGCCTAACATGACTAATAATAATATGCTAGCTGAGAGGTCTTCATTTAAACTCCTTAGCCTAGCATTCACAGGTAACATGAATTGGAACAAATATGTAGAAGATATTGTCAAGGTTTCTGCAAAGAAGGTGGGCTCTCTCTACCATACTACAAAATTACTTATACCTGAGAATATCTTGCATCTCTACAAAACCACCATTTGCACGTAATATTGTTACCACATCTGAGCTGAGGTATCTACCAGTAGTCTCCCTCTCTATAAAAAAAAAGAGTCTCCAATCTAATAGGTCCTGCACTATCAACCAGGCTTCAATCCCTGTCCCATTGCAGCATTGTTACATTGTCGTATTGTTGCATTGTCCAATTGCTGCATTGTCACATTGTCGCATTGTCACATTGTCGCATTGTCGCATTGTCACATTGTTGCATTGTCACATTGTTGCATTGTCACATTGTTACATTGTCGCATTGTCGTATTGTCACATTGTCACATCATTACATTGTCGCATTGTTGTATTGTCGCATTGTTGCATTGTCACATTGTCACATTGTTGCATTGTCACATTGTCACATTGTTGCATTGTCGCATTGTTGCATCGTCACATTGTTGCATCGTCGCATTATTGCATTGTCACATTGTTACATTGTCACATTGTTACATCGTCGCATTGTCACATTGTCGCTTGTCACATTGTTGCATTGTCACATTGTTACATCGTCACATTGTTGAATTGTCGCATTGTCACATTGTTACATTGTCACATTGTTGCATTGTCACATTGTCACATTGTCGCATTGTTGCATTATCACATTGTTGCATCGTCACATTGTTGCATCGTCACATTGTTGCATTGTCACATTGTCGCATTGTTGCATTGTCACATTGTCGCATTGTTACATCGTCGCATTGTCACATTGTCGCATTGTTACATCGTCGCATTGTCACATTGTCGCATTGTCACATTGTTGCATTGTCACATTGTTGCATTGTCACATTGTCGCATTGTTACATCGTCGCATTGTCACATTGTCGCATTGTTACATCGTCGCATTGTCACATTGTCGCATTGTTACATCGTCGCATTGTCACATTGTCGCATTGTCACATTGTCGCATTGTCACATTGTTACATTGTTGCATTGTCACATTGTTACATTGTTACATCGTCACATTGTTGCATTGTCGCATTCTCACATTGTCGCATTGTCGTATTGTTGCATTGTTACATTGTCACATTCTCACATTGTCACAGTGTCGCATTGTCACATTGTCGCATCGTCACATTGTCACATTGTTGCATTGTCGCTTTGTGACATTGTAGCATTGTCACATTGTTGCAGTGTTGCATCCCTGTGCTTGTTTTACAAGTATTTTAATAGAATATGCTCTGCCGAACTCATAGCACTAAAACTCATCCTCCACCCTCGATGTAAATACGCTGACTCAAACGCTTTCACTGTAAAGGTTTATTGATGCTGTACTCCCTTCTACTCTGAAAGTTTCTTCCTTCAAACTGCTAGACTTTGGAATTTCCTCTCTGTATTCTGTGTTCTCAACTGCACTTACATGCAGAAATGTAGATGCAGTATGAACAGACATCTCACTGCTTAGAATGTCCCTGTAGGCAAGGTCCTTAATCCAGCGACAAGTTACCTTGTTTGAGATGAATATGAGTTTAAAAAAAAATACTTAGTTTTTCTTTTTATTTTGATTACTTGCATTATGCTTATGCATATGGTTTCTAAGTTACAGTCGCCCCTT
This sequence comes from Euprymna scolopes, assembly GCF_053919585.1. Classification (NCBI taxonomy): domain Eukaryota; kingdom Metazoa; phylum Mollusca; class Cephalopoda; order Sepiida; family Sepiolidae; genus Euprymna; species Euprymna scolopes. The sequence goes on from NC_136483.1 coordinate 201,902,394, forward strand.
GTATCTTGATGGCAATTTACCTTGCTTGGAATGAATGCAACTTATAAAAACATGGCCTTTCTAATTAAGTACTACATTATATATATATATGTTATACCGCTACTTATTTTTCATATAAAATACTTATTCTAAACTTAAAAAACAAACCTTATATTAAAAAACAAAACTTATATTAAAAAGCTTATATAAAAATCTTGTATTAAAAAAACAAAAAACTTTAAAAAAAACTTTTATTAAAAATAAAACTTATATTAAAAAAAACTCGACTTTATGGGTTTTCTTCAGCTGAAAAATCGCAACGTCAGCATTTTATGACTGTTCTTTAAAATGAGGGTTTAATCGTATGTGAAGATTTTCTTTTTATTACGTCTGACTTGATTCTGTCAGAAGTATGAGATCAAGATATAGTCATCATAGTGCACTGTTTTAAGTCGCAACCAGACATGACCAATCGAAATGCGATGACAAATCAGCTAATGGAAATAATAGTTTAAATAACTTTGGCAATAATAACCTCATTTACTTGCATTCTTCCTGGTCAACTGGCTGTGAAAATCTTGTGAAAGCCACCTCTTTGAACCCGCAACCTTAAACTAGTTTGAATAACGCAGTCTTATATTTAACAGAAACAAACGTCGCCTACATGAAAGAAAAATTATTTGTAGGCGTTTTACCTACAAATCAACTTTGCTTATACGATCTTCTACATCTTAATGGTGTTATCTATTGCAGAGTTTCCCAAACTTCAGGACACCATGGAACCCTTAGGCAAGGCAAAGGTTTTTCACAGAGCCCTAGATAATTTCTAAAATATTAAAAACATCAATTTCAAATTTTAACACAAACTAATAATAATGGTTACAACCATTTTTGTTTTTGATTAATCAAAAATTGAATTTTTTGTTAATTTATTTTTTTATTTATTTTTCATGAACCATCCCGAAACTCTTTACAGTTATAAATCATATCTTTTTCCAGTAAAAAAGATCAATAATTAAATGTCTGCAGCCATTTCATTTTTCCATATAAAGCATTTGGTCCTCTTGAAAACCTATTTTGTTTATGTCCAACATATTCTTTTTTACTAAAACATATTTATTTTTATTTATCTAAGATTCATTTTTGTTATTGTTTATAGAATCTATTTAGACAATCTATATAGAATCTATTTGATTTAGACACTTTATTAAATCTCCACACTAACGTACTGTACTTGCAATAACCCTTATCCCTGAGTGGCTTCCGGGCCTTGATAAGTGGTGACCACCGTGTAAAAAAAAAATAAAATATAGTCAAGTTAAATTCCTAAAACATCATTTAACCATATTTATTCTTGAATTGCATTTTTTCTCTTTAAAACAAATATAATTCGATATACAGGATAATATCAATAATAATCTTCTGGCTCAGATAATTCGGCAATACCCCAGGTGTATTAATCTGCAATACATCTACATGTATCAGGTTCCATGTCTGTTACGGTGGAAGCTCTCCTCATCAGTTTCGATCCTCACACTTGACGACGACAAACAGAAAGAGAAGCAAAGACTACATAAATGTACAATCCGTGATTTCGTCGGATCACAACCTCTACTACTTCTTTTTCTACTTTGCAATCGAAATATCATAAATTATGACATGTCTAACATGTCATAAATTATGACATGTCTAACATGTCATAAATTATGACATGTCTAACATGTCATAAATTATGACATGTCTAACATGTCATAAATTATGACATGTCTAAAATGTCATAAATTATGACATGTCTAAAATGTCATAAATTATGACATGTCTAAAATGTCATAAATTATGACATGTCTAAAATGTCATAAATTATGACATGTCTAAAATGTCATAAATTATGACATGTCTAAAATGTCATAAATTATGACATGTCTAAAATGTCATAAATTATGACATGTCTAAAATGTCATAAATTATGACATGTCTAAAATTTCATAAATTATGACATGTCTAAAATTTCATAAATTATGACATACCTAACATGTCATAAATTATGACATGCCTAACATGTCATAATTTATGACATGTCTAACATGTCATAATTTATGACATGTCTAACATGTCATAATTTATGACATGTCTAACGTATTAGTTTTGCATTACTAAAAATAATGAATCTTTTATATGCTTCATCACATTCTTCTTCTTGGTGTTATTATTTTTTTATGCTTAAGCTGGTTAAGTGAAGTCATACAATGTCAGACATGAGCAACAATTATCTGAAGCTGTGTTGCTTCCCAGACCAGACAAGTATTGCTGTAATATCTCTGGTTTCATCTCTAATTCAGCAAACGTTTTGACAAGAATCTCAAAGCTGCATAATTAAGTCCCATTACAAACAACACCAAATACTGGTAAGTTCCCCTGTCACCTATGTGAACGATTTTGCAAGAGTGTAGTTGGTTTGAAGGCCATCTATGTGTGCATAGATGCTCTACATAAATCTGAAGAGATGGCAAACTACCATCAAAAAGTAGCAATTGTCATGCTTATTGTAATGAAGACATTTTTTATTTTTATGCTTATTGTAATGAAGACATTTTTTATTATTCTCCAGAGAAGTAAAGATCCATAGATGCCGTAAAGCTTTCTACTCAAATAGCTAAGAACGGATAGATTTTGGAATTCCCTCTCGAGTACCTGCTTCCATGACTGTACCGACATGCAGAAGTTCAAGAGTAATGTGAACAAACATCTCGTTGTCCAACTCCCTAGATAAATCTGATTCCTATTATTACAACTTAGTGGCACTGTGCCTTGTTTGTGGTGAATAAACAGTAAAAAAAACAAAAACAAATTCTCTATAAAAGTGACTCAAGAAACTTAACCTTTATGTAATGATCTTATTTTAGCTTCCAATTCCGTCAAGGTCATTATGATATACCTCGAGACGTAGTATTCACTCCTGCATAAAAAAAGAAAAAAAAAGGCTTACACTAACACTACCAGAAACTATTTCATCACCAATTTCGATTGAATTGATGGACGACTATTTCTCTCAATCAAAATCCCTGGACCAACAACGCAACAATTTAAAGTGAACTTGGACATGTGCTGCTGCGCTACTGTGTGAATTTCTACCACTCCTTCCCAGCATGGCATTTGAAGCACGATTGTTTTAATTTTTTGTCAAGTCGATGGTCACATTATTCACTCCTGCACCAGAAAGAGGTTTACACTGACACTACATGAAACTATTTCACCACGAATGAAACAATGGAGACTGCTTTTCTCGACCAGAATCCCTAGACCTTTTTTATTTTTTTACATGGCGTTCACCACTTATCAAGGCCCAATGGCCACTCGGGGAAAATAGACTTAAGATAGACTTTCAATAGAAGTAATGAATGCACCAACAATGCAGAAATTCAAGACGAAATTGGAAACGTGCTGAACTACAGTATCGTCTTCTGTGTAGATTTCTTCCTTCCTTTTCTTAAATGGCAGCTGAAGCTTGTTTTATTTTTCAACGAATAAATGAAATTGAAAAAATAAAACCCCAAAATAACAAGGAATAGAGATCACCGTAAAGACAATTGAAAAAAAAAAAGGAACTTTTTTCTTTTCTTTTTTTACTTCAATTCATTCCAAACAAGGCACAGTGTCACTGAGCTGTAGAGGGTACTGAGGGATTAAGGGCCAGATTTATAAGGACATCTTAAGTGGGAAGTTGTGCAACAAGATGTTTGTTCACATTACATTTAAACTTCTGCATGCTAGTACTGTTGGAAGAGCAGAGAAGGAATTCCAAAGGCAAGTGGTTAAAGGGAAGAAATGATTAGAATAGAAAAACTCTGGTGATTTTTACAGTGAAGAGGAGGGATTTTGCTGATTGTCGGGTCAACAACAAAAATCAAATCAAATAAACGCATTTTTCTGTGGAAAATGTTTTTAAAAAATAGGATGATGAAGTACTGTTGCCACATCCGGGCAGGAACTACTAGAAACACCTTATCCTGCCTTGACAAAGTTCAAAATAGACTTCATAGTCTAGTGGGAGATGCCCTTTTCTCTTTCCTTCAACCTCTTTCCACAGAAGAGACGTTGCGAGCCTATCTCTGTTTTATCATTTTCATGGCAAGTGCTCGTCTGAGCTCCAATCTATCGTCCCCCCTGTCCTGACTTTCACAAAAAACACTCATCTACTTGAAACCATTATCAATAATTTCCCCCACGCTTTACCTGTGCCTAAACCTAAACGTAGATTCCATAAACAAAGCTTCTTTCTTAGAACTGCACACCTGTGAAACTCTCTTCCGTTTTTCTGCTTTTTAACTGACTACAATATGGTTGTCTTCAAGTCCAACGTAAACAAATTCTTGATGAGCTATCCCCTTAAGTAATCCAATTTACCAAATTTTCACTAATGACAATGGCTACAACATGTTCCCTTTGACCACTGTACACTTATTAACCCTTATTCTCAAGTGGCCTCCGGGCCTTGATAAGTGGTAACTCCTTTGTAAAAAAAAAAAAGAAAAAAAAAAAGGAATTGAGTTCTTTGCTGGAAGAAGATAAAACAAACTTTGGTTTGACCGCGATTAATTAATTAATTAATTAAAAAAACAAAACTTTTAAATTGGTTCAGCCCCCCCTCCCCCGAACTAATTCAATTTACAAGTATTGAATGTCCTTAAAAAGTATTGATACTAATAACAAAGTTATTGATTATATATTCTAATTAAACTATGGAAGACAAAGATTAATTAAATGAACAATAAAGTCAGATATGATTAGGTCAGCTAAATCTAACATTATAATTTGGATTTGAATTTACGAAATGTAGATTAGGCCATTTTTTTTTTTTTTTTTTTTTTTTTTCAAAGTCAATTTGTTACCATTTTAAAATAAGAAAACGAATATTTGAATTTTCAACAAAATGATTGTATTAGCATTCAGAACAAATTAAGAGCATGGAAAAACAGATAAGAAAAAGGTATTTTCAGATAAGGAATATTTAAGAGGATATGTAAAAAAAAAAATTGAAAGAAGTAAATTTGATCGTATATTTTCTTTTACATCGGAATCACCACTTATCAAGGCCCGAAGGCAACTCGAGGATAAGGGGTAATGAGTGTATGGTAGTCACTGAGTCAACAGTGTATTAATAGTTAGTGGTTGAAATGGGTTAGAAATGGATTATTTAGAGGCAGCTCAACAAGAATTTGTTTACACTGGACTTAAAGATGATTATATTGTCGTTAGCTGGAAAGCAGGCCAGCGGAACAATTCCACAGGCAGGCAGTTCTAGGAATGTTGCTTTGCATTTAAATTTAAGCACAGATAGAGAATGGGGGAAACTGTTGACAATGGTTGTAGCTTGTATTTATTTGCTTCCCCGCTGAGCAAATTAGGCACAAGGCCGTTTTTTTAATGTGGGGAGGAAAACCAGCTCCCCCAAGGGGGCACTCTGGCAGGGTCCAAAATTAGCAATTGTCTGATATGAAGGGTCTCCCCCACATTGACCAAACTAATTGGCTTAAAAAGCAATTGTCCGATATGAAGGGTTGCCCCCACATTGACCAGAACTGATTACTTCCTTTTCTGCTCTTGGCCCGAAGGACAATGGTTGTAGCTAAACGAGTGTTTGTTTGTGAAAGTTTAGCAATCATAGATTGAATCTCAGGTGAGCACTTGCCATGAAAATAATGATTGAGCAGAGGCAGGCTCACAGCATCTCTTTTATAGGAAAGAGTTTATAGGGAATAAAAAAGTTCATCGCCTATTAGGTTTCAAAGCCGGTTTTGAACTTTGTCAAGGCAGGTTAGGGTGCTTTGAGTAGTTCCCAGCCATATATGGCAAACATTCAAAGTGAAAGCAAATTTTGATTTTGAAACGAACTATGAAACTGGTTTAATATTTCAGAAAATTTAGTCGGCAAAAGGATAAAATATTGATTTGAAATGACAGTTCAAATAACTTTTGATTGTTAATGAAAATGAGGGAACAATTAAATTAATAAAATCTATAATTTTAAAAATTTCTTAAAAAGGAGATGGTGCTTCTATTTTATAATAACGAAAAAAATATTGAATTTCAAGTAAAACGAATGGTACCTCCATAATTGTCATGTCGCAGGTAGTAACCTATCCAAAAATGATGGAAATTGATGAGGTATAAAAATGATTTACGAAAAAAAAAAAATTTGTAAAATCTAGCGATTTCGTTTCAAAATCTACCATGAGAAGTAGGTAGGTGCCATTTTTTTTTTCTTGAAATTCAGTATTTTTCCTTGTTTAAATATAGAAGCATCAAGAATATTATTATAAAAATTATCTTAAGTTATCGGCTATCTCTAAAAATACAATGCATTCTCAAATGGTCACCCATTTAAGTATTAGTAACGTTGCTTAACTTGGATGTTGTCGCAAAATTGTGTGTGTTAATGTGCTTTAACTACATTATAACCCAGCAGTAATAATGGCGGATCAAATAAGACGAAAAGGACGAAGTTTGCTGTTGCTCGATGGTCCAACCATGAAAAACTATATTTTTAAATTTCACAAATCGTTTAGTATGAAAACAACACGCCTCATGAAAAGCTCAGGAATATCCTCGATTAGAAACATTTTTTTTTCTCTTATTCACACCAAGCAAAGCTTATTGTCACTTGAATATAAGGAGTAATTATTTGGAACTATGTCTACAAGGGCACTATGTAGGGAGTTGAGAAGCAAGACACCTGTTTGCATCAAATTTAAATTTCAATGTGTTAGTACTGTCATGGAAGCAGAAAGAGAGAATTCTAGTCTTGTCCAGGTTTGAAGGAAGAAACTGAAGTAGAAAGCTTTCTGGTATCAAGGGACCTCTACAGTGAAGGGGTGCGATTTTGCTGCTTGTCAGGTTAGTTAGGAGTGTTTACTTTGAGGAGACGCAAATACAAAGAGTTTGTCAGAGCCCATTCCATTAAAGTTCTTGTAAAACAGGCACAGGGATGAAACATTGTGGTGATGGGACAGAGGTTGGAGCTTGGTTGATAGTGCAGGACCTATTAGAGTGGAGACTTTTTCTTTTTTTTTTTTTTTTTTCGGATCCTGTCTAAGAAGAAGAGACTAGTGTGACGACCATCTTCCCCGCATGGGTGAAATTGTGGCTTTGTAGAGATGTAGAAAACTGTCTGGTGTGGGTAGTTTCTTGCAAGGTAGATGGAGCCCATCTTCTTTGCAACAATTTTGGCAACGCCTTCAATGTTCTATGCGAATATCTTTAAAACTATGAAAGCTCAGCTTCTCCAAATTGATATTTTGATCCTAAATGTGTGCTTAAAACTTGGGTCTAAAATACCCTCTAAAATGTTAGTTATTAAAAAACATCAAAAAATCTATCCTCCTTGCTCTCTCCTCCCCTCCATTGTTTCTTATTAGAAATTTTTTAAAAACTACTTGTTCAACAATTAACGCAAGTTAGAAATATCGTTTTTAATGTTGAGCCAACATTATTTATTTATAGATATCGAATGAAAAAAAAAAAGTTTTGAAGATCAATCTACCCTCGTCTGCTTATACTTTATTCACTTTTTTTTTGTTCAAATTGTTTTCCTTTCTTTTCTGCTATTTTTTTTTTTTTGACATAGATCAAACTCAAATAAATTTTCTCTTGCGGTTGTAACTAATCTTACTCATTCTTACCAAGACTGTCTAACCGTGGGAGTTTTTTTTACAATGGTTAACACAAATATTTTCAAATCATTTTTTTTTATTTTTAAACTTTTTTATATTGTGAGATTTTTTTCTTTTCCTTTTTTCTTTCTATCTAAAGACAATGTGTACTCCTCGTTTAATGGAAATCTTTCCAAGCATAATTAATGGCGGCGGTTGTATCTGCGTGTACATATTGGTGCAGATCCAAATATTTTTGGAAACCATATTCGGTGCTTATTCAGATTGGCACTTATGGCGGCATTTAAAATTAAAGAAAATATAAAAATGTCTGTATGATGTACATACCAGTCACGGGACAAAGATGAAAAAATTCCGAAAATCACGTAATTCAATGAAATAGTTTTTTTAATTCAAGAAAATTAGATTGTACTCTGTTTTGCTGAACTCAAAAAACAAGTGAAGCAATGCATGGTCCCCCGTGAGTGCACAGTGAACAAGCATAAAAATAAATGACTAAGTTCAGCATTTGCTCTCCCCCTCCCCATTTAGCTCCAAAAGTCCCCAGGGGACGTCAAATCCGCGTAAAAATGAACAAACGGTACAGTTTTAGGCCTTAACATATGTAAATTTGAATTCTGCACCATGCAAAAAAAGAAATGACCAAGTCCATCATTTGTCTCCCCCTTCTCCCATTTAGCCCCCAAAGTCCCCAAGGCTTTAACATATTTAAATTTGAGTTCAACACCATGCAAAACTGCTCAATAGATCTACACAGAAAATTTTGGACAAATATGGTAAAATAGTCCCAAAAATAGAGTGTTTTTATTAGCCCTAAAAGAGCCCCTGGGGCACACCAAAGAGTTATCGCGAAGTATAGACAAACAAAATTATATAGAAATCAGTTAGTTACAACTTTTCAGAAAATTTTATAAAAATCCAAGACATCAATTTTTTTTAATAAGCACCAAAGTGTCAATTTTAGCCATTTTCACTCGAAAGGCACCCCTCGGAGAGGAGGGCAACCGGAGTTTTCCCAGAAAATCCGTTCTGTTACTTTTTTTTATTCATATTATGTTTAATGTTTGTGCAAAAATTAAACAATTCCAAGGCATAGTTATTGAGAAAAGTGTGTACAGACGAACGGACAAGAGTGAATTTACAGGTTCGCCCTCCGTTTGTCGGGGTGGGGGACCAACAAATGAAATCAACATATCGATGGACAAGGGCAGACAAACCTAATGGATGTGAAAACTTAAAATAATCACTGATTACTTCCCCTTATTATGTTCTCTAGAGAAATATGGACTCGTCTGTCACTTATCAGTGAAAAACAACAAATTTGTTTTTCGTTTAAAAAAAAAAAAAAACTATTTGATCAATTATTATGATTTTTGGAACATACAACTTCATTCCGTGAACATTAGGTACAAAAAATGTTTTTCATTTTTGTTTATTGCTATAAGTGTCAATCTGAATAAGCACTAATAGATTTCCAAATGTTATAACAAACTTTGCTACGATATTGGAGAGAAGCATTTTAGGTACTAGTGCACTTATAGATCTGTGTTGAAATAATAACGTTATTTAGAAAGTCATTATTATCATAGGGAGGGAGGATGTTTTGTACCTATTCTGTACTTAAACCTTACAATTTAATAAAAACAGATATCATAAAACTTTAATTAAACTTTAAAATACTTAAATTTAAACTTAGATTTAAAAAATTTTAAAGATAGTGCGGATCAATAATTGCACTAGCACCGAATTTTACCTATGGTTACAAATCCAACTTTAATTATGAGTTCATGGTTAGGAGTAATTTTGGAATAGGAGTTCACAGAATTATAAGGGATTCGTGTTTTGAAGTATGCATTCTATTGAATGCCATTCTTATTAACCTCAGATAAATTATTTCTGGAAAAGTCTCCATTTTGAATCAGATTTTTTTTAAAGTTAAAGGTCTGAAAGAAAATGTATAAAATACACACTTTACCATGAGAACTATAAAGTTACCAGTTAATTTTGTAATAATAGTATGGAACCAATTTACTGTGACCATAAACTTAAAATGGAACCTATTTTTCATGTAATTTTCAAAAAAACTATTTTGATTTTTTTTTTTTTTTTTACTTTTCCAAATTTAATAAATCTGTTTTCATTAAATTTGACAAATATACAAATATAACTTATTTGCTTGAAAATCGATTTTAAATAAAAAAAAATTAAAGTTTTTATTTAAAAAAGAAAATAGCGGTTTTTTAAAATTTATTTTTAGACAAAAAAAAATGCTTATTTTTATTTGTTTTTTTATTTTTAAAGAAACTAGCAAACCAGCCCCGGGAGTGGGGGTTATATCGTTAAAGTGAAAATGAAAGAATAGGATTTATGTATAAATTTGAAGAGAAGGTATATGAAGATCAATGTGATAATTCTTTTTTGTTTTTTTCAAAAATGTTTTGTTTTTTTTGTTAAATATTGCCTTAAATAATTGTAGCTGATTTTAGTGAAATTTTCTCACAAACTATTTATACAAAGGAAAACATGAATTTGCCAAAAATGAAATTGGAATTAAACAAAAATTTAAATGAAAAATATTATGCCTCACAAATCGGGAATTCTTTTAGACTCCAAGCATCTGTCAGACATTGCTCTTAGTAGATCCATCAAATGGCATCCAAAATCTCATCTTCAATCAATTTGTTTTTGGCACTTGAGATGAATTTTTGACTGTATACTATGCCAGATTTACAGGATGCACCTATTTTTTATTTTATTTATTTTATTTTTTTTATTGCATTTTCACCTCAAACAAGGCACATTGCCACTTTGTTGTAGGGGGCTACTATCAGGGACATAAGCATCAGGAGTACTGTGTAGGAAGTTGGGCAGCAAGATGTCGGTTCACATTACACTTGAACTTCTGCATGTCAGTACAGTCGGGGAAGCAAGGACCCGGAAGAGAAGTCCAAAGTCTAGCTGTTCTGGGGAAGAAACTACTGGAGTAGAAGGCTCTCTTGCATCTAGGGATCTCTATTGTGAAGGGGTGGGATTTAGCTGCTTGTTGGGTTTATCGGGAGTATTTACGTCAAGGGGGCACAAGTGCTTGCAGTTTGTCAGAGCATTCACGGTTAAAGTACTTTATTTAATCTATGCAGTATGAGTTAAGTTTTGGAACTGCAATTTGAATCTATGACGTCTACTATCTGTACTATCACTGTGATAAATGTCTTCACTAACTAATATATATATATATATATATATATATATATATATATATATATATTCGTTATTTAAAAAAAACAAACAAAAAAAAATGTTTTCTTTAAAAAACCTCGAACTTAATTTCTCCATGATCTGATGGTTTTTTCCTGGAGGCATTTATTTACCCTGAACACCTATAATTCTGTTTTCCCGTTCCTTATGGATTACCAATGGACTCATTTTGGATTAATCTTTTTCTGGATTTTACCTTATTCAATGGATTTTTATTATATCCTTTTTCTCTCTTTTTCCCGTTTCCTTCTTTCATAATCATTTTGAATCCCTATAAACTCTGATTAACTCCTTAATAACTTTTTAATGCAAATATGATTAATTTCATAGTTGTAGTTTCTTTCATTAACCTGCAAAATTTATTGTATATTTTGTAAACCTCTTTCCTCTGATGAGAAAAATTGCATTTTTCGAAACTTCGTGGAATAAAGTCTTTCAAGTTTATTTTTACTTCTTCTCGGATAATTAAAAAGTCTGTATACCTTCTTCCCAGGTTTTTTTTTTTAAATTCTCCATAAGAGTTTTCTAATATATATATATATATATATATATATATATATATATATATATATATAGTAAGTTATAAAATATGTATGGTGATTAAGCTACACAGAATATTCTGCATTTCATCCACTCTAGGATTCTTCAGGCTTATGCATAAGCCTGAAGAATCCTAGAGTGGATGAAACGCGGAATATTCAGTGTAGCTTAATCGGCATATATATTTTATAACTTACTAACTAGCTCTACCTACGTATTGAGCACTGTTGAAGTAAATACTTAAAGTTTACGCATAAATTTATACTTTCATATATTAATTTATGTGAATAAATGAAGTAGTTATATATACTAGCTGTACCCTGCCATGCATTGCTGTGGCTCAATTTGGTGTAATGGCAAAATCATCATATTAAGAACGCCACATTAAAAATGGCTTTTGGAATGAATACCACAGTTCTCCCCACGTTAAGACTTTTCGTTTTTTTTTTGTAATAAATTGTTAGTTGAAAGCACAGAATAGTTACCAAACACCATCCCCTCCCCATGGTAAGGATGGCTAAAGGAAATAACGGTTTTCTTTGTAGAAACGTATCTGTATGTCACCGAATGAAGGAAAAGCATTCATATTTTTTTATAAAATTCAACTTCTTGTCAAAAAAAAAAGTGTATTTTCACTGTTAAAAGTTTTCTGAAAAAAAGAAAGAAAGCTTTAACCTAACAATTTATGATAAAAAAAGCAAAACCCCAACAATCGACTGATGTATAATATCAATTTTTTTTTTTTTTTTTCAGATTTGCCATTTAGTTGTAGAAATAGCCTACAACCCTGTTATAAAAAAAAAGGGACACGTTGGGTCGTCACCGGAATATATCAATAAGTTTGTTTACGTATAATTTATTTTAGATTAACCACATTGTTTAACAAATAAAAGGATTAAATGTGTTTAATTTTATAATTTATTTTTGTTTTATAATTAAACATTTAAAACATTAAACAATACAAATAATACGTTGTTTAACAAATAAAAAAGAAATGAAAAATGAAGTTTTAAAATGATTACATGTGTTTTATTTTATAATGTAAAGTTTTTATTTTATAATTTCAAATTTAAAACATTGAACAATACAAATAAAATTTTGGTTTGATTTTACATTTTATATTGTACTCGGATGATGCGTCTCCATAATAATGCAATATTTAACTTCATCTTTCATTATTTCTTTTCGAGAACAAAACCAACATTTTATTTATATTGTTTAATGTTTTTATTTTTAAATTATAAAAATAAAACACATTTAATCATTTTAAAACATCATCTTTCATTATTTCTCTGTTTTATTTGTTAATTTTAATTAAATTTTAATCACAGGATTATGTTTTCAATAATCACGTAAATATTAACAAACTTTCTGTTTACGATATATGTACACCGGTGTCAACTCAACATGTCCCCTTTTTTAGATAACATGGTTGGAGACTATTTGTACAACTAAACGGCAAATCTGCCTTTTTTTATAATTTCATGCTATCTTATCTCTATATAAATAAAATGAACTCATTTTTTTCCGTCTGATTTTGACATTAATAGGATTAAAAATCAAGATATTTCATGCAAATATAATATGCACAAACGGCAGAACAATATCTGAGGTGTGTTATAGGCTTATTATTTCTCAAATTCCTCGATAATCTTAGATTTCTATACTTTTTCTGCTGAGAAGTCACGGCCAAAATCGGTTAAGATCAATGGAAGTGGTAAAATATTTTCTCTCTAATAAATTCCTCCTCCCCCTGCCACCACTTAACACCGTTTGGGGATCGTTCACAAGGAACAGTTGAGAAGAGAACACCAGTTTGGCTTCGTAGTTCTTTCATGTGAAGTTATTTAAAATCACTAAACTAAGCTGCAGTGCTCTGTGGCGTAGTGGTTAGCGTGCTGGACAATTCACATTATATTTTCACGTTCGCGCCGACCTACCGTAGTCGTTTTTTTTATTTTTTTTTTTTTTTCCTAAACAACTGGAATGGACTTTTCTTGGTGGCCGAACTGTTAACGTTGCAGATGTTTTTTTTTTTGTTTTGTTTTTTTTCACACTTTATTTTCCTACTTTTACTCATGACTCCGGGTTTGATCCTTCCTACTTACCTACCATAACATTTTTTAAAACTCCCCCCGTCCCGGAAACAAACACTCGGGCAACGCCAGGTACCCCCGCTAGTTGTTTAATAATAAATAAATTGTTAGCTGTAGCTGAAAGCACAGTATAGTTACAAAACACCCTTCTCCTTCGCCAATGTAAAAAATAAAAAATAAAAAAAGTTATTTCAGCACGATATGAAAAATGCATAATAAACTGTACTTTCACCTAACAATTTGTAGTTTTAGTAATAAAAATAAAATTTTGGGTACTTATATATTTTTTGTTACTGTGATGAAATAATAATGTTCATATTTTGAAAGGCATTCGTAACATGGGAAGGATAGTAAAAATTAAAAAAATAAAAAGATATCGTGAAAGTTTAATCTAACCAAAAAAAACTATGTAAAAATAGTGTGATCTCAAAAATGCATAAGCACCAAAATGTGGTTTAATTTAACAGGAGATATTGTTCCCGGGTGCATACGATGGCAGATGGTAACTGTACTATGTTTACATATATTTTTTTTTAATATCTAATCAATGTAAGGTGGAAGCACAAAATAGTTAGAAAACACCCTCACCTACTCCGTAAGAATGGTTTTCCAAATAATAACGATTTATTTCAGCACGGCACCAAAACTACATAAGAACCGAAAATTTCATTTTTATTGGTCAATGTTTGTCATTCTAAATAAAATGAAAGACATGTAATTATTTCAAAACTTCATTCGCAGTTTATTTTTTTAATTTGTTACGCACATGATCACATTTTCAATAAGTATGTTATTATATTTTACCCATTTAAAGGTTGTAAAACATGTAAACAAACTTTTGCTCGATACGGGTGACGACTTTTAAGAGTCCCTTTTTAGTGATTACCTGGTGTGAGGACATATGTACAACTAAACGGCCAATCTGCCCCCAAAAATATGGTATTATTTTACTTTAAGGCCTGTCTCATGTTCGTATATAAGAAAATAATGCTTTGTAGATTTATTTCGATGTGCTGAAAACGAATCTGCAGACCGTTTCCGTCGCAAAAAAAAAAGTAGTTTTCATGATATGAAGAAATTACTTTTTCGAAAAGTGGGTGATCACTTTGCAATGTAAATGTAACTTGGAATGAGCACCCACTTTGTGGCCACGTGAGAGAGCGGCATTTTTTGTGTGTTTATTTTTGTTTGATTTCTTTTGCATGGTAATAACCTCTGAATTCTGGGACTATTTTCCATTTCACAGCCCTAGCCATCGTTTACGCTATGCGCGAGCATAAACGAAGGCTGGTAAATATACACTCGCGTACCAAACAGCCTCGTCAAAAAAACCTTATATGCAATAAACACAAAAGAAAATGCCCCCTCTCTCTCAGGTGGCCAGGAAATGGGTGCTCATGCTAAGTTAAATTTACATGGAAAAGTGATCACCGTTTTCGGAAAAGTAAATTCCTCATATCATGTAAAGTATTTTTTGGCGACGGAAATGGTTTTCGGTTTCGTTTTTAGCACACTGAAATCTACAAAATAAATGTTTTGTTATATAAAAACATGAGACGGGCCTTCGAGGGAGAAACGTTTGTAAACAGATATTGAAATATTGTAAATCGGAAGTTATCAACTCATGGTGCATGGGTAAAAATAGTTCCACATTTACTGAAAATATTTTTATTTTATTTAATAATAATTCCTGTGTTACTATTTTAACGATTTTTAAAAAAAAGGTGTATTATAGTCAAAATCGTTATGTTTCGTCATTTCAAAATGGTAAACCAGAAGTATATTCGCTAATCGGCTCAGATAAAATCGGAAATTTTCCCCACGAATAAGTTTTTTTTTTAATAAGGTAATATTTACTTTTTAATATTTAAAAACACAGTTAGATGATAAAGATTCACTGTTATAAAATTTCACAGAAAACGGGATTGTAAATTTCTAGTCTATCGATTTTGAATAAACCAGGCGTTCCATTTATATATATATATATATATATATGAAATATGTTTATTCACTTCTATTTTACCTTTTATTTATACCAATCCTTTGATTTATGAAGCTTGATGTAACTACAGAGCAAATATAACAAATAAATGACAAAAGTCTATATTCCAAATTTCAATATGTTGACCATCTTACCATTTATTTCTTTAAGACATGAACAATTCTTGACAGCATCTGTTTCATAGCGCAAAATCATTCATGTAATTATGTCAATTCTTGAATTTATTTCGGTTTTAACTCATCAGAAGAAAAAACACTTTAAAGGCATATAGGCATATTACAAAATCCGAAATTTGGGAGAGAAGTTACAATTATATATATACTAGCATTAGCCAGTCATAAAATATGCTTAAATGTGATATCTTGATTAATGCAGATTTCGTATTTCTTATTATATTATATTGGACCCAATATATAGTAATGATTTAAAAAGTTAATATAAAAAAATGATTCCTGAACCACCACCGGGAATCGAAACCAAAACGTTTAGCTTCCAATCTATTTTTTCCTTTGGCATTACTGCTTGAGCTATGAAGACATGTTTGCTGCAAGGCTAAAAATTAAAACATAAACCAATAGTTATGTTACGCATGCATATTCATAATGCCGTTATTCGACCATCACCTGGCAAATTCCATTTTTTTAATTTTCACTTTTGTTCCAATTTTCCCCGGCTAAAACCCAAATATAAAGTTTTGCATGGGTTCAGGTACCCTATATATTAAGTTTCATGTCTGTATACAAAAAACTGACGGGAGTTTGGTAGGCAAAATTTTTTAAACAAATATTTATATGCATACATAAATATATAAAGAAAGAGGTTTGTGTTTATTATAAATTTTTTACACAAATATTATGCAAGTATAAATCATGTAGAATATCTGCATGAATATAATTACATGCAATAGATAACTAAAGATGATCATCTCATAAGAAAACCGAAAAAACTATTAGGGAATTAATTAAAATGAATGTTTAAAAGAATATGCAAGTTAGCTAGATCTTTTGCTAGTGACTACAATCCCACAACCCATATATAAGAAAATTGTATTTTCTTTTTAAATAAATAGAAAAAAAAGGGTTTTTAATGAATATTAATACATAAAAAAAAAAAATTTATAGGAGCGTGTGTGTATATATATAATATAGTAATAGGAGCAAAATTCGCAAGATAAGAAAAGATTATTAAAAAAAATTTTTCAAATTCAAAAGTGCAAAAATATAAATGATGAAGTATATATTTATAGAACCTAGCAACCTTATCCAGATTTAAAAACTCAATATCAGTGATAGAGCTTAATATAAGTAAAAAAAAAAAAGTCAAGATATTGTAAAATTAAATTTACAATATTTTAGTCAAAACAAGGAATATGAAATAAAGGTGAAAGGTTCATTATTCCATGGAGTTTCAAAGAAAGGCTCTTCTCCTTGGAGGAAATAAAATTGTAGCTTCATTTTATTAGATATATTTATTTATTTATTTTATATATATAGTGGTAAATAATAAGAAAGTCTATTTAAGAACAAAAATGTGTTTAAAGCTCTTAAAATTTATACTGGAATTGTTCGCAAGGACTCGTAGCATAGTGGATAAAATATTTGGTAAAATTTAGTTATATCCTATACTCTTCTGGAGGCGATACTCAAAATACAATTGCAAATTACTTAGGACTTGTATCCAGTCATGGCTATCAGAACGAGAACCTGCTACCCCGTGGATTGCAAAAAAGGTTCCGCACAGATTCTCGAGTTTGAAAGAAAGTTGAACAGTATATACCTGATGGTCGGACGTTATATTAACCAAAATTTTGTGAAAATAATATCAAAGATGAGAACAGTAATTTGAATAATTCAAATAATATGAATAGAAAATAACTCTTCGATACAATCGAAAAATTCAATCAATCGGGTTGAGAATGCTTTTTTGTCTTCTTTCCATTTTCCTGACATTTGAATCATGACTAATCACATTTATATGAGCTACTACTACTATCGGTTCTCTACCAACCACATGAATGCACATTCTGATTGACATGAAGGCTGATCTTCCTCAATACTGCCATGTTTTCTCGGCCAAAGTATCCATTCGTTAATAATCGTTACAAAAACTACAGCTACGTGTGAAGAAGATTGGAAACATTTTTTCAAGGTTAGACCATTTAGATCATGCGGCGTGTTTAATTGAGCCTCCGTCCTCCTCTATACACATGAATAAGGTGTGGCTCAATGATGTTCAGAGCTGAGAGAGAAAAGATAACGGATTACTAACGTCTTATGTACAACATGAATAGAAATTGGAATCTTAGGAAGATTTCTATCATTTCAGTAATTATATAAGCAAACGAACCCATGAAAAAGAATTTCAAAAACTACCTACCAAATATACTCGGTGAATCAAGTGCAAGAGGAACTCTAACACTGGCAATTAAAGGGACAGTGGGTGAATAATGACAGTGAGTGAGAGATAGCGGGTGAATGTCTGGCATCCAGCAGGATGCCTCAACCCCAGTTTAAACAAAATTAAAAAATTGAAAACAAAAGATGAAGCTAGCTGCACAAAAGTGTTTTGAGATGCATCACATAATGCTGGGTGCATAAGGACCAGTTAAAGATGCCATGTAAGACCAGCTTGAAAAGATACCATCATTCTACACACGCTTCCTAACTTTCCTTTGATATAAGTATTAAGAAATTTATTGACCTTGTGCCTTTCTTAAAAACAAAAAAGTATAATCAAATTGTGTGGGAAAAACTCTGCCGGGTTAATACTATTTTTGCTGTAGTATTTGTTCTGCATAAGATGAAAATAAAAGAAAGACTCCCATAAAACGAGGTAAAAAACCCAAACGAAATAATAATCTCGTGTGGCTTCAACTTGTACGACTTCTTCTGAGACTTTCTCACCGTGAGATCTTTTCGATGATTAAGACATAAATTATTAATAGAATTCTTAAGACGTGCTCCCTTTGATCCCTATTCAACCCGACGCTGAGTGAGGTGGCCATGTTTTTTTTTGTTTTGTTTTTATACAGAAATATGAAAAAAAAAAAAAAAAACAACATTTAATACACTTTTTTCTTTTAAAAATCTTAAGAAAAAGAATTTGTTGCATTTATATTTGATATCAACAGCCAAAATGCTTGATTCCGTTTTGACTTTTGAAATGTTAAAAAGTTTGATCCTGGTTTTTGTTTCAATCTAAAAACAATCTTTCAATTGTAATCTCTAATTTTATATAAAATTCACTTGTGTGTGTGAGTTCCTTCCTCATAGCTTCCGAAACGGCTGAGCCTATCTTTTGCAAATTCCACACGAAGGTAATTTATATGTTCAGCAGTGTTCTTAAATATGTTTTGTACAGAAATTCATCTCATAAGTCCAATCCTAAAAATATTTTTTCTTTATAGATAAAATAATTTTTACAGGGGAATATTTTACGTTACATCGGCCAAGGAAGATAATAAAAATTCAGCAAATCATTTCACCTTTAAAACAAAACAAAAAACAAACAAAAACAGAATCTTTCACGAAAAACACCCGTCTAGCTGAATCCACTGTGAGAAATTTCCCCCACTCTATATCTGTGCCTAAATCAAAACGCGGATTCCATGAACAGAGCTTCTTTCTTAGAACTGCACGCCTGTGGAACTCTGTTCCGTCTGCCTGCTTCCCTCCGGACTACAACTTGGATGTCTTCAAGTCCAATGTTAACAAATTCCTAATGAACCGCCCCCTTAAGTAAACACTTCATCAAAGCTCCACACTAAGGTAATGTACTTGCAATAACCCTTATCCCTGAGTGACTTCCGGGCCTTGATAAGTGGTGATCACTGTGTAAAAAAAAAAAAAATTATTATCATCTGGAGATATAGCTCAGTGGTAGAGCATTCGACTCAAGACGTGATTGTGTTTTATTTTTTTTTTGTCTTTATTTTTCTACAAAAATATTTTAAAAAAAAAATCTAGCATTTAATACACTTTTTTTCTTTTTGAAATTTTCAGATTAAGAATTTGTTACATTGTATATTTGGCATCAGCAGCCAAAATGCTTTATTCTGTTTCTTTTAAAATGTTAAAAGGTTTGATCTGGCTCTTATTCCAATCTAAAAAAATCTTTTCCTTGTAATAATTTATATATTTATATAATACTAAAGTTCTGATAATCTTGATTTTATTTTTTCTACAAGTCATTTTAGTATTTTGTTTATTTAATTTAGAAACCTCATTCTATCAGGTAGAAGTCTTAAGTAATTAGTAATTATATTTTGTGTGTCGCCGGTATCAAGGATTGAACCTTCAACCTCCAGAAAAATGTCACTTAGAACTGAATTTAACCTAGTACTTTATCCATTATGTCACATACTACTCCTGTGGATTTTATTTTTTTTATTTGCGTTCACCCCTAATAAAGCATATTGACACTTGGTTGTAAGGGGCTACTATTTGGGACCATGCTTAGGAAATATTAACAAACTTCTACATATCTGTACAGTCAGGAAAGCAGGTAGCAGGAAGGGAATTCCAAAGTATAGCTGTTCAAGTGAAGAAACTATTTTAGGCAAAATTGTTTATCCTCAAATCATGCTTGCTATCAGTTTAAATGATGTATTTGGGTTCTAATAATACAAAAAAGTGATTTTTTTGCAAAAATTTTCAGTGATTGCCCATTTTTGAGTAGTGGTGCCTAAACAAATAGGAAAATTGACTAAAACAAGCAATATCAATAAAAATGTCTACTTAAACACCATAAGAGGATTATTTGTTGGTAGGTAATAAAAACTGATATACCAGCATAATTTTTCAACAATTTTTGGTTGTTTGGAATTTTACAGGGCCAAGATATGGTCAAAAATAGCCTAAAATAGCCAAAATTTGCCAATAATTGCCAAAGTTAAAGAAACGAACCAATTGGTAGAAGCATGCAAACTATATCTTGCCAGCAAGATATTTAAAACCGAGCTTGAAGTGCTTGCATACTTCACCAACCAGGTCACGTTTCCTTTCCTACACTGTGTTGAGAGAAGTTTGCAAGATCTTCTTGCCAAACTTCCCCAGCTGCACAGTGACCTGAAAGCAGCAAATACCACCACACTTCATAAATTTGTTGTGGAAATGTGACATGTGCCAGTGCGAAAGCCAGAATCAGAGCTTAGTTTGAAGCTGTTGGATCTGATGTGCATTAGTGTTGCTGATGGTGTAATGCTGCAGTGCGGTGTTGAATATAGTTTTGCTAGAGAGTCATCACAGTGTGCTACCGACCTTTCTTTGTTGTCCAAGGAAAAGCTGGAAGGCTTACCGACAGAAAACCTCAAATGTGAAAACTCTCAGTGTTCGATAATCATGCTGGAAAAGTTGTAAGTGTTGAAACAGAAAATTCACTGGTAAGTCGATTCGTAATGATATGATGCTGTACGGCAGTGTTCAGGGGGTAGTTGATCCAGGCATGGAAATCATCACTTTTGGATGAGAATCTGTCTGGACGAATCAGCAGAGAATGGTTTTGAGATTAAGAAAAAGCTCCAAAAATTCATCGATTTTAACATCATGTGAAAAATCTGTTGGTTGCATGTAAAACGTGAGTAACATCCGCTTCTGAACTACTAGAAATTTTGCAAAAAAAATCCGACACCGCAGAAAAGATCCTAAGAACTGAGTTCACATATTTTGACACATCTGACACAGAAGCCTTAGCAATCTGATTTAATCCGGCAAAACAGCATTTCTTATGGTGAAAAGTTGGGAAATTACTGTCTGATGACTTAGAAAACTGTTCTGCTGCCATCGCAAACTTACCAACCAATGAAAATGGTGTGAGAGCTATTGCCTCACTTTCTTCTTGCGAGTCCGATCCACCGAGCATTTCAGCTGCTTACAAAGAAAATGGTATGTGTGCTGTCTTCTCGAAAGAAAGTAATAGGTATGTATGGTACCTAGGGTTAGTTAAGAAAGTATGCTACCTAGGGTTAGTTACGTCAACTGATAAATGGCAGAGAGTACTACAAAGTTGATCACCTTCATTGTTTCCCACCCTCACAACATAAGTACTGGCAATTTCCTCGAAGGCAAGACCTGTTCGATGCCTAAACAAACTGTTGATGTCCGAGTTCAGGGGTAATGGACTCTTGAAGAAAGGAATCGGAGATTTATGTTGACAAATACAAAAGAAGTACATTATCAATTCAAACAACAACTCGATATCAACTCCTCTTCCTAGACTGTGTAGAAAACACTTTATTAAATTGATATGAAAGTTGGTTCATTACAATGTTTAGTCAAATTAGAGTTAAATACAGATCTATATTGTGCCGGCCTACATCATCTTACCACATTCATACCATTTTTGGGGTGTTTTGGGACTAAACACTATCATAAGACCCGTTCACAGTGATTTTATGCCAATTTCTGTCATTTTTTGGCTCATTTTTTACCTATTACTGGCCCGACAAACTCAAAACAGTCCAAAACTGTTAGTAAATTATATTGACACATCAGTCCTAACTACCAACTACCAATTAACCCCCTTTTAGGGCGTTTTGATGGCCAATTGTATTGTTAATGTTGGTTTTTGGTTGATTTTCCTCTATTTTGGGTCCTGTGCCATCTGATCTCAGAAAAAGTGAAGGCAATCACTGAATTTTTCAAAAATTTTGAAGAAATTGATATTTTTTGCATTATTAGGATCCAAATAAATCATTTAAACTGGTAGCAAGCGTGATTTGAGGATAGCCCCCCCTCCACCACCAAAGAAAAGGTTCCCTGACGCCTACCCTTATTAGAGTAGAAAGTTTTTCTGGTACTTAAGGACCTCAACAGTGAAGGGGTGAGATTTTGTTTCTATGCAGGTTTGTTGGGATATGTACATCGAGGGAGCACAGGTGCAACGAGTTGATCAGAGCATATTCCATTAAAATACTTTAAAAACAGGCACATGTGGTGATGGGACAGATTGAAGCTTGGTTGACAATGTGGAATTGAAAACTATTTGAGCCCTGTCTAAGAGGTAGAGGCTAGTGGGAGATGAACCAGCACAGATGTGGCAACAATATGCATGGGCAAATGGTGGCCATGTAAAGGTACAGGATACTCTCAGGTGGGAGTAATCTTCTGGCATGATAGAGGGAACCCACCTTCTTTGCAGCAGCCTTTGCAATGTCCTCAATGTATTTGTTTCAGTTCATATTGCCCGCAAATGTTAGGCCGAGGAGTTTAAAGGAAGAATTCTAAGGTAGGGTGTTATTTGTCATGGATATCAGTGGTTGGAGAGACGTCTTGTAATTGTTAAAGGAGAGCAGCTTAGTCTTACTAGCATTAAATGTTACCATCCGTTAGCGGCTCTATTCCACTACGATCTGCAGGTCATTTTCTAACGATTCTGCCATTGTCTTAGATTTATGTACATCTGTTCTTCCCTTGTGTATGTTATAGACCATTGTATGGTCAGCAAATATACTCATCTCGCACACAATATTATTAGACATCGTTTATGGATATCAGGAATAATAGTGGTCCAAGGATTGACCCCTGAAGCACGTCCGCATTAATATTATGCTGCTTGGATGTACGTCCATCAATGACAACCTGGATACTCCTATTTTTTTTTTTTTTTTTTTTTTTTTACACAGTGATCACCACTTATCAAGGCCCGCAAGCCACTCAGGGATAAGGGTTATTGCAAGTACATTACGTTAGTGTGGAGATTTGACAAAGTGTTTACTTAAGGGGCAGTTCATTAGGAATTTGTTAACGTTGGACTTGAAGACATCCAAGTTATAGTCCGGTGGGAAGCAGGCAGACGGAACAGAGTTCCACAGGCATGCAGTTCTAAGAAAGAAGCTTTGTTCATGGAATCCGCGTTTTGATTTAGGCACAGATATAGAGTGGGGGAAATTTTTCACAGTGGATTCAGCTAGACGGGTATTTTTCGTGAAAGATTGGCGAGGGGGGACCAGAGATTGGAGTTCAGACGAGCACCTGCCATGGAAATAACGATAAAACAAGGATAGACTCGCAACGTCTCTTCTGTGGGAGAGAGGTTGCAGGGTAGAGAAAAGGGCATCACCCACTAAGCCACGAAGTCTATTTTGTACTCTGTCAAGGCAGGATAGGCTGTTTTTAGCAGCTCCTGCCCAGATATATATATTAATGAAAACAAACGGATGTAGTATTTACCTGATATACGCAATGGTAAACTTTAATATAAATAACAGTATTTATATATAGAAAATTTAATCCCAACCGAATAAAAAAGCTCAATATGCAGTAGAGAGTAGAGCTTATTATAAGAGAAAGAAAATTAAAACTTTAAGTTAAACTTTACAATCAAAATTTATTGTTCGACTGAATACTCCAAAAACAATTTACAAAGTCCTTATTCCGTGGAGTTTCAAACAATGCTATTCTTTTTATTCTTCTCATCAGAGGACATAAAGGAAAGTCTTCAAAACAGATGAAATAATGAAAATTGTTTTTTTCAGGCAGTGCAGTAGCCCAAAGAGAAGTCTGTCCCCAGTTAAATGGTCCCATTTGACTGGAGACAGACTTCTCTTTCGGCTACTATATATATCAGTGGCCTAATAACGTCGCCTAGGCGGTCGGGTTTCGATATGGCAACAGTATTCCATCCTTGGACGTACTTGTCTAAGAAGGATTTAATTCTACGACCAGTCATACCATATGATTTAATTTTCATTAGCAGCCCTTTGTTCCAAACTTTATCAAAGGCCTTAGATATATCAAGGACTACAGCTCTGACTTCACCCGCTTTATCCAATGCATGTTATATGCGTTCCGAGATGACTGTTAAAATATCTGCCCTATATTGCCAAAATTCATTCTGTTTGTCAAAAAGAAGATTAGCTTTTGCGAGGTGGTGGACTAGTGCTTAATTGACACCTGAAGAAGAGTGGAAGTTACATCAGCCCAAATGTTGTGAAAATAAAATTCAAGATGAGAACACTAATTTCCCATCTCCTTTAATTGTCTCCATTAATTCACCCCATATTTGTTTAATTTTTTTTTCTTTCTGATCTAAATGTTCACCAGCCAGTGTTATTTTTGTATAACCATATAGTGTTATAATGCCGATTTTTCTCCTCTTCTGATGAGAAGCATTTAGCTTTGAAATGCCATAATCTAAAGAGGTTCTTTTCTACTTCCTTCTCATTTTCGTCCTTATTGACCTGATGATTAAATAAAATTCAATTTAACTTTCATTCCTCATCTCTTTAATTATATTAAAAAAGAGGAATAACACACGATTTCATATTTAGTAGGTTGTGGATCTTGTTCATTCCTGTCTGAATATTTGCTAATATCATTATTGTTACTTATTTGAATTTGGTATAATCGGTTGTGACACGGTAATAATACTTATTTCCCATCTGCATCATCATGAAACACTGGTGACATAATTTTCCTCTTACTACACAAGAAATGAGCGTTACATTTTCTGCTTTATTTATTTTTTTTACATGGTAGTCACCACTTATCAAGGCCCGGAGGCCACTCGGGGATAAGGGTTATTGCATGTACAGTAATCAATGGGATAATATTGTAATAATTGTTAGTAATGGAGATTTGATAAAGTGTCTTACTTAAGGGGGCGGTTTATCAGGAATTTGTTTACGTTGGACTTGAAGACATCCAAGTTGTAGTCAAGTGGGAAACAGGCAAACGGCAGAGAATTCCACAGGCGTGCACTTCTAAGAAAGAAGCTTTGTTCATGGAATCTACGTTTTGATTTAGGCACAGATAAAGAGTGGGAAAAATTATTGACAGTGGTTTCAGCTAGACGGGTGTTTATCATGAAAGATTGGCGAGGGGGGGACCAAAGATTGGAGCTCAGACGAGCACTTGTCATGAAAATAACGATAAAACAAAGACAGGCTCGCAACGTCTCTTCTGTGAGAAAGAGGTTGCAGGGAAAAGAAAAGGTCATCCCCCACTAAGCTACGAAGTCTATTTTGTACTCTGTCAAGGCAGGATAGGCTGTTTTTGCAGCTCCTGCCCAGATGTGTCAGCAATACTCCATCCTTGGACGTACTTGGCTTTTATATAGATAGAGAATTGCGTCAGCAGTGAGATATGTCCTAGAGCGGTAGAAGGATCTCCCCATTTTCCAGCAACCTTTTTTTTCTTTAAAATATCTTTGAATCGTTGTGAAGGGTTGTTTACATCTTCTGCTCCTCTTCAAATGCTCATCACTTTTATTAAACACATCAGTATTATTAAACACATCACTATTATTAAACGCACCACTATTATTAAACACATCACTTTTATTAAACGCACCACTTTTATTAAACGCACCACTTTTATTAAACGCACCACTTTTATTAAACGCATCACTTTTATTAAACACATTACTATTATTAAACACATTACTATTATTAAACACATTACAATTATTAAACACATTACTATTATTAAACACATTACTATTATTAAACACATCACTATTATTAAACACATCACTATTATTAAACACATCGCATCAATTTTATGAGGTTTATAATTATGTATTACTATAACAATACAAAATACTTACAGACACAATAGAATAAATAAACAAAATATTCTTTTGCATTCATGTAATACAGAATATATTTTCTATTCGTTTTTGCTTTCAACTTAACATACGTTAAACGAATCACTTTTTATACAAGCTGATTGAAGCAAAACAAGACATTAATATAATAATGAATAATAAAATTAGTAGTGAATAATTATAATAATAAAAATTATAATTAAGCTTCACATGCCTCGCTGCAGTGACTTGGTCCACAATATATTATAGGTTACATTGCACTGTAGAGAACCTACTGTTAATTTGATAAAATTATTCTTCTATATAATGGCTTAAATTAAAGTTTAAAATGCAAAAGTTAAGTATCAAGGTTCAATTCTCCTCTAAACACACACAAAAAAAATCCTTTCAAACGCGCCTCTGTCATATTAAAGAACCTACTGTTGATCTTATATGCCTGGCCTTTTGCCTATGCTGAGATAATGACTTAAATGGAAGTTTAAAACAAAAAGGTCAAGTATCATGATTCAATTGTGCTTTAAACGGAAACATTCATTTCAAACGCGCCCCTGTCGTATCAAAGAACCTACTGTTGATTTTATATGCCGGGCCTTTCTGCTTGTGTAATAACACTTCTCAAATGCAATTGCTGTATAAGATGCTAACGTTGATCAAAATTGCCTGTTCCTTCTTTCATCGATGCTTATCGAAGACATTCTGATACAAAACCTATATAAGAACATATAAAGTACATTTGTGTGAAATTTCATAAAAATCGGCTCAACCGTTTAGGAGCCTATAGGGAATGAACTCATAAACACACACATTCTCAAAATTCCATTTCTACAGTAGTAAAGCTAGAGATACAGACAAAAATAGATTCTTTCTTTAACCTTATTTAAAACTTAATAATTTTCTGTTTAATCGTGAGCAACTTCTATTCTAAGCAGAAATCTAAATTTGGAAATATTTTTCACAATGGATGCATACCAATCCAATGACTTATTTTTGTAAAAGTTAAATAAATGCTGTGAGAAAAAAAGAAAAAAGCCTGTAACCCAAAAGGCATGCAATATATATATATATATATATATATATATATATATATATATATATATATATATATATATATTATATGATTTTTTTTATTACCGTTTTATTTGTTTGGTTAGATATGTTTCGGATGTTGGACCATGTTTACGATCCAACAGCCTCATCAGACCTTACAGAAAGGTCTGACGAGGCTTATGGATCGTAAACATGGTCCAACATCGGAAACATATGTAACCAAACAGATAAAACGGTAATAAAAAAAATAAAACACATATTTGCTCTGCAATAGTATTGAGCACTCGCTTCAGGTTTTTACTAATTACCAGTTTTACTATATATATATATATATATATATATATCTTCCACTGCTGCTAATAATGATAAAATAATAAATATTTATTGATTTTAAATAAATCAGTAAAATTAAAATCTTCAGATCACCTCCCCACACAAGTTTTCTTTACATTTGAAAAAATAGCTGCACGTTTAACATGTTTGTATGGTAATGAGAAAAAGATAATAACTCTATAGTTAAATATTAGCAAAAGAATTGGAATCGTTCCATCACTAATATATACCTTTTCTTAAAAACAAATCTTTTTGTAAATTCCTTGTATTAGTATTTCATTTATTTCCTATTTATTTTGTTTCCGGTTGGGGTCAATTCTACATTAACGCTATTGGGGAAAAATTCTGAACCTAGAATTCCCCCAAGTTTATAAAAACTAGCAACTTGTATTCGATTAATTGTATACAATGAATCGTTTATTTTAGGTATTTGGTATTCAGTAATCTGAAAGTGATTTATCTTTTTTTTTTCCTTTTTTTTTTTTCATTCAATTTTCACCCCAAACAAGGTACAGTGCCACTTTAAAGTAAGGGGCTACTATCGGGAACATAAGTTGCAGGGGCATTATGAAGGGAGATGAGCAGCAAGATGTTTGTTCACATTACACTTGAACTTCTGCATGTCAGTACAGTGTGGAAAGCAGAATCCCAGAAGAGTTCCAGAATCTAGCAGATCTGGGGAAGAAACTATTGGAGTAGAAGGCTTTCTTACACTAGGGATCTCTACAGTGAAGGGTGGGATTTTGCTGCTTGTCGGGGGGGGTATTCACATCGAGGGGGTACAAGTGTTTTATTAAAGTACTTGTAGAACAGGCAGAGGGGTGCAACATTTCGTCGATGGGACAGAGGCTGCTGAAGCTTAGTTTACACCTCAGGACATATCAGGTTGGCGACTCTCTTTTGAACCCTGTCCAGGAGTGAGAGACAAGCAGCAGATGCACCAGCCCAAATATGACAGCAGTACTCCATACATGGGCGAATGGTGGCCTTATAGAGGTACAGGATACTTTCAGGCATAAGTAGTTTTCTAGCATGGTAGAGAGAGCCCACCTTTTTTGCAGCAGCCTTGGCAATGCTTTCAATGTATCTATTCCAGTTCATTTTTCACACAAAATAACACGCTGTCGTATAAATATATAGATAGATTTCCAACATTGAAAATTGACCTTGCATCTAACATTCCTCTTACGGGGAGAAAGTAAGTAGAAACTGATTTCCTCCACGTTTCCAGTGCAAAATTCAATAATTTAAATATTTATATTTGAAGAAATACGTTTTCATAAAAAATTTTGCTTTTTTGTTAAGAAAATCTGATGATTTCATAGCGTCAAATATTTATTTGGAAACTTTTATCATAAATTTTCCTTTAACAATTACAACAAGTCTCTCCAAACACTGATATCCATGACAAATAATACCCTACTTGAGAATTCTTCCTTCAAACTCCTTGGCTTAACATTCACAGGAAATATGAACCGGAACAGATACATTGAGGACATTGCAAAGGCTGCTGCAAGGAAGGTGGGCTCCTTCTATTGTGCTAGAAAACTACTTGCATCTGAGCGTATCTTACACCTCTACAAAGTCACCATTTGCCCATGCATGGAGTATTGTTGCCACATCTGGGCTGGTGCATCTACCACTAGTCTCTCCATCTTGGATAGGGTCCCCCCACAAAAAGGGTCTTCAATCTAATAGGTCCCACTTTGTCAACTAGGCTCCAATCTCTGTCCCATCGCCACAGTGTTGCATCCCTATGCCTTTTTTTACAAGTATTTTAACGGAATGTACTCTGATGAACTCATTGCACTTGTGCTCTGTCCACATACATATTCCTGACAAGCCCGCTTAGCAACAAAATCATGCCCCTTCACTGTTGAGATCCCTAAATGCCAGAAAGTTTTCTATTCTAATAGCTTCTTCCCTAGAACAGCTACACTTGACTTTACTGATATGCAGAAGTTCAAACGTAATGTAAACCAACATCTTTGTTAGGCATGGTCCGAATTAGTAACCCTTTATGTCCAAGTGGCGATATGCATTGTTTCGGTGAAGGTGAGTAAAAAAGATAATTTAAATTGTAAAATTATTTAAATACTAGCTGTCTCGACCCGGTTTTGTCCGGTAATGATTTTACTTGTAATTTGTTTCGTTATTTCTTTCTAAAAAAATTATAGAACACGACCCATCTTATTAGTCATGGATATCGGTGTTTCGAGAGACTTGTTGTAATTGTTACTGCAGTTTTGTAGATTATTACCGACTACAATTTATATCCAAATTTATGAAGACATTCTGAAATTTATGAAGACATTCAGAAATTTATGAAGACATTCTGAAATTTATGAAGACATTCTGAAATTTACGATTGGCTGTTTTTGTTTCTCTCTGTGTTTTATTTTACTTCAAAGTTCTGAGAAATCAAGGGGCTTCATTCTCGGGGCTGACACTTGATTTCTATATGAATAAGGTGTACCACTACTCGTATAATCTACATTGAGGTAGCCATACCGAGGGGATTTTATTTGGGCAGTGAATACTCTCTATATTTTTGATACTTAGTTAGGGTTTACTTGTGGGGAAAAGTATCCTCCTACCAGGTTGTCCTGACAAACCCCTGTACACAGAGACCTTAGACATCCAAGGATAGTGTCTAGTTGGGATTAAACTGAAGTAAAGTGTTCTGAGAACTCCTTCATTTTCGTCTGTATTAGTTTTGGGACAATTGATTGGAATCGGGAATCCAAAAACTCAGAACTTTTTGGAGTATTGGAATTGTAAAAATTTGTACCCATTTTCCGATGCCAAAAACGATTCTTTTAATTGTCGTTTTTATTTGATTTTGTTTAAAACAAAATGCTAATATATTGGTACAAATGATAAAAGATAATAAATATTTTAGATTTTAAAATATCAGTAAAATTAAAATCTATAGATCATCACTCGCACAAGTGTATTTTTACGTTTGAGAAAATATCTGCACATTAAACATGTTTCTTTTATATATATATATATATATATATATATATATATATAAAAGATAAAATTTTAGACGTAATCCACTACACTAGTTTACTCTAATTAGTTCTTCTCTCATAAAATGTATATACATGTATATATGACATCTAATTTACATAAGGAAAACACGCTGCTCTCCCCCATCATTATATATAGCCCCAATCCTCCGACTCTCTCGTCAATGACCATCCCTCTTGAAGAAGCCCGCATAAATCGGGCGAAACGTTGAGTATCCAGGTCCTTCCACCTCCATTTTATTTCATATCGTCGGATTTAATCCAGCTCAACAATCATATATATATATATATATATATATATATATACGGTAATCGAGAAAAAAAAAAGCAATTTTATAGTTAAATGTTAAGAGATTTACAAAGAATCGGAATCAGTAATCATATCGAAATCAGGAAAAATATTGGAATGTGTGTGTGTATGTATATATGTATGTGTGTGTTCATGTGTATGTGTGAATCTACAATCTTATTTTTAGTTTGTTTTAAATTCTGTCTGATTTAGTGTTTCTCTAGATTAAATCTACGTTTTTTTTCTGATTGACTAATTTTAAACTTTTCATCTTCTTCCCTACAAATTGTCAAGTTCAATTCATTGAACAACGACTGTCATTATTTTCTCAATCAAAATTGAATTTTATTTTTCCATTTTGCATGTTTCGTTTTATTTCTTCACCAACATGGCGGCAACATTAAAATACATTTTTTTTTCTAAAGAAAAAAAAAAAACGGTTTTGTAGATTTTTTGCATAACAAAATGTCTGTTCTCAATTCATAAGATTTTAATTTATATTTAATATACGAGCTTTGTAAAGCTAGCGAATATTTCATATCTTAGTTTTTACATTTTTATTGATCACGTATTTAAGTATCTTTCCTGAACATGATGCTGCCATTTTGTATGTTGTGTTATTATGGATAGCAGATGCGTGGCTCAAGGGCAAATGGTAATAGTGACGAAACAGTTGGATTAACATGCATATTCATTTATTCTTACGTAAACAGTTTGTTGAAGATGAACTTAAGAGATGCATAACAACATAATGACTAACTCTCCAAGCAGCAAAATTCCATCCCTTCACTATTGAGGTCCCTAAATACTGGAAACCTTCTGCTCTAATAGTTTGTTCCCTTGGACTGCTAAACTTAGGAATTCCCTCCTTGTTTCCTGTTTCTCCAACTGTATTAACTTGCTGAAGTTCAAATGTAATGTGAACAAATACCTTGCTGCTCAACTCCCCATATTCCTCTGTTAGACATGATCCTAAATAGTACCTCCTTATATTTCAAGTGGCAATATGCTTTGTTTTTAATGAAAAAAAGCTTAACATGTTTTTTTTTAAACTCTGAACAAACACTTATTTTCAATAAATAATATGCACCTTTCAGTGAATCATACTCCCGTTCACAAATACTGAATGGACAGATCTAAAAAATGTGTCCGTTTTTCAAAAGAATCTGCGAAGTTCTATTTCAAATTTAGCATCAGCCGCTTTTCAGTCTTTTGAATTTCATCGATACCATCTCCATAGCAATTGCTTTCTTAAAAACAAGAATCCGTTCATCTATTGGTTAAATGCATAATCCTAAAAGAAATTGTCTTCTGATTGGTTGCTAAGTTACACTGAATACCCACGTTCTGACAATATTGAAAAATGTCTTGATATGTTTTTTAACTGATATTTTGCTTCTAATTTTATTTTTCTCAAATATGGACGTTGTGTGATTGGCTTAATGGATAACATCATAGAATATGGAATTTACTATAACAAGTTTGAATATGATATTCAATGTGTCTTCTCAGCTTTCTTCAGACTTTGTAGTTTTTGCCATATTTTAATGGAATTTCACAAAGATAAATTATTCTTGTTTATGATTGAATGCTTTACATAGACATGGATAAACATGCACACATGCCTAACTTCATATAAATAGATCGAGCACACACACACACACACACACACACACACACACACACACACACACACACACACACACACACACACACACACACACAGAAGGTAGCACATCTAAGACCGTAAACGATCAAGTTCTCTCCAATTCTCTCTCCTCTGATCTTGAGCACGTAGTACAATGAGGAAAGAGGTGGCTTGTTACTTTTAATGCATCTAAAACCAAGCTTTTATCTTTATATCATCAACGCTCTGATCCCCATCTGGCATCAATTGAAATGAACGACTCTCGTCTTGGGGAGGCCTCATGTTTTGACAAGCTTCTGGGCTTGACCTTTACTTCTGATCTGAAATGGAACACGTACATCAAATTTGTTGCCAAGGCCGCTGGAAAAATGGTCGGATCCTTCTATCGATACAGTAGATATCTCACTGCTGATGCAATTCTCTATCTATATAAGAGCCAGGTACATTGAAGGGTGGAGTACTGTTGCACATCTGGGCAGGAGCTGCTAGAAAGGACTTATCCTGCCTTGATAGAGTTCAAAATAGACTTCGTAGCCTTATAGGAGATGTCCTTTTCTCTTCCCTGCAACCTCTATCTCACAGAAGAGATGTTGCGAGTTTGTCTTTGCTTTATCATTATTTTCATGGCAAGTGCTCGACTGAGCTTCAATCTATGGTCCCCTCTCGCCAAACTTTCACAAGAAACACTCGTCTAGCTGAAAACACTATCAATAATTCCCCCCACTCTTTATATGTGCCTAAACCTAAACATAGATTCCATGAACAAGGTTTCTTTCTTAGAACTGCATGCCTGTAGAACTGCCTTCCGTTTGCCTGCTTTCCAGCTGACTACAATATGGTTGTCTTCAAGTCCAATGTAAACAAGTTTTTTATGAGCCGTTCCACTTAAGTTAACAAATTTACTGAATTTCTTTTACTATTACTATATTGTCCAATTGACTACTGTACACTCTTAATCCTTATCCTCTAGTGGTATCTGGGGCTTGATAAGTGGTGATGCCCATGTAAAAAAAAACAAAAAACAAAAAACAAAAAAACATGGAACTGAAACCGATTACACAAGCAAATAAGCTGAGCCATGTAAATAATGACGTCATAGTGTTTCTTCAGACCCGGATTGGGTTTATATAATAAAAACAATGATTATAATAATCAGTCTATTGTCCATGGTTGTATTTAGTTTGTATATTTGTACACAATGGGCTGAATAGAACTGACTAATGAAAAGCTTAGGATTTCTGGATTGTATGCAACCAGGATGTAAAATAAAGATAGACATTTGTGATGTGAAAGTTTGAAAGAAAGTAAGTTTGATTGGTTTTCTGTAAGGCGAAATAGTTGGAGATGATTTACATGTTGATATGTATTGTTTGGTTGTACGTTTTTGGTATATATATATATATATATATATATATATATATATATATATATATATAATCAGACACTTTGTTCATACCCTATTATTTATGTTACAAGTATCGTTGAGTGGTCTTCCATTAATTAACTAATTCCTCGATCGACCTCTTCCCCCCCCCCCTGGTTCCTATATAAATATATATATTGCTATCTTCTCTCTTTTTTGTTTTTTTTTGCTATCTTTTAAATGCAATCATGAAAAATATTTTGCTAAACATTAATGCACAAACCAAATACTTTCAAATATTTCATTCGATAGCTCCCCAAAATGCCCTCTTAATCCTCCCCCACTTTCTTTTTCAACTATTTTGGAAATTACAAGACATCACATTTGGCATTCTCTAAAAATCTTGTATGTCTTCAAGTCCAATGTAAACAATTTTTGTTGAACCGTCCCCATAAATAATCAAATTCTACTCCATATACACCATTAATGATTACTACAGTATCATTTTATATTCGTTAACCCTTATCCTCGAGTGGCCTTCGGGCCTTAATATGTGGTGACTTCCAAGTATTAAAAAAAAAAGAAAAGAAAAAGTTAGCTAATGATGCACTACCTGAAAGTACGTCCCTCAAATTCCGAGGCTTAACATTCAATAACAACATAAATCGAAACAAATACATTGAGCAAATTGCTAGGATTGCTGCGATGAAAGTGGGCTCCCTCTACCGTGCTAGAAGGTTACTCACACCTGAGAGTATCCTGTATCTCGACAAGGCCATTATTCATCCATGCATGGAATATTGTCACATCTGGGCTGGTGAATTGGCTGCTAGTCTCTTTCTCCTAGATAGTTAGAAAAAGAGTCGCCAATCTAATAGGTCCCACATTGTCGACCCAACTCCAACCTCTGTCTCATCGCCGAAATGGGGCATTCATGTGCCTGTTTTACAAGTACTTTAATGGAAAGTGCTTGGGCGAACTAAAAGAACACTTGTGCCCCCTCAACCTCCGATTAGACCATGAAGCCTCACACCTTGCTCTTTCCTTTATAAAACCAAGTTTTTATTATTTGAATTATTCAGACTAGTTCTCATCTTGGATATTATTTTCACAATGTTTCGGCTGATCTAACATTCGACCTTTGTCAAATGTTTCCTGTCAAACTAGGGAATCCGTCTAACTTTGGAATCTGCACAAAATTTCAAACAAAACTCTTTATTTAATACACAGGGATAGCATGTTCTCATTCCATCAGCCATGACTGGGTAGAAGTCCTAAATACTTCACAATTGTATTCTAAGTATTACCTGCACTGAGGATTGAACCTTCAACCTCCAGAAAAGTGTTATTTATAACTGAATAATAACACTAAAGATGAGAACAGTAGTCTGAACAATCCAAATAATCAATCCTTTTGTAAAAAATTCAGCAACATGAAAAACGCAGTGTAGATAAGAGATCATCTTTAATAAAGTTGGCTTGGTGAGGGGGATATGACGTATATATTTTCCGATGACCCAATACGCCAATAGTGATGCATTCCGGCACCCCAGGATTATATATTACAAGTATGGTTTTAATGAGAATTGTAATAACAGTTTAGAAAAATATCAGACTCTACCTCATTCTGTAGTTACCATTCCCTTGACTCTTTTATTTATGTACGAATTCTCCCTATGCCATGTTAGCTGGTAGTTTATTTACCTGCATTTGTTTTTCTTTTCAAAAAGTTTTTCTAATCAAAAGTAAATAATTCTCTGTCTGGGCGAATAGTTACGTCCTGTTTTTTAAGATGGCGGCCATTTTGAAAACAATTTTACCCTGAAAAAGTAATTTAATTGAATTATATTTACATTTTGCAACGATCCACAAGAAAAACTGATGGACTAGAATCAAATGTTGATTTTGTAGGAAGAAAGCTATCGATGACAATGAAACGATAAACTAACTTTATAATAGTGCTTCACAAGTTGTGAACACATTTGGACATTAAATATCTCAAAAACTATTAAGGATATAAAAAGCATACTGACACACACACACATATATATATATATATATATATATATATATATATATATATATATATGAAACCAGAGATGGCTGCTGTTGCTGGGTTGATGATTCCCAAAAGGATAAAACACTAGTGTCTGTAGGTATTTAGTAATTATTATAGTAAATAATTATGTTAGCCCCTTTAAGAAACTCGTTGAGCATTTTCAGTTGAAATAAAAAGTTAGTCAATTCAGCTCTGATTCACAGATCATCATATAATGATTAGATCATTGACAGACGTTAAAACATTAAAAAAATAAATGTTTAAATTTCAACAGTATGTCTCACAGTTAACGGTGGCCAAATGGATTAGGTCCTTGCTAATGAAGCCAGAGATGGCTTTTGTCGCCGGGTTTGAATTCATCGACTGGTGTTAATCATGACACACTTGACTGATGATTCCTGAAAGGATGAAACACTAGTGTCTCTAGGTATTTAACAATTATTATAGTAAATATATATATATATATATATATATATATATATATATATATATATATATATATATATATATATATATATATATATATTCATTAAAGTTAAACTTGATAAATTTAACTTACAGATCATGTCACTTTCATTTAACATGTATAATTCAGTAAATATAAAGTCTTGAAATTTGTCCAAGACTTCTAATATTAGATTAATTGGTGACATGAGAAATAAATCAAATATACTGATCATATCATAAATTTAACGTACTGTATATGATATCATTTATTGTATATGATATCAATTATTTTATGATATCATTTATTGTATATGATATCAATTATTTTATGATATCATTTATTGTATATGATATCATTTATTGTATATAATATCATTTATTATATATGATATCAATTATTTTATATGATATCATTTATTGTATATGATATCATTTATTGTATATGATATCAATTATTTTATGATATCATTTATTGTATATGATATCATTTATTGTATATGATATCATTTATTGTATATGATATCATTTATTGTATATAATATCATTTATTATATATGATATCAATTATTTTATATGATATCATTTATTGTATATGATATCAATTATTATATATGATATCATTTATTGTATATGATATCATTTATTATATATGATATCAATTATTTTATATGATATCATTTATTGTATATGATATCAATTATTTTATGATATCATTTATTGGAAAACTTGTACAGTTTACATTTATTAACAGTTGAAATCTGACTCCTAAAACATCTTCGTAAGTTATCAAATTTTGTTTATTCTATTTCCAATCTTCATAATATTTTTTATCATTCAACTGGTAATCCATACGTCCCATAAACCCTTATCGCCGAATGGCTTGTAGCCCTGATAAGTGTTGACTCATTAGTCAATAAAAAAAAAAATCCCCAATTTTGTAAAAATCTTAAAATAGCAAATGAAATTAATTATACCAGTATTTTTTAACTTTTCTTCATCGAACCTGGAATTCATTTCAAACATCCTTTCATTTATTTCTAGCATCTTATCAGCTTTCACACAAATGTTTTGTCAAAATTTTAGCTTTCAATTCATGTGTAAACTAGCAAAATTTAGAGACTACCTTTGAATATCATTTTGTTAATTACGTTCCTTCTGAGGATATGAGCCATGCATTGAAACTCCATGGAATAAGGGGAAAAAATACATTTTTGTAAATTTTGATTTACAGAATTTAAATCCAATTTTCCTTATATTATTGCTTTATCTCAAATATTGAACTTTTCTACTGGTTGGGATTGCCATATAAATATTGATTCTAATATTTATAGTTGCTTTAAGTTTGCATAATTATCTAATTTTAATTTGTTAACTGAATTTATTTTTTTTAGTTTATGTGGATATATATAAATATATTTATTTATCTAGGCAGGATTTTTTCTCTTAAGCATATTTCATTAAATAAAATATTTCATTAAATAAAATATTTCATTAAATAAAATATTTCATTAAATAAAATAGATATTTTTTGTCTATTAATTCTATTTCCGATCCTTTCCAACTTCTGAATAACAGTCTCCACTTCTGGCATGAACTAGCTGATGTAATCGCCATATTAATCACAAGTCCGAGTACTTTCTAATCCTTCTAAATTCATCGTCAGTTTCATAATATTTAACCATTAACCGATGAAAAAAATCAAATAATACATTAAAAAAAAACAATGTTGTATAAATGTTCAAAACCAGTTAGATTAATCTATTCCTGACGATCAATCCAGGATTGAAAAGTACTCAGACTTACGATAAATATGGTGATTACATCAGCCAGTTCATGCTAGAAGTGAAGACTGTTATTCGGAAATTGGAAAAAGAATTAATAGACAAAAAACATCTAATTTACTTAATGAAATATATATATATATATATATATATATATATATATATATAGTAATGTGATTGATAATTTAAAATTTAAAAATCAAATTATAATTAAATTAAAATTCCGTTTCATAAGAAGGAACAACATGAAACGGATTTTTAATTTAATTATAATTTGATTTTTAAATTTTAAATTATCAATCACATTACTTAATATTGAATTAGCTCTAGGATATTTACCTATCGAGCTTATTATACATCTAAATTACAACGAGCACTTTTTCTTTCCTGTATTTTAATTAAACTAGTAATTTCACTATTACATTAAAATACACTCTGCTCTTTAGACTATTGTTCTAATCTCCTTTAAATTATATATATATATTGTGGTAGAATTGAATTAAATTAACTGTACTTAACATTCTTCACAAATTAATTTTTGTATTGTTTGATTATATTTTTTTAATGCTAAACTGCATTTCCACTTTTAGAAAAAAACAAAACAAAAAAAAAACCCCACAAATATTAATATATCGATATCTTTATTGTTAGGAATAACAATATTGTAGCAAATTTAAAGTGACTTTATACAAACGTTATTTTGGCTTCAGTTTTGCTTTGTCTCAGCTGTGCCATGTGTTTGCTTGTTATGTGTTGAATGCCTCTGCGCTATTTCCTGTAACCCAAAGAATTGTTGTTTATGCAGACTCTGACTTTACACTCCTCGTTAAAGATTTCTGTTCAATTACTTTTCACGGCACCATCGAAAAACTTACCATTTTGCCTGGTGAGCACATTTGAGACACATTATTCTCACATTTGCAGTGTTCAAAAATTTATTTTAAGTCTTGAAATGTATATCCTAAAATTTTGAAATCGGCACTTTTAAGCTATAGGATGTATAGTTAAATGTTTTATCAAGCATTCATGCCTCGATTTCGATATTTTTGGTTTTTATTACCAGAAACGTCTATATTATATCCATTTTTGAAACGCATTTAAAACGAAACAAAAATATGAATCGATTCATGGATATTTAAAACAAAACATTAATGAAGTCTTAAGATGCATTTTTTATTGAATATGTACCCCCCCAAAAAAAAAGACGTTTTTATTTTTGATATATCCCTATATAAATATATTCAGTATAAATCAATTCAGATTCAATTATGGTCAACCTCATGAGTCACATTTTCCACTTGATGCGGATTGCGAACTCACATGATGTATTTTCGCCATTCCTTCTGATCCAAGGCAAGTTGGTTGATGGACGCCCAACTGCTGAAAGATGTCCAATCAAAAACATTTTCTTTCCACTTTCTCTTTGGCTTTCCTTAGCCTTTTTTGCCTTCTAACATATCCTCAAAGCATAACTTTGACAGGCCAATGGTTGATCGTTTGACATGACCAAAATGTTTAAAGGTTTTACTTTTGATTTTATCAAATAGAGGGGGTAGGTAAGTAATTTGATGGAAGGTGGATATTTTGTATTTTTTGATCACGTGATATCCCGCAATGAAACGCATTGCGTGATTTTGAAACATCTTCATGCGATTGGCTAATTGTTTAGTCCACGTGATACAATAAAGACCAAATAAAACTACTGGGAGGACATAAATTAGATAAAGTTTTACTTCAACAATTATCGGCACTTTTTGATTTTAGGATGGTGTTGTATTTTTGGTCAACACACAAAGTATAACAGGTTTTTTGTACAGTGTAACAAATCAGATATTTACACTCGGATGTTATCTTGAATGACGTACTATCTAGAGTTTGTCATAATTGATGACGAATTAACAATCAGAATGGTTAGACCATCTTTGTTTACTCTCCATTTCAATCGTCCAATTATAAAAGGGGCAGTTAACCCATATTAACTCTTTTCTTAGAACAGAAGTTAACAGTAATAACCGGATATGAGAGATAATATGTTTTAATGATTACCTAACAATGACGTAAGAAGTGACGTAGCTTTCTCTGTCTGTCTGTCTGTCTGTCTCTGCTAATGTACAATTTTTCTTGAAAAAGTTTTTTTTTTCTTTGATTTGAAAACTTTCTTGGCACTTAAATTTATATTTTATATGTGCGGTTAATGAAAAACAGGTTTTTTAAAAAGTTTTTTATTATATATCAACTTTCTTTGACAGTTCTGAACAATTACGGTGATGCCCAGGAATGAATTAGTGTATGCCCGCTCTGAATTCTATAATATTATTTTTATAATATTCTCCTATTTTCAAGTTTTTTTCTTCTTTGTTTATGTTATTTATTTATGTCGTTCTTACTCGCTCTCTTTTTATGCTGCTGCTGTGTTTACGCCATTTGCCATCCTTTTATTCTTCTCTTATGTTGTTGTGTAAATTCCTTTTTATTCTTCCACCACTTCATGCCTCATTCGCTTTTCCTCTCACCATTAAAAGCATGAAATATGCAAAGTTATTAGAGCTTTAGTATGTGATACATTGTGGATTACTAGAAATTCCTCGTTATTATTGTAGTTATTGTACGGCACAATCACGTTGACACACCAGTTCTCGCCAGATCACCCAAGTTAAGCAACATTGAGCCTGGCCAGTACCAGATGGGTGACCATTTGGGAAGGCTAGGCACTGTATGTACCTTCTGGGAAGGTTGGACATGAGGCTAGCACCCTCACCCTGTAAATAGAGCTCCTCGCTACAAAAACATCTACAAA
This sequence comes from Euprymna scolopes, assembly GCF_053919585.1. NCBI lineage: Eukaryota > Metazoa > Mollusca > Cephalopoda > Sepiida > Sepiolidae > Euprymna > Euprymna scolopes. The sequence goes on from NC_136483.1 coordinate 201,943,280, forward strand.
AGTTGTAGATGGCCTATGCCCCTCCAGGGGCTCAAGGGCTATGGATGGATTGGATCGTAGTTATTACCATTAAAACAAAACTTAGTATGTACGAGTTATGCATCTTGTCTGATATTTTATTATTTTTATTTATTTATTGGTATTGTTTGGAGACGTCGATTATGTATTGCAGAATGTTTGGAAGGAGTTCCACAAACTGTGTCTTGCGAGAGATCCTAAATATTAAGTGACAGACGTTTACACTAAACACCAATGTTGTACAAGAAGTGTCGAGCATCGAAATATGCATCATACGCAGTCAGATGCACTTTATTAGATTGGGTTAGGGTTACAGAAGCAACTGTTATGGGAAACGGCAACATAGTAAACATCGAAGACATAAACTTTTTTTATTGCTATTTTCACCCCAAACAACGTGTAGTGCCACTTTGACATAAATGGCTATTATTTGGGACCAGATTTGCATGGATACTATGCAGGGAGTTGAGTAGTGAGATGTTTATTTACATTACATTTTTACTTCTGCATGTCAGTACAGACAAGGAAGCAGGGGTCCGGGAGGGAATTCAAAAGTCTAGCAGTTTGAGGAAAGAAACTACTTGAGTAGTAGACTTCTTAGCATCTAGTGATCTCTATGGTGTAGGGGTGGGATTTTGCTGTTTATCGGGGGTGTTTACATTGAGGAGGTACAAGTGCTTTGAGTTGTTAAGCACATATTCCATTCAAATATTTGTACAACAGGCACAAAGATGCAACATTTTGGTGATGGGACAGAGGTTGGGGTTTAGTTGCTAATGTGGGATATATTAAGTTGGCCTTTTGTTTTTTTTTATCCTGTCTAAGAGAAACTAGTGGCAAAAGTATCAGCTCAATTGTAGCAACAATACCCATTCCATGGACAAATAGGTACAAGATACTCTCAGACGTGAGTAAGCTAACCTAAGTTACGTTTTAAGGATGAAGTTAAAAACAATCTGAAAACCCTTGATATAAAGCTGAAGAACTGGAAGAGGATCAATCAGAAATAATTAGTTTGACGTGGCTTGAATTGAAATAAGAAAATTGTGTGAATTTGCTTTTTTGTCCATCTTGTATCCAACGTTCTGAAAAGAAGACATAATTGTTGTAAAACGATTATAATTTAAACGATTAGATAAATCGAAAAAAAATCACTGTTTAAAATGATATATAAAGTAAAGGTATTTGAATGAAAACTTATTTGAAAATACATCATTTGAAATCAGAATTATAAATTTCGTAAGAACTTTCTCACTAACCTAATATATATGGTTGTGTATAATTACTAGAGTGAGGATTCACACATGTGGTTTATTCTTATGAATGTGCAATTGATAGGCACAAAAAATTGTATGCAGAGAAGCATATTTATACTTTTATGGAAAGTTTTTCTTGTGATAATAAAAAGATACTAAAAATATTGCAAAAATATATAAGCAATGGCTATTTCATATAGATCTCATATTTATTAACATAATATTAATAAATTATTTTAGTTTATTAATATTAAACTAATAAGTACATGTCGATATGTGTAACAATTAAGATGAAGAAAACTAGAATTTATAGACTCTATACAAATGTTGTATACGTGTAGATATGCATGTTTTCTAATATGTGTGTGTGTGTATAAGTGTATATATATGTATATTTTCTTGTGTGTGTGTGTATATGTGCGTATGCGTGTATATATATGTTATGTGTGGGTATAAGTGTGCATATAGATGTGTGGTTATGTGTGTATATATATGTGTTATGTGTATGTGTGTATATATATATATGTTGTGTATGTGTGTATATATATATGTGTTATGTGTATGTATATATATATATGTGTTATGTGTATGTATATATATGTGTTATGTGTATGTATATATATGCGTTATGTGTATGTATATATATGCGTTATGTGTATGTATATATATGTGTTATGTGTATGTATATATATGTGTTATGTGTATATATATATATATATATGTTATGTGTATGTGTGTATAAGTGTATATATGTGTATGTGTGTATAAGTGTATATATGTGTGTATAAGTGTATATATATATGTGTGTGTATGAGTGTATATGTATGTGTATATAAGTGTATATGTATGTTATGTGTGTATAAGTGTGTATATGTTTTCTTATATATATATATGTGTATGTATACGTGTATATATGTATGTTTTCTTATACATGTGTGTGCGTATAAGTGTATATATATGTATGTTTTCTTATGTCTATGTGTATGTGTAGATATATATATATATATGTATGTTTTCTTATATATATACGCGTGTGTGTGTATGCAAATGTTGGTATTAACGCATAGCAATGTAGTTAGGTGTGTATTTTATGTGTGTGTTGCCTGAATGTATATGGAAGTGTGGGCTGTAGATATATCTACGCATGCGAGTCTCGGTTATCGGCAGGGGTTTTGGCCGTTGATTTGATTTTTATGTAGATTAGACTAGTCTAACTGGAACTCAGAATACTTAGCATTAAGTGTCGTTACGATCAAAGCAAATGATCCTAAGTAATATGCGAATATAAAGATGAAATAAAGTCTTTTTACCAAAAGAGGATAATTAGACAGGAATTAAAAACGCATGAATTTATAACTGACTAACCCACGCATGAAGTCATTTTTCACCTCCTATCCGCCCCCTCCCCCCTTCGTTTATCCCCATCTTCCAATTTATTCTTTCTGAACCCTGTTATATGGACTGGCTTACAAGTGAAGCTATGATTTATGCATCCATTTTGACTTTGAAATTAAAAGGTTAAATGTAAAACAGTTTTTCACACTCCATTTCTCCATAATCAGGTAAAATCACCGTAACTATTACAATATTGACATCGGTGGAAAGCTATGGATATACAATGCTACAATGATTTTAATGCAAGAAAAAAACGACCCTGGTGTCTAACTCTGTCCCGTGGGGAGGCATAGTAAATAGGTACTCTAATGTTTGGATACAAATTAAACTTGCATGATGTCGCAAACGAGTTGTTCACGACCTAAAAAGGGAGGAGAAAAGAAAGATACACAAGTCAGACATGGCTACAGAATTTTGTTTTAATATCCTTATTTGGGGCAGGGGGTAGTAATGTCCGCGTGACTTCCTAGAAAGCAATCAGGTAATCAACACGTTTTCTGATATCAAAGTAAATTATCTTAACAGATCATTGTGTAACGTCGTCGCAGTAACGCGCAACTGTGTTAATTACAGTCCAAACCTCTCTTGGATATCCCCCCCACCCTCCACACTGTCCAGCACGTCGAAAAGGAACAAACAACATATTGTTGCCACATCTGGACAAGAGCTGCTAGAAAGACCTTACCCTGCCTTCAGAGTTCAAAATAGACTTCATAGCTTAGTGGGGGATGCCCTTTTCTTTTCCCTGCAACCTCTTTCTCACAGAAGAGGCGTTGTGAACATGTCTCTGCTTTCTCGTTATTTTCATGGCAAGTGCTCGTCTGAGCTCCAATCTATGACCCCCCCCTCTTCGCCAAACTTTCACGAAAAACACTCGTCTAGTTAAAACCACTATCAATAATTTCCCCCACTCTTTATTTGTGCCTAAACTCAAACGTAGATTCTACGAACAAAGCTTCTTTTTTAGAACTCCATGCATGTGGAACTCTGTTCTATTTGCCTGCTTTTCATCAGACTACAATGTGGTCGTCTTCAAGTCCAATGTAAACAAATTCTTGTTGAGCCGTCCCTTAATTAATTCAATTTTTAAAATTTCCACTACTAACGATTACTATATTATTCCATTGATTACTGTACATTCATTAACCCTTATTCTCGAGTGGCGTCCAGGCCTTGATAAGTGGTGACTCCTATGTAAAAATTTTTTTTTTTTTTTAAATAAATAATTCCGTTTGTGCCTTTTTTCTGTTTTAACACAAGTCATTTATTAGCGTTACTTTCCAAACAATGCTTGCTTCTTGTTTTTCTAACTGTTTATTTCGTCTGCCATGAAATTAACAAAACCTAACGTCTCGACACCAACTTAAAAAGTCTCTTGCTGCCATTGTGGGGTCACATGTCTATCACCTGACATGCGTTTTTCTGTCTCCTTCCCAACCACATGTTAGTCATAGCCAGCTCTTTCTCGTCTTTAACTTTACATGTCTATTTTCCTCGGCGCACACTTTGCTTCTCTTAACCACGTGGTGTCCTTTTTTTCTTTTTCTTGTCACGCACACTTCCTAATTTGCATATGTGCTTTTTTTTCCGGTTACTGCTGCTAATATCTTTGTAAGATATAATTATAATCTTACAGCTTCTTTGATATTTTCTCATGCGCTCATACATGCTCTGTTACAATTGTACACTTGCATCAATATTTTAAAAAATAATTTTTTCACTTGCAAGACATTTTATTTTAAAAAATAATTTTTGTCGCTTGGAAGACATTTTATTTAAAAAAATAATTGTCACTTGCAAGACATTTTATTTAAAAAAATAATTTTTTCACTTGTAAGAGATTTTATTTTAAAAAATAATTTTTGTCACTTGCAAGACATTTTATTTTAAAAAATAATTTTTGTCACTTGCAGGACATTTTATTTAAAAAAATAATTTTTGTCATTTGCAAGAGATTTTATTTTAAAAAATAATTTTTGTCGCTTGCAAGACATTTTATTTAAAAAAATAATTTTTGTCGCTTGCAAGACATTTTATTTAAAAAAATAATTTTTGTCGCTTGCAAGACATTTTATTTAAAAAAAATAATTTTTGTCACTTGCAAGAGATTTTATTTAAAAAAATAATTTTTGTCACTTGCAAGACATTCCCAAAAAAGCTCATGCAATTTGATTTCTGAAGAATTCTTCTTTTGTAAACTGTAAAAACTGGTCGTACAAATTCTTGCAAAAATAGATTAATTGGGTGAAGAAATAGAGGATTGGTTCATCAGAGCAGGAACTTCCTTTTTTGAAAAGAATCGTTTGACTGAATGCGAATGCCAATCCTACATCACAAAATCTTACCAAAAATGGATTCTATATATTTAGGTGCAATGAAAAACTTTTCTTTTTTAATTTTTGGTAAATTCTGAGTCACTATAGTGTGTGGGTATTTACTGCTTCTCATTCCATGATAGGAAGATGTGACGATCCTTTTTGTTGTTTAAGGAGGAGGGAATAGAGCCTTTATTTAGATGGCCAGGATCTTTATGAAAAAATAAACCTTTAGAGACTTTATTTATTTTTATTAACTTTGTGAAATTAATATTAACATTAATTTTTACAAATTTAAAAAATAAAATAATTATCTTTATGTCCTCGTTTTTCGGTCAAAAGAGGTAATTTTGTTTGTCCTTCTGAATGCAAATCAATTCCTATAAATTCAGTATATTCTAAAAGTCTTCTTATGCCGACCACAAAGTAAAAATGATAGAGGAGCGAGTAATACAAAACACAAGATCTTAGTTCAGTTTATTCAATAAAAGTAAAACAAAAGCAATAGTGTCTGTTTTAACCTTTTATGACCTGAATTATGATGTAGATGATTAAAAAATATTTGTTGTTAATTTTATGACCTGAATTAGGATGTAGATGATTAAAAAATATTTGTTGTTAATTTTATGACCTGAATTATGATGTAGATGATTAAAAAATATTTGTTTTTAATTTCATGACCTGAATTATGATGTAGATGATTAAAAAATATTTATTTTTAATTTTATAACCTGAATTATGATGTAGATGATTAAAAGATATTTATTGTTAATTTTATGACCTGAATTATGATGTAGATGATTAAAAAATATTTGTTAATTTTTGTTAGTTTAACATTTGTTTTATTTTACTTCAGTCGAAGTTCTCAGAAATCAAGGGGCCCACGATCTGGAGCTAACACTTGAACTCTATATGAGATACATAGATATTCGAATGTTCCATTAAAGTTCTTTATTTCTCAAACACAGTTAGTAAAGAAATTGAGAACATAATTTTCCTCTTAACCATTTTCATACGTTGTAGTATATCTTTCGTTTTGGCCTTACTGGATTCCAGGACAAGAATTTATCTAGTCTGGTGGAGTATCCAGCTTCTTGTCACTTGGCGAAGGTGCACCATTCCTTATAAAAGCTAATGTCAGTCATAGCGAGAAGATCTTATTTGGGCAGCGAATACTGAATGTGATTTTGAATATTTCATCAGGGTTTACTCATAGGGAAAAGTATCCTCATGCCATGATATTCTGACAACCCCCTATACAAAGAGACCTTAGACACTCGAGGATAATATGTAGTAAGCATTCAAGTTCTCTCCAGTTGGCATTCAAGTTCTCTCCCTCTTAACCCTTTATGACTTAAATTATGATGTAGATGATTAAAAAAACGTTTATTGTTAATATAAGTTTGTTTAACGCTTTATGACTTGAATTATAATGTAGATGGTTAAAAAAACATTTATTGCTAATTTTAGTTTGTTTAACCATTTATGACCTGAATTATGATGTAGATGATTAAAAATATTTATTGTTAATTTTTGTTAGTTTAATCCTTTGACATTAATTATGATGTAGATGATTGAAAAAATATTTGTTAATTTTACTTAGTTTAAAGTGTAATGATATGATTGCCTTCAGACTGGAAAAATTATGAAATTCAATAGTTAAACTACCACTGAAAATTTTTATGTCATAAATTTACCTCGATTATTATCCATAGTGCTTGAAAAAGTGTTATGACAACAAACGAAATTCTCTACTCTCCAAGACAGATGGCGGCATACTGAATGTTAGCAATGGACAGTTGCAATCTGGAGAAATTTGGCATCTACCCAGATACTGAACTACTACGTACAAGGCATGTTTGAAAAAATGCTCACTTTATTTATTTACGACTAAACAAATTAGTTCAACCAGGTCATAAAGATGTGTTCTGATGAACTCCTTTCACTTGTGCCTTCTCAGCATACATACCCCGACAAACCTGCTTAGCAACAAAATCACACCCCTTCATTAATGAGGCTTCTAAATACCAGAAAACCTTCTACTCTAATAGTTTCTTCCTTCATACAGCTAGACTTTGGAATTCCCTTCCAGCTGCTTGCTTCCCTGACAATACTGATATTTTGAAGGTTGGAGACATCAACTGAAACGTGAAAATGACACTCAAGATGAGAACAGTAGTCTGAATAATGTGATTAATCAATCCTCATCTCAAAAATTCAGAAACCTTTAATAACTACAAAAAAAAAATTCTCAACCACCGATTGCCATGACAACACTCTGAGAACTCGTCTTTCAAACTCCTTGGCCTAACATTCACAGGAATGAATACTTTGAGAACATTGCCAAGGCTGCTGCAAAAAAGTGGGCTCCCTCTACCATGCTAAAAAATTATTCTCACCTGAGAGCATCCTATATCTTTACAACGCCACAATTCACCCATGCATGGAGTATTGTTGCTACATCTGGACTGCTACCTATACCACTAGTCTCTCAGTCAAAAGTAAGTCTTAAAGCTAAAAGGTCCTGCATTGTTGATCAAGCTTCAACCTCTGTCCCATTGCCGTAATGTCGCATCTCTGTGCCTGTTTTGCAAGTATTTTAATGGCATGTATTTGTGCTCCCTCAACATAGATACCTCCAACTAACCCGATAAGCAGCAAAATCCCACCCCTTCACTGTTGAGGTCACTAGATGCAGGAAAACTTTCTACTCTAATAGTTTCTTCCCTTGAACGGCAAGACTTTGGATTCCCTTTCTGTTTCCTGCTTCTCTGACTATAATAAACTGCAGAAGTTTCAATGTAATGTGAATAGACATCTTGTTGCTCAACTCCCCTCAGTCCTCTGCTAGACATGATCCCTAATCGTAACCTATTACGTTCCAGTGGCAATATGTCTTGTTTGGATTGAAAAAGAGTAAAAAAAAGCAACATATAGATTCAGTTTATTTACTTTGGTTGACACATCAAAGATCTGGATGAACGCCATTTTTATTTTTATGACTCAATATAATGTGACTCCATCACATTTGTGATAGTTTACAAATCTGTGATGTTTGGTAAGAATAACATGACTTTCATACTACTGTGTAGATTGGAAAAAATAAATTTTTTTAAATAAATTATAAAACAAACAAAAAATAAATAAAACAAGTGGAAAATAGATTTTTAGACAACTCTAACAATCTGTAAATTGATAGCGATCAAAGATTTGCAACAAATAATTGTTAAACAAAAACGAAAAAAAAAAATGTGTTAGTAATCCAATAATTGAATCAAGTAAAACAAATGAAGTGGAATTCGGTGAAAATGATATTTTTGATGAAAACATTGGTTTGACTGAACTTTGTCCTTTTTGGGCAAGCACACAATTGTTACATGGAATTCTGCATCATCTACTTGTAGAACGAAGACATTTCAGACATAATTATGTACAACAAAAATATTTGGACATTTTCAAACATTATTTCTAATGCTAAAATGTGTTATTTTAATGAAACAAGTTAAGCACTACAAAATAAAAGTGTTATTTTAATGAAACAAGTTAAGCACTACAAAATAAAAGTGTTATTTTAATGAAACAAGTTAAGCACTACAAAATAGGTGTTATTTTAATGAAACAAGTTAAGCACTACAAAATAAAAGTGTTATTTTAATGAAACAAGTTAAGCACTACAAAATAGGTGTTATTTTAATGAAACAAGTTAAGCACTACAAAATAAAAGTGTTATTTTAATGAAACAAGTTAAGCACTACAAAATAGGTGTTATTTTAATGAAACAAGTTAAGCACTACAAAATAGGTGTTATTTTAATGAAACAAGTTAAGCACTACAAAATAAGTGTTATTTTAATGAAACAAGTTAAGCACTACAAAATAAAAGTGTTATTTTAATAAAACAAGTTAAGCACTACAAAATAAGTGTTATTTTAATGAAACAAGTTAAGCACTACAAAATAAGTGTTATTTTAATGAAACAAGTTAAGCACTACAAAATAAGTGTTATTTTAATGAAACAAGTTAAGCACTACAAAATAAGTGTTATTTTAATGAAACAAGTTAAGCACTACAAAATAAGTGTTATTTTAATGAAACAAGTTAAGCACTACAAAATAAAAGTGTTATTTTAATGAAACAAGTTAAGCACTACAAAATAGGTGTTATTTTAATGAAACAAGTTAAGCACTACAAAATAAGTGTTATTTTAATGAAACAAGTTAAGCACTACAAAATAAGTGTTATTTTAATGAAACAAGTTAAGCACTACAAAATAAGTGTTATTTTAATGAAACAAGTTAAGCACTACAAAATAAGTGTTATTTTAATGAAACAAGTTAAGCACTACAAAATAAGTGTTATTTTAATGAAACAAGTTAAGCACTACAAAATAAGTGTTATTTTAATGAAACAAGTTAAGCACTACAAAATAAGTGTTATTTTAATGAAACAAGTTAAGCACTACAAAATAAAAGTGTTATTTTAATGAAACAAGTTAAGCACTACAAAATAAGTGTTATTTTAATGAAACAAGTTAAGCACTACAAAATAGGTGTTATTTTAATGAAACAAGTTAAGCACTACAAGATAAGTGTTATTTTAATGAAACAAGTTAAGCACTACAAAATAGGTGTTATTTTAATGAAACAAGTTAAGCACTACAAAATAAGTGTTATTTTAATGAAACAAGTTAACCACTACAAAATAGGTGTTATTTTAATGAAACAAGTTAAGCACTACAAAATAGGTGTTATTTTAATGAAACAAGTTAAGCACTACAAAATAGGTGTTATTTTAATGAAACAAGTTAAGCACTACAAAATAGGTGTTATTTTAATGAAACAAGTTAAGCACTACAAAATAGGTGTTATTTTAATGAAACAAGTTAAGCACTACAAAATAGGTGTTATTTTAATGAAACAAGTTAAGCACTACAAAATAGGTGTTATTTTAATGAAACAAGTTAAGCACTACAAAATAGGTGTTATTTTAATGAAACAAGTTAAGCACTACAAAATAGGTGTTATTTTAATGAAACAAGTTAAGCACTACAAAATAGGTGTTATTTTAATGAAACAAGTTAAGCACTACAAAATAGGTGTTATTTTAATGAAACAAGTTAAGCACTACAAAATAGGTGTTATTTTAATGAAACAAGTTAAGCACTACAAAATAGGTGTTATTTTAATGAAACAAGTTAAGCACTACAAAATAGGTGTTATTTTAATGAAACAAGTTAAGCACTACAAAATAGGTGTTATTTTAATGAAACAAGTTAAGCACTACAAAATAGGTGTTATTTTAATGAAACAAGTTAAGCACTACAAAATAGGTGTTATTTTAATGAAACAAGTTAAGCACTACAAAATAGGTGTTATTTTAATGAAACAAGTTAAGCACTACAAAATAGGTGTTATTTTAATGAAACAAGTTAAGCACTACAAAATAGGTGTTATTTTAATGAAACAAGTTAAGCACTACAAAATAGGTGTTATTTTAATGAAACAAGTTAAGCACTACAAAATAGGTGTTATTTTAATGAAACAAGTTAAGCACTACAAAATAGGTGTTATTTTAATGAAACAAGTTAAGCACTACAAAATAGGTGTTATTTTAATGAAACAAGTTAAGCACTACAAAATAGGTGTTATTTTAATGAAACAAGTTAAGCACTACAAAATAGGTGTTATTTTAATGAAACAAGTTAAGCACTACAAAATAGGTGTTATTTTAATGAAACAAGTTAAGCACTACAAAATAGGTGTTATTTTAATGAAACAAGTTAAGCACTACAAAATAGGTGTTATTTTAATGAAACAAGTTAAGCACTACAAAATAGGTGTTATTTTAATGAAACAAGTTAAGCACTACAAAATAGGTGTTATTTTAATGAAACAAGTTAAGCACTACAAAATAGGTGTTATTTTAATGAAACAAGTTAAGCACTACAAAATAGGTGTTATTTTAATGAAACAAGTTAAGCACTACAAAATAGGTGTTATTTTAATGAAACAAGTTAAGCACTACAAAATAGGTGTTATTTTAATGAAACAAGTTAAGCACTACAAAATAGGTGTTATTTTAATGAAACAAGTTAAGCACTACAAAATAGGTGTTATTTTAATGAAACAAGTTAAGCACTACAAAATAGGTGTTATTTTAATGAAACAAGTTAAGCACTACAAAATAGGTGTTATTTTTTATGAAACAAGTTAAGCACTACAAAATAGGTGTTATTTTAATGAAACAAGTTAAGCACTACAAAATAGGTGTTATTTTAATGAAACAAGTTAAGCACTACAAGATAAGTGTTATTTTAATGAAACAAGTTAAGCACTACAAAATAAGTGTTATTTTAATGAAACAAGTTAAGCACTACAAAATAAGTGTTATTTTAATGAAACAAGTTAAGCACTACAAAATAGGTGTTATTTTAATGAAACAAGTTAAGCACTACAAAATAAGTGTTATTTTAATGAAACAAGTTAAGCACTACAAAATAAGTGTTATTTTAATGAAACAAGTTAAGCACTACAAAATAGGTGTTATTTTAATGAAACAAGCACTACAAAATAAAAGTGTTATTTTAATGAAACAAGTTAAGCACTACAAAATAAAAGTGTTATTTTAATGAAACAAGTTAAGCACTACAAAATAGGTGTTATTTTAATGAAACAAGTTAAGCACTACAAAATAAGTGTTATTTTAATGAAACAAGTTAAGCACTACAAAATAGGTGTTATTTTAATGAAACAAGTTAAGCACTACAAAATAGGTGTTATTGAGCCACAAACGAAAAGACACTGGTGAGAGGAGAGAACTTGAATGCCTACTAGACACTGTCCTCGAATGTCTAAGGTCTTTCTGTATAGGGGTTTGTCAGAACAATCTGGCATGAGGATACGTTGTCTATAGAAGTAAACCCTGACCAAATATTCAAAATCATATAGTATTTGCTGCCCAAATAAGATCTCCTTGCTATGGCTAACTTACATTAGCTTTTAAGATGAATGGTGCACCTTCTCCAAGTGATGTTACCTCGCACGAAGCTGGATACTCCACCAGACTAGATAAATTCTTGTCCTGGAATTCAGTAAGACCAAGAGACTAAATTAAAAGATATACTACAACGTATGAAAATGGTTAATTGGGGAGAGGAAAATTATGTTCTCAATTTCTTTATTAACTCAGTGTTTGAGAAATAAAGAACTTAAGTGGAACATTCGAATATCTATGTATCTCATATAGACTTCAAGTGTTAGCCCCAGGTAGTGGGCCCCTTGATTTCTGAGAACTTCAACTGAATTAAAATAAAACAAGTGAAGGACGCCCTTAACCAGAAAGTGAGAGCTAAATAATCCACAAGTAGAGCTCTCTGGTTATTCTTGCAAGACAACTGGACAGAATTATCTTCAGTCTACCTCCAGATTTTTCTGGAAAAAAATACTGAGAATCTGTGACGCAATGATAGTTGCTGGGGGGGGGTAATTTTGATGATTTTTTTTTTGGTGTCGATTTAATTTCTAATAAAAGAACAATTTTAGGATGAGAAATAAAATTTTTGATGGTTAAATACATTTGAATTCAATGTTGAAGTTGAAAATCAATTTCAGAAATTTTTCTGAATTAGAAGTTAGGCATTTCCGATATGAACTTCCCAAAAGATTTAATAACCCTAGCACTCCTGTTTAATGAGGTTAAAGAGGGAGTCTTTCTAATCTATACCTCTGCTTGTTTTGTTTTTGTGGAAGAACGTGTCACTGTATAATTTAGAAGAGATTAAGGTGGGTATAAATTTGCCACACTCTATAATAAAAATACTAACAATATTTTTTTTTCTTAATAACACAATGTTTTGTTTTAACAATGAATCGGTAATAAAAAATAAATATTGATTATATCACAAAAGATGTAAAAGAAATAACAAAATGTTAGTTAACACAATATCATCATATTTGATATTATTTTGATATTATCGTCTTGTATTATCGTTTATCAATCGGTTATTGGTAATTTTAAATCATGTTCTTGCATTGATAACTGAGGCCAAATTAACACACCAAAAACTTCCAACTCAAACACACACACACACACACACACATATATATATGTTTCGTGGTTAAATTTTAAATTCTGAAAAAAACAACATATAGAGACGTGTATTCGATTTAAGAATTTATTGCTTGACAAAAGGAATATATATAAGGGTTATATTAATTTCCTTAATCCATGGATTTTCAACAATGGCTCATATCATCAGAGGAAATGAAATGCTGTTAGCAAAATGTTCAGCTGCGAATTATTGAAAATAGTTTTTTGAGTGGTTGTGGATAACTATATGGAGAAAATTATACGAAAAGAGAAGTTGATACAACCGGGGTAGTCCATTATTGGAAGGAGTCAATGTCGTTCGGGGTTATAAATCCAGGTGGGCAGAATATAGGCACATGGGAGAAAGTGATATTCCCATATAGCGAAAGCGTATTGCTCCTTATTGATTTTTCGAAAAGTATACCTGGCCGCCTTATTCGATGTTGCGTTGGTTGTGTGTTGGTAGCTGTAATCCAAATGCTTTCTCGGTGTTGACAAAGTATATCCGAAATTGGGTGGATATACCATTCCATTGTAATTATCCCCGTAAGTAATAGAGTTTGAGCATTGAGTTAAGTGTGCAATGGACTTCAGAATCAATAGTGTGGTTATCAAAATATCAAAGATAGCAAAATAATCCTGGAGATGATATTCGGAACGGTAACATTGGAACGGCTTGCTTGAGGTGTGAGCCTCTTAGAAAGATAGTTCGTTTTCTTGTTTTTCACCGACACGTATTTATAACGCGACACGATGTGCTCTCTATTTCCCTTTCCTGTAAGATAGCAGTCTATTGTTTTTTACCTACAATAAGCTGTTGTGTTGCAATAATTCTCTCTAGAACCTACTGATCGGCCGGCTCGCTTTTGAAGGGGTCGGAGGGAGAGACTCGTGTTTGTCGAGCGTACTTTCCAAATTGCCACACACCTTTTTCTTCTCTATAATAGTCAGCAAAAATTTGCCTATTGCAGCTGGTCGTTTCACTTTCGCTTGGGGAAAATGTTGATATGCAAAAAATATCGGCCACTCGTCCTTTCCTTTTTTTCTCCTTTTCTTTTGATTTCTTGATGAATATATATATATATTTTATTCCGTGATGTCACACTCTCCCCGTGAGTTGTCAATATGTGTACGTGTTCTGGCTTTGTCATTTAAATGATGGAGTCAGTAACTACGTTACACAATTTTGAAGAGCCGTTTGGATGTCAGATGCGGCAAGATTGAGATGACGCTTAAGTTTCAGTCGCTGTCTGCAGGAATCGACTAAAAACCTTTGAGCAGCTTTTTAGTTGTTTTTTTTTGCATTACAAAAAATTTACACTTTCTCTGAATTTATTTATTTTTCTGTGTATTGGCTATATTTTCAGTTTCTTTAAAGAATTTTCTTAAAAAGAACATTAAAATAATTGTTGGCTGACCTTTTTTTTTTCTAATGTTTAATTTCATTGTGTCGTATTCTGTGCACACAATGGACGCATTGAAAAGCAAGTGTTTATTTGCAACTAAATAATAACCCGTTACAACCCGTGCCAAATAATGCCAGCTGACAAGATGTGCGCAAATAAAGAAAAGAATCTGCAAACGGTTTTAGCAAGTGGCGTTAACAGTTCACAATGGATTCTGTCTTTAAAATGTGTTTTCTCATGTTGTGAAAAGCTAATGAAATGAACAGAATCGAAGTGTGATAGAAAATGAACGTTCACAAACTTTCTTTT